>NC_071092.1:31951097-32551097 GCF_027358695.1 Spea bombifrons | reverse complement strand
TGTGTCAGCAAGCATGGAATATGTAGGTTTCTTCTTGGAATCATACAAACATGAAAATTGTATTTTACTATTTCTTTTTTAATACACCATAAAGGTTAAAGGCATACTTAAGACTTTCTTCAACTATACTGTGAAAGACATGTGTTTGTGAACAATTATCTAGATTTCAATGCTAGCCTACTGTTCTTCTTAGTTCTTCCTAGTTTTATATACTTTCATATAAACTTATCTTAACTTAAATAAAGTATGGGGTCTTTTTTTTTGTTACTAATGTTGCAAGTTTTGTTATGCTAAGCCAAGAACTATCGGTATGTTCAGGGCTGGCCTTGCCATGGAGCAGAGCTGGGCAATTGCCCCAGGCGGCACTTTTGAAGAGGCGCCCCAAGCGCCTTTTTTTTTTTTTTTTTTAAGCGGAGGAGAGAGAGGGACGTCAAGTGGTTTTCGCTTATCAAGTTGTCAGTACCCGCTCGGCGGCCCTCTCTCTCCTCTGCGAGCCCTCTAGCTCAGTCTCGGTGCCGGCTTGTAATGCTGAGCACCGGAATATGACGTAATTTCTGGCGCTCAGCAGAGAAGCAACACGCACAGTGTCAGAGCAGGGAGACTCTCGTCGCAGGACTGCTGGAAGGTAAGTGAAGTACAAAGGGGGGGAGATAGGGTAGGTAGGGAGAGGAAGGGTAGATAATGAGCAGTGGCGTCGGCAGGGGGGAGTGGCGGCATTTCAAACTTCGCCCCAGACGGCACTATGTCTTGGGCCGGCCCTGGGTATGTTTAAAAATGAAATGTTTTATGTGGATAAAATATGTTGTAAAATAATAGAAATCGACAAATGCATTCTTCATTCCTTTCAGCATAATCGGATTCAGCGATTATTTCAAGCAGCAGATGTGTTCCTCACCCAGATAATTGAAGCAGGGTCTTATGTTGGAATTGTTGAGTTCTCCGACATGGCTACTGTTATTTTGGAGCCTATTCAACTAACCAATGAGATTGAACGTGAGAAGCTGCTATCACTTATTCCATACACCGTGACGCACAAAACATCATCTATTTGTCCAGGAATATCAGCTGCCATTGAGGTATAACAAATAAAAGGTACCGGTATATCAAACTGATTCCTGTAAGAAAATATCATGCAGGAACTTTGACAATCTGAAGCCGGTTAAGCATAAAAATGAAGACTCTATGTAAATATGTTTTTTTCAAATATATCTTTTAGATTTTATTTAGAGTGTAAGTTATCTGGGGTCTGTTAACAAAGGGTTACATTAAGTTGGCTGTTGGCTTACTTATCTCCATGTAACTTGTCTTCCTGTGTCTATTCAGGCAAACAAAATATTTGATGGATCACCAAATGGCACTGAAATAATATTGGTAACAGATGGAGAAGATCACTTTATCAATTGCTATGATGAAATAAAAAATAGCCAAGTCATTGTTCATATCATAGCTTTGGGAAAAGAGGCAGAAAAAAATCTTGACCGGATTGCAGATATGACCGGTGAATGTTCTGCTATATCCTTAAAGTTAACAAGTGAAAACTTGATGGCCTTATCTAAGAATCCAAGCTAATCACTCATATGACATGCTAAAACATCTCCACTTCGGTAAATTAGGTTACAAAACATGTTAGACCAAAGTACAGGAGCAAATCATAACATCCTATAAGACAAGTTGACTTTTCAGACATACTGTGTGTTGTAGGTACAAGCGTTGCAAATTACACTTTCATCAGGACATGGAGTAGACCTGAATAAGTCTGCAGGTTATGCGAGTTGAGGAGAACATTTCAACTCACTTCAGTTGACTTGAATTAATGAAGGACAGACCTGATGACCTTGTACCCCACAAGGGGCTGAACTTGCCCTGCATAATGTTATATTTTTGCAATGAGATGACATACAAGAAAACCCTTTTTAAAAATCTATGATGCATGATACCAACTAGGCCCTCTTTGCAGTAGAAACAAACTAATGTAGAGTGAAAAACTCCAGGTATTGTTTTTATGTGTTTAATATGACTGATGCAAGAACAAAACGTGGCACTAGAGCCATCTGTTGATATTTTAAGTAGACTAGTACCAAAATATATAAATGATAATAATTAGGAAATACTAAATATATGAAATCATCTTTCAGGAGGATTTAAATTTTTTGCAACAGATGATCCAGAGATTTATGGTTTAATTGATTCATTTGCTGCAATTTCTTCAGGGAATGGAGATGTTCTTCAGCGTGCCATTCAGGTGATGTATCCCATCAAAATTATTGTTAATTGAATATTTTTTTTTACAAACTTTAGAAGAATTGGACAATTTCTAAATAGAACTTTGTGTTTTTCAGTCTCAACCAACAAGCATAAAAAACAACCAATTTTTCACTAATTATACTTCATATGAATGGTGTTATCACTGATTATCATAAATAACAAGCATGTTATCAGTTAGATAAAGCTGTGTCCTTACATGCTTTGTTTTTACAGTGTCTGATTTATCATGTAATGTACAAAAAAGATTAAAAAGAAATAATAATGCCAAGGATCCCTGAATTTGAGTCATATAATTAATAATAAACGCTGGAGTCTATTATAGACTAGTAAACTATTTTACTAGTCCATAGTCCTTTTCACTCTTGGCATTTGGAATTAAGACAACATTATTTTAACTATACGAACCATCCATTGGCGTGAGATAAGGAAATGCCCTGATAGCTATGGTAATTTTGTTATTAAATAGCTTTTATGCAATATAAATCCGGTGTTTGGGGTTGTTAAGGTTTTGAAATACAGATAAAAAATACATGATAAAACACAAGCAAGTAAAAACAAGTGTATTAATTTTTCAAAACATAACAAGGAAGGGGATACAAATAATGCTTGTTTTTTGTTTGTTTTATATAATAAGTAGGGATCCATAAGCCTGTGAATGAAAAGAGAGAATTGTGGGAACTTTTTGGTAGCCATACTTCCACCTCTGGTCCGCCTCTTTCCAAATTTCCAATCTTTTCACTAGCCTAACATATGGTTTATGTAAAATATCATACGTGTGGAACACTGTTGGTGTTGAAATTTTTAATGTGTTCTTTCCAACAGCTGGAAAGCACTGGTGTAAGCCTAAAGCCATATGGCTGTTTTAATGGCACCGTTGTCATTGATAAAACAGTTGGAAATTCCACGTTCTTTCTCATTACCTGGCAGCTGGCTGTCCCAACTATCGCTTTACTAGACCCAAAGAGAAATCTATATACTGCACCGCAATTCACCAATAACACAATTTCTAAATCTTCTAGGCTCCAAATTCCAGGAACAGCAGAGGTAATATATTATGAAAAGCGTTATTGATTTTTTTTTTTTGTTGCTAAGCCAACATAAACACAACAACATATGTTTCTGCTAGCATCTGTAATTGATAATATATATTTTTATAAGAATGTTAACACTTCTATAATGTTGTATTTCTTTCAGTACATTTAAATAATGTTTTGTTGGCAATCAGCATACCTTAGGACTTTCCAGGGTAGAAACATAGAAGGTGCCCGCAGATAAGAACCATTCGGCCCATGCAGACTACCCAGACATCTCCCTCTTCTGAGGGACTGGCTTTCTGAAGGGGCACGACTAGCCATGCAAGAGCTGTGGTTAGCCCAGAGAGAAGCTAAGCTAGCAGCAGACAAGGACAGGGCTAGCAACAGATAGCATACAATGGTTGGGAATGGAATTAGGTGAGAGTGAGTATGGTTAAACACTGCTACCCTACTCCAGAATTGTGTATAACATAGCATCATGCGTAGTGTTCTAAAGAAAGGACCTCTGAGGTCTTGAAAGTATAATGTTCATACGGTATTAGTCTATGAATGTTGGCCCGCAAAGACAGTATTATACTAAAAATAATGTGTGCAGGGAGACTGAAGATTGGCACCACCACTATAAAGTTAGAATGATAATGAAGGTGTTTAAAAATAACTAAATAATATTAGGTTCCTCTTTTTAAGACGTTGTAAGTATGATAACGTGTATATGTTTGGAGCAGACTTTAATGTCAAAAATAAGTTTCTGTTGTTAAAGGCAAAAAATGATCATCTAGGTTAGAACTACATATGGAATTCAATCAACACGAAGACTCACTGATGATGGATGAGTGTAATTTGGACAGTGTATAGAGACTAGGGGGGACTTTGTTCAAGAGTTGCAGTTGTTCTATTATGTTATGTAAATAAATAGTACACATAATACATGCTTAGGAGTCCTACTCTCTGGGAGGGGGCTGCTCATCTAAAAGCATGAACGTTAAATACAAGTGTTAATAAAATGTATTAAAGAAAAGGACAAGTATAAAACGAATTCACTATCATTATTATAACTCATACCTGCACACAATGATTTTGCAGGGCACCATTGTTATTGAACTAAAATTTTTGAGCTATAAACTGCTGATAAAGAAACTAGAATAATGATGCCATATGGAAAGTACAAAAATCAGCTTCAGCCACATCAGAAAAAGGTTAACGTACAAAAGACATGAATATATTGAACCTGGCCACCAAAAGGCAAAGGTGGCATCCTATGACACTGCTATATGTAAAGATGAGAGAGAGAGATAATTACAGGTAAATTCATGTGAATTTTTTTTTTCAAACTACTAATACATATTAATGATAGGATTTCTGTGCCTAGAGAGGACCATGGCAATATATCCTTTGCAATAATCACACCTCAAATCAAGTCATCGGCATAGTAGTCACAACTAAAGCAGCAGATGAGAATGTGCCTCCGATAACAGCGACTGCTCACGTGAATAAGGATATGAACACTTACCCTGATCCAATGATTGTCTATACATCAGTAAATCAGGGACTTTCACCTGTGACAGGATTGAAAGTTACAGCAACTATTGAACCAGAGACTGGGGATTCTGAGATCCTGGAGCTTTTGGACAACGGAACAGGTAAGAAACCAGCTTTTATTGTACAACTAAATAACTGCCCTCTCTACTAATGGTTTCTAACAATCTTTGGTGAGATTTTTAACCAGTCTTCAGGAGTGTGCCACAGGTTTCAGAGAAAAGTCTCAAAGCAATATGTTTTCATAATATCATTTATCTATTAGTTTTTTTGTGAAAAAGTTTACTTAGATAAATAATGGTGTACAGAGAAGAAAATACAGGTAGGCATAGTTCTATCATACAGAAATTCTACACATAACATGGGTGAGCGCCTGGATATGAGAAACAGACCTCGCGCTCCCACCACAGGACTTAAGAAGGAAGAAGGAGAAGAAAGGCCCTGGTCACCTTGCATGGTTCTGTTGGTGAACTTTCTCCCGGGATGACTTAACAGTCATGTTATTAGCTTAAGCAATATGTATATATAGTCCAAACAGGAAAAAGAAAATTTAACAAAAACAACAGACATATTCCAGAAAAGAAAAAAAGATACCAGATGTTACTAATCCATTTAATATTTTAAGGTGCTGATATTGCAGAAGATGATGGAGTCTACTCAAAATTCTTCTCTGGTTATACATACAATGGAAGATACAGTTTAAAAGTTTACGTCGAAAATATAAAGAATGAAACCAAGCTGGTCCTGCCTAGAAATCTGGCTCTTTATGTACCTGGCTATATACAAAATGGTAGGCACTAATTGTTTTAGAAGCGGTGTCTAACATATTATAGAAAATTACTTTGCTCATTTTTTTCTGATTTTAGGCCTGTGAATCTGTGTAATTATTTACTGATTTATAAAACGCCATCATATTCTCCAGGAATAATACATAATTGTGTTATATATCGTAGGTGAAATTTTTATGAACCCTTCACGGCCTCACATAAATGATGATGACCTCCAGCTTGATGTTGGAAGCTTCAGAAGGGTGGTGTCCGGAGGCTCTTTTGTAATATCTAATGTGCCCCTGACTCCCCAACCTGTAAAGAGCAAGCCTGGGAAAATAACTGACTTAGCGGCAAATACAAAGGGGCACACAATTGTGTTATCATGGACAGCAACAGGTGATGATCTTGACCAAGGAAAAGGTATGTATTTTTTTCTGCCTTATGAATGTAAACACATTTTCTGTTTAGGGAAATGACATACTGTCTACTGGTAGCACTGACCTAAGGTGTGAAAGGAAAATAAGCATTACAGGTGGTTGTTGTACCGTTGTTCATGTTCATGAATTATGCTTACAGCTCTGCACCCCTTTGCTCTCATGTCCAACTACGCTTTGTTCCTCCCATGACTTGCATCTTTCTTCTACCATTATTACCTCTTCCAGCTAGTCTATTTAGGATTTCACTCTAATTCTACTACTTCGCCAAAATTACCTACCCTTTCCAGGCAGTCTTTCTCCTACCCCATCTATTCAGAGAAGAATACAACCTTTCGCCTACTACCCACAACCAGTGTGCCAAAGAAACCACCCCATGCTCACCTGCAAGGTCAACATAGAGTTCTACATGTTACTGTTACTACAAGCAACTCACCTCAAGCAGTCCTATCCTACTGTCTCAACCACCTAGTAGGTTGCAAGCTCGCAAAAGCAGCGCCTTCTTCTTCATTTGCACTAGAGTGTTTCAACGTGTGTTAATATTATTGCCATTTTAAATTTTCTCTAACATCACTGTGGTAGTGCATATAACTGCCAAAAATATATGAGCATTTCATGTTTCAGCTGTATAATATGCCCAAAAAGAGAACTTGGTGCTCTTAAAAGTTTGCAATTCAGTTCAGTTAGACAATAAATCCTTTCACATCTAGATTTAACCATTATTTACATTTACTTTTATTATATTTTTCATTTCAGCATCAAAATATGACTTGAGAATGAGTGAGAATCCCAAAGAACTGAGGGAAAACTTTACCAGTGCTTCCACAGTAAATATCACCGGTATGGCACCGCAGACAGCTGGATCACCAGAAACATTTACATTTGTACCAGATGGCGTTATTATGAAGAAATTCCTTTATTTTGCTTTGATTGCGATCAATCAGGACAATGAAAGATCCGACCTGTCTAATATAGCTTTCACTGAAATTTTTTCTTTAATACAACCAGATCCCACTAAAGTTCTACCTACTGTGTCATCTACAAGCACCTTTCCAGTAAGTTATACCTATACTTCCTCATATGTGGAAATTGCAACACAAACTACCTCATCAACAGAAAGTACAGTTGGAACTAGTGCCATCATAACTGAAGATACCACAATGTCACCAGTAGACAACATGACCCCACTATCTACTAAACCAGAGAAAACCACTTCACCCAAAATATCTACTGAAACGTACAGTTCTACTCCATTATCTAGAACTTCTACCTCACCTACAGTTATCCAAACAAGTTCATTAAATTATACTCTGTCACCAAAGGCTGAAAACAGCGCCACGCCATCTGACAGCATTACCCCTTTAACTGGCACCATACCACCAACTAACATTTATTCTGCAGACACTGACAGTACCACCCTGGCAAATGGCAGCAGTATCCAAACAAGTGTTAGCTCACAAATAACTACCGTCTTCACTAAAGCACACTCTGAATATGGTGTTCCAACTGCAACATCTGACAGCACCTCACTTTTGTCAGCAGTAACAATAAAAACGACTACTACAGTCCATAATTACACCTCTGCCAACACCCACAATACATCAGTAACTGGCAATGTTTTCACACCAACAAAGATCACGGCAACGTTGGCTCAGACACATTTTGACCAAGATCAAGTAACTGTTGTGGTGGTTATAGTAGTTTGTGTATCAGCAGCTGTAATTCTTGTTATTATATGTATTATTGTATACCTTGCAAAATATAAGAGAATAATATATCCGATGACCACAGTGTAAGGCCTATAGATTCTACCATGATGATATGTACTCCTAATTCTCTCATGATTCTACCTCTTGTTTCTTTGATTTTGGTAACCAATTAAAATGCAGAATAATATATGAAGAGTATTATATATCTTAGTGCCTTGGTCATCAAATATAATGGAAATTAGAGAGTATATCTGTATAATGTATTGTTCTGATTAAAAATAAATATAAAAATATGATTTACAGTAAGTCTAGGAGAATTTCAATATTATGTTTAATTATTGGATGGATGTAAGTTTAGGTGTCAGCTTCATATGAGTATCTCGCAAAATAGACAATATAGGGTATGGTATATTTGCTAGAGAAATTCCAGTCTGTAGGAACAGTGTAGTAAGACTGGTAGGGGAGTCTGGGGAGATTGTCAGGCAAGCCAAGGTCATACATAAACAGGAATAAGTACACCGGGCCAAAGGATGACCCAAGAGAACAATCAAAGCCTAAGCCAAAGGTCAGGGGCCAGGGGCTGAGCCTCCTGGAGGCCAAACCAGTAGGTCCCTGGTCTACCATGCTCAGGGTAGGTATGTCCCCTTTGGCATACCTTTTGGATAAACTTGAATGGAAATTGCAAGCCAAGCCTTCTCATCCAACATTAATGTTTGACCTCACAAATGCTCTGCTAGATGAATGGGCATAAATTCCTACAGAGACACCCCAAAATCTTTGCGGAAAGCCTTCTCAGGAGAGTGTTATAGCTGCAAAGAGGCGATCAACTACATGCTAATGTCATTGTATTTAGAATGCAATGTCATAAAAGTTCCTGTTGGTGTAATAGTCAGGTGTCCCAATACTTTTGTACCTATAGTGTATATGCACATACACAAAAAATCGAGTCATCTATTGAGTTTAATCACTTGCTATAAATGGATTATTTAAATATGACAAGGGATTTCCTGAGGTGTCATATCATGTCTCATAATTTAGTTAAATAATCTATTTCCTGTGGGCCAACTCCATTTTTATGACTTAGTCCAAAGTCCTTTAGTAAAAAGAAAAAAGTGTTTTCTTGTAAGGTCAGTGAATTAAATGAAGCTATGTAAAATTAGCCAGTATTATGACTGCTATTTAAACCATATAAAAACCAGGAACAGAAAAAAGTTATTTTTATTATGGTGACCTTTGTAAAACTATGATGTACAAAGAAGACAGATGGTTAAATCAACAATAAAATATTAAAATATTTCTGTAAGCTTCACTAAAGGGAAAGTTGTCAGGAGCGTTGTGGTTCTAGTTTCCTCAATTAACTATTCATTAAGAAAGGCCATCCCTAGCAAATGTGTCCAGGAAGAAGGGTTGAGTTGACCCTGCATAACGCCTAACTCAATGAGTGATTTAACTATGCATTATACAGGAACAACCAAGCTCTCCCCTGATATTAAAACTGCACAGGGCTAAAAAAATAATAAAACAAATTTACCCAAACCCAGTGATTTATTTACATTTTGACACTGATGGTGGTACAGGATAACTGACATCAATACATACTGAGTCTGACAGTGGTATAACACAACATTATACAGTGTTCCAAACACTAATAGGGGTATAGTATAACTCCTATCAGTGATCCAGACATGAATGGTGGTACAGCGTGACTGCTAAGATTTTGTATAATGTTGGCCCACCAGAATGCACAATTAAGAAAGAGAACCTTAATATATGACAGATTGACAAATGAAATGTGGTTCATGGTGTAAACAAATTTTCAAAAACAAAGAAACAGAAAACTAACAAAGTGTGATCAAGTGAAAAATGTGTTGACCCACATAATTCACAGTAGGATGACTACTTCATTATCTTCATTATCATAGAGGCGCTGGGTGAAGCAGACATGTTGATCCACCTCCTCCACTACACTAATTAGTATATTTGGAGGGTATCAGGCGAGGTGACATCACATGTGGGCCCCTGTGTTGAGGTTGGCAATCTTGTTGTCCTGGACAGTGGATTAAAAAAAAGGAGGTGCCCGAGAGTTCGACCAACACACAGTGAGGTGAGCAAGCACAATTGCTTAGCCTCCGTTTGTTCACCACTGGTGCCGCCTTAAGAACCCATGTACTCCTAATTCTCTCATTATTCTACCTCTTGTTTCTGTGATTTTGGTAACCAATTAAAATGCAGAATAATATATGAAGAGTATTATATATCTCTTGATCATCAAATATAACGGAAATTAAAGAGTATATCTGTATAATGTATTGTTCTGATTAAAAATAAATATAAAAAATTGATTTACAGTGTGTCTGGGAGAGTTTCAATATTATGTTTAATTATTGGGTGGATGTTGGTGAGCGGAGAAAATAAGTTTAGGTGTCAGTTGCATATGAGTATCTCGCAATATAGACAATATAGGGTATATTTGCTAGAGAAATTCCACTCTGTAGGAACAGTGCAGTAAGACTGGTAGTGGAGTCTGGGGACATAGGGTCAGGAATAACAGGAATAAGTACACCGGGCCAAAGGATGACCCCAGAAAACAATCAAAGCCTAAGCCAAAGGTCAAGGGCCATCAAAGGAACCTGGTGTCAGGAACAATCCAGTAGGATGATAAACAGGGTAACGGAGCTCAGTATGCAGGAAGAGGCACTTAGTGGATAATGCCCATGCAGAGTCAGGATAAGTCAAGGTACGGTACACAAGCGGGCAGCGAGGTACAATAGGGTCAGGCAGATGCAGAATCAGGACACAAGCCGAGGTACGGTACACGAGCGGGCCACAAGGTACAATAGGGTCAGGCAGAATCGAAGTCAAAGGAGAGCCAGGTAGATACACGGATAAATCACGAGCCATTTAGATAAGGGTCAGGCAGGAGCGAAGTCAGAGGGAAGCCAGGTAGGTACACGGATAATCAATAGGAAACACGCACTCAGGATGTAGCAGGTAAGCACAATAACTGAAGGGGACTGAAGGTTTTAAACTTGCCGCTCGGGGGAAACTCCACCCCCGAGTGGGATGCTACTGCATCGAGTTCCCGGGGAACAATAAAGTTATAACGGGGCGCGCGGGTAGCAGGCACCCAGGTAAGTTGCCGTGTCGGGTCGCCGGACCCTGACACCTGGGAGCACTCCTGGTATATAAAGTCCCTTGATAACCTGATGGACCACAGGTGTGACGGGAATAACCTGATGGGAATCTGACACATATTTGACAGGGACTTGGACAAAACAGTACTCACAGCAACCACTGAGCCTCCTGGAGGACAAACCAGTAGGTCCCTGGTCTACCATGCTCAGGGTAGGTATGTCCCCTTTGGCATACCTTTTGGATAAACTGGAACGGAATTGCGAGCCAAGCCTTCTCGTCCAACATCAATGTCTGACCTCACAAATGCTCTGCTGGATGAATGGGCATAAATTCCAACAGAGACACTCCAAAATCTTTATGGAAAGCTTTCTCAAGAGAGTGTTATAGCTGCAAAGGGGCAACCAACTACATGCTAATGTCTATATATTTAGAATGCAATGTCATAAAAGTCCCTGTAGGTGTAATAGTCAGGTGTCCCTATAGTCAGGTCAGGTGACCCTATAGACTTTTGTCCCTATAGTGGATATGCATACATGCACATACACAAAAAATCAAGTCATCTATTGAGTTTAATCACTCGCTATAAGTGGATTATTTAAATTTTACAAGGGATTTCCTGAGATATCATATGACGTCATATCATGTCTCATAATTTAGTTAAATAATCAATTTCATGTGTGCCAACTCAATTTTTATAACTTAGTCCAAAGTCCTTTAGTAAAAAGAAAAAAGTGTAAGGTCAGTAAATTACCGGTAAATGACGCTATGTAAAATGAGCCAATATTATAACTGCTATTTAAACCATATAAAAACCAGGAACAGAAAAAAGTTATTTTTATTATGGTGACCTTTGTAAAACTATGATGAGGACAGGGTGATATCATTATGTTATTTTCTAGCAATGCTTCATAAGATATTTCATATGATATATGGTACAAAGTGATTTTTTTCATAAAATGTTACTATTCCATGTACAAAGAAAGCAGCTGATTAAATCAACAATAAAATATTAAAATATTTCTGTAAGCTTCACTAAAGGGAAAGTTGTCAGGAGCGTTGTGGTTCTAATTTCCTCAATAAACTATTCATTATGAAAGGCCATCCCTAGCAAATGTATCCAGGAAAGAAGGGTTGAGTTGGTCCTGCATAACGCCTAATTCAGTGAGTGAGGAGACTTTGCAGACATCTCAGTGATTTAACTTTGCATTATACAGGAACAGCCAAGCTCTCCCCTGATATTAAAACTGCACAGGGCTAAAAAAATAATAAAACAAATTTACTCAAACCCAGTAATTTATTCATATTTTGACACTGATGGTGGTACAGGATAACTGACATCAATATATACTGAGTCTGACAGTGGTATAACACAACTCCCACCATTATACAGCATCCAAACACTAATAGGGGTATAGTATAACTCCTGTCATTATACAGTGATCCAGACATGAATGATGGTACAGCATGACTCCTAACATTATATAAAAGGTTGGCCCATCAGAATGCACAATTAATGAAATGTGGTTCATGGTGTAAACAAATTTTTAAAAACACACAAACAGAAAACTACCAAAGTGCGACGAAGTGAAAAATGTATTGACCCACATAATTCACAGCAGGATGACAACTTCATTATCGTCATCATCATGAAGCGCTGGGTGAAGCAGACATGCTGATCCACCTCCTCCACGTAATTAGTATATTTGGAGGGTACCAGACGGGGGGCCTTCACATGTGGGCCCCTGTGTTGAGGTTGGCAATCATGTTGTCCTGGACAGTGGATTAAAAAAAAGAGGTGCCCGAGAGCCCGAGCAACACATAGCAAGTTGAGCAAGCACAATCGTTCAGCCTCTGTTTGTTCACGGCTGGCGCCACCTTAAGCAAAACCTCATTTTGTTTCTCCCTTGTATCCCGCCCTCAGGGGGCAGAGTCAAGTGAGAACATCATACACATGAACCATCCCCCTGAGTTGATGATGGCTAAGTCTCCACATATCACTCCAGAGTCCCTTTGTCCCCTTCTTCAGGTATATAGTTCAGGTATAGATCAAGTAAAAACAAGAAAACACAGCATTGCAGGTACAGATCGACTGAATAAGACATACAAACCCTGTATATGCAGTTATAGATTAAATTAATTAAGCACATGGAAAAATAGCATTGCAGGTGTAGAGCAACAAAATCCCTTTTGCCCTGTTGTCTCCTCTTTCTCATTATTTCTTCCCTTTCTATCTCTTATTATTTCAGCAACATTTCTTGTTTTTGTGAGCTTACAATCTAGTTGATGGTGGTACAACATAATTCCTATCACTATATACCACAGTCAATGTCTGTCTCAGTATATTGTGATAGGAGTTATGCTGTACCACCATCAATGTCTGACTCAGTGTGTATAGTGATAGTAGTTATGCTGTACTACTGTCAATGTCTGACTCAGTATAAAATGATAGCAGTTAGGCTGTACCACTTCAATGTCTGCCTCAGTATGTAACGATTGCAGTTGCCAAATAAAGGATCCGCCCCAGGTGCCCAATACTTTAGTTTACACACCTGGTCAGTGTCCCAAACCTGATGCTAGGTTCTTCATTTAGAAGGATGCCTAAGGATACTGAGGAGGCTGTGCCTGCCAGGGCCCTAGTTTTGTAGTGTGAATGAACCCGTTAGAAGGAAGACCTCCACAATATGCCAATTAAACAGTACTGTATTAGGGTTATCTGACCCAGTAATGTGGAAAATAGCCTCATCTCACCCCACCCCTGACCTGCCCTATTGGTCTAGTCAACCTATTTAAAAATACTGCAACGCATGAATGCCATTTATGTAAGGGTCTACAGAAAGATAGCTGTATTCCAATGTACTCTGGAGGAAATATTTAAAGTGGGGAAATCCAAGTCAGATTAGACATTGACAGAAATCACTAATTGACTAACTGTTCTATTTGCATTATTGACTCAGAAGCACTGTAGGTCACACAATGTAACAAAGTTCAACAATTAAGATAAGAATTTAGCCTGCAAGTACTTAAACATCTGTCAAACGTAGACACTTACAAGGACTGCGGAGTACAATGGCACTAAAAAAGTTCTGTGTAATAATATTAGCATTTGAATTATTCTCAGCCTCTCAGTGTTCCATGGTCAAGATTAATAATGGAGGATATGAAGATATTGTTATTGCAATTAACCCAAGGATACCTGAAGATATAGAAGTGATTGAAAAAATAAAGGTAAGGATTGAAATTTCTCATATGGTTTGTTTTAGAGAAACAGCAGCAAAGGGAAAATCAACCATGGCTTTATAGCATATATACATTAATCATTATTGGATAATTGGAAACAAACTAAAATGCTTTAGATTGTTTCAGTTAGAATACTTTTACACTAACCAATATCTTTTAATTATATTTTCCGAAATGTTATGTTTGGATTATGCATATTGCAAAATGCCATCAGTTTGAAGGGTACCGGCTGGTTTGCAAGAGAGGAAGCTGTGACCAGATTCCACGTGAAAGGTGACCTAACTTCTTTACCCACAACACTTTTTCCCTGTGGTCAAATAGACAATCTTTGATGACAAATCACTCTGTATTATTATGATTGTAGTCATCAGAGGCTGGAAAAAGGACAATACCCCCTAACCTGAGCATTTTGTGTCATTACCTACTTGCAATTCCACATGTATCTACCAAGTTGCCTTGGACTTTCATTCAGACTGAGTCATTCACTGCTGTTTTATGTTTTTTTTCTTGTTGGCACAAAGCACAAAATGAGTCTATGGCTATGAATATCATCATTTGTCAAATCCTGTGATGTAAACATATTGGGATTCAGGTTATTTTTTAATATTATTTTGCAGAACACAGTTTGAATGTAATGAAGTGTGACACAAGTGGGCATTAGTTTCATTCATCTATAATCCATCATTTTTACTTTTTTCAATTAAAAATCCCAGGGAACCTGAGGTGGTTTGAGACGGAAGTACACAAGAAGCAAAAGATGAAAGGCCAGCAGGCGTTTTAGCCAGGCCATTTCCAACTTATATTCTTTCCTTCTGAGCCCACAAGCAGCCAGCACTGCTTTACATGGAACTTGCTTTTTTGACCAAATACCATTACATTAACTTTTATCTAATGGTAATGATTGCCTACCAATTGCGGGTTAACTTCTGATATTCAATAAATCCAGTCTACTCCCATGTCCTATTTGGATACACACGTCTCAGACTGCATTAGCATACAATAGTACTTGAAAGCCTTTTACAGTTCTACATCATTTTTTTAGGATATGGTGAGAGAAGCTACGCATTACTTATTTGATGCTACAAAGAAAAGACTTTTCATAAAGAGCGTGAAGATCTTAATTCCTTTTACCTGGACAGCATCACCTAATTACATAAAATCCCAGACAGAAACATATAACGAGGTAAGATGCAAAGGGGTTTTCTCTTTTTTCATTTTTAATGTAGCCTTATCACTCCACTTATAATCAGTGTAAATTTTTAAAAATAATAATTGCTAACAAATAGAGTGAACACACAGTTACTAAAGTTTTAAATGTCTATATAAGACAATCCATCCTAGCGTGGATAAATCAGAATAGCTTTAACTAATAATCATAAAAAACTTTAGACAGTATAAAAGTAACCAGAATGTATAAGTAATAAATAATAAGAAGAAATAATGTAAATTGTATTTATTTTGTTTAATTGGTGACATTTCTCCTTTAAATATCCATTCCTTATTTCATGCCTGGTAAAAAGTAATCATTAAGAGGTTGGGGACTACATAGGCTTTTTTATGACTTGAATTAATGAGATAGACAATTTCTTCAAAGTTAATATAATACATCTTAGTTAATATAATACATCTAGATATTGTTTTAATTTTAGACATAATTGTATTTTTTTTCAAATTACTATACAAATACTTATATAATGTTATTGTTTATTTAGGCTGATGTTGTCATTGAAACTCCTCACCTCAAGTATGGAGATGACCCATATACTCTTCAATATGGGAAGTGTGGGGAACCAGGACAATATATTCATTTTACCCCTAACTTCTTGAAGGATGACAAAATGATTGATGTATATGGGCCTCGAGGTAAAAATATAAAATCATTTATAAAACAGAGCTAGGAGGGGCAAATATACGAGGAGCCCCAACTATTTATACAACTTTCTCATGCTGTCTATAAATAACTTATACTTTAGTCTGTGCTTTTATAAAGACAGTGGTGTTTTTTTTTCACAAAAGGTGGTGGGTTTTAAATATCATATTCCCCTGTAATCAGAAATACCAGAAAAAAGTCAGCTTTGTTATATGAAAAAATCCAGTGACAGTAAAAGCCATCCACATACCTTATCTATGGATACCATAAAATTATTTTATCAGCTAAAAATGTGCTTTATTCCAAAGTAATTGGTTGCCACTTCCTTCTCTGGATTTTTGCTTTGGCAAGTGAATAATGCTTGGCTTGGGCAATTCTTCAAAAGGGGATAAGCATCAGCTGAAACTAAGTTACCTAAAATGTGATTGTGGATCCTCGTGCTCACATATTTCTTGTAAGAGTGCATGAATGAGCCCTCATTAACTGTAGACTACTTAGAGCTATGGTGATTCTGCCATGTTTTCCTGTACAATAGAAGGTGCTATATTTTATTTACAGCTTGTTAATCTATCTGGTGTATATATAAAGCTTTCTAAGAGTCATACAAGACATATACAGTGTCACCTGTGTACTGCATAGCAAGTAATTTGAAACCAAAATATCATATAAATCCATCCATAAACGCCCGAGCTAATACTAATCTGGACATAGTCAAACATTATTTGGTATGCAGATATGATATTTGCCTTTTTCCGCAAACTTATTTAAAGATGACTGCTTCTCTGTTATGCAGGTAGAGTGTTTGTTCATGAATGGGCTCATTTTCGATGGGGGGTGTATGACGAGTACAGCACAGAGACACCGTATTACATTGCTAGGAATGGTAAAGTAGAAGCTACAAGGTACATTACTTTACTTTTTATAGAACATGGTTTTACTGAGCTTACTGTGACTTACTGATGCTATTTAGTATTTTTTTATTTACTTATGGGATTGAGTTAGGGACTTAGATGACAATAATGTGTACACTAACAAACTGTTTACATACACAATAGCGTGCCACTTGGAGCTGTAGAACTTTGTCACACCCATACTCCCCAAACATTGAGGTGGACACATGGGAGGTAAAATCGGTTGTATTTTAGAACAACTTGTGTCAAATTAATACATTTTCAGGCACATGGTTGCAACAGGATTTTTTTTATTAAACTTGAAACCAGAGGCACTAAAATAATTAGATACACAGGACATGACAATTTAGGAAGCTAAATTCATCTAAAAGAATTTCAGGTGCATAGACTTTAAAACTGAAAATATTGGAGGAAATTGATTAGTTGATGATGAAATGCTAATTTTGCAGGCAGTTTACCTGCTACTTTGTAATACTCAAGTGGGTAAACAGGCTTAAGTGGTTGTGATATTTATGTGAATATTAAACAGCACTATGCCTGATGGTCAAAAAAATATTAATATATTAATATTTAGCCATATTTTTCTTCTACAGGTGCTCGACTGACATTGTAGGTGTTAATATGAAGATACCAAGTCAATGTGCTGGAAATTCTTGCAAACCAGATTTTTGCCTCTTTAATTCTTCAACTGGCCTTTATGAAGATGAGTGTTTCTTTCTCCCAGACAAGGACCAGTTTGTCAGTGACTCTTTGATGTACCTGCAGGCATTACCATCTGTGAGTTTTATTTTATGCTGTAAATGTCTATTGCAGCATAAGCAGCTTAAGAAGAGAAGTGCTAAATGATAAATAAATAGATGAATACGGGGATAAACTAATAAACACAATACCAAAACAAGGAAACAAAATTCTGGAATAAGTAATATCAGAAAATATAATTTTTAATTCATAAAGCTACTAATGAAATGAAATAATAAATAATCTCACCCTATATATATCTATTTGCTTGAATATAAGCTTTTTGTGGGGGAAACGCTCAGAAAAATACCCCTCATCTTATATTCAAGGTCTCTTATAATCCAACCTCTAATCATAGTTTTTATTAAATATGAAAAAATAGTTTACCTGTAAATTAATATTTACTAGTGAAACTTTTTTCCAATCGGGTAGTCTTATATTCAAGCTTTTTTTTCTAAATTAATATTCACATTTTGGGGTGTTGTCTTATAATACGGTATGCGAAAAAAGTCACACTAGGCACAAATAATGTCCATGTGGCTAAATGCACAGGGTGTGAAGTCAGGGCTTAATTGCCATAGGACACTTGCCTCAACGGTGGATTTACATTCCAGTTTCCACCAGGTGCAGCTTTCAGGGACAGTAAGCTCAACCTATAAAATATGATTTAAAGGGTAAGATCAATAAAATAAATTGCCTGATGAGTTTTTTTTAATAATGCCATTGGATAATAAATGCCTTTATCAGTATTAAAAGCGAAAACAAATCTTAAATTTAAGTTACCTTGAGATACCTTAAGTTACCTTGTTCTAGAAACCAGATAGCACTCTTAATAAGGGAACTGAAAAATGTATTATGAGGAGTTAACCCTAGTAGGTCCTACTGCAAGAAGGAGCTCCCTCATTATAGTTAATGTGGTGAGGTTTATCATCGTACCACTCATCAACTTGCCATTTTAAAGAATTTACTCTGCCATTGTCCTATTTTTCAGGTATCCCAATTCTGTGATAAAACGAGCCATAACACTGAGGCGCCTAACCTACAAAACAGTGTGTGTGGATATCGTAGTACATGGGAGGTTGTCAAGAATTCTGTTGACATAAAAAGTACTGCTCCATTAAATAACTTCATTGTCCCCGAACCTTCTTTCACACTCCTGCAGCATAAGGAGAGAGTGATCACATTAGTCCTTGATGTCTCTGGAAGCATGGGAAGTGTAAGTGTTCATTAGCCTTCTTCTCTGCATGCTTTGTTCATTAAATTTATTGTTTTCAATGCTGATTATAAACTATAACTATAAGTTGTCTGTGCTACACATGTGCTACAAATGTAATGTCTGTGCTACAAATGTAATTATTCTCTGCTCTTAGCAAACCATATCATCATGTTCCTTATTCTCATTTTTGCCATAGTTACTTTCATCTCATTTGTTGTTTCAGAAAAGATTTGTTTCTTACATAATCTTGTAATAATAATAACTACAACTATATGTGCAAGCATATTGATTTTTTTTTAAAAAATGTCCCATTGCAGAATTCCCGGTCAGAACGACTGTATCAGGCTGCAGAAGTATTCATTATTCAGATCATTGAAAACAATGCTTCTGTTGGGCTTGTCGAGTTTTCGAGCTCAGCGTCCATCCTTTCACATTTGGTAAAAATAACTGGTGAAAAAGAGCGTTTGAATTTAAAGGCCCGTATTCCCAAAAAAGCTAGTGGAGGAACGAATGTCTGTCAAGGAATTCGGTCTGGAATTCAGGTAATGTATATACAATTTTACTGTTTCTTAAAGCATTACACAAATAATATTCATTTTGTAAATATAATACATTACTCAACAAAAAGAAGTTTAATCAATACAGCTTTTTAGCATTATTAACTGTTTTTAATAAAATGTCAATATGTTGTACTTTAATTTTCGGTTGAATGACAGACCTTAGGGCTGGAGAGTGCTGGCTCTTCTTGGCTCCCTCCAAAAGAGGGGGACAACTAAAGTTGTCAAGGGGAGGACATGGGACAGAATTTCCAACATGACAAAATTCCAAGTTGAAAAACTGAATTTCACATGTCCCAAATGTAGTGTTCCACCCCAAAACAACCCAACAAACCCATGCATGGGTTTTAACACTGTATTCAGGAGATATTGCTGAACAGATGTTGTGGTGTTGTTTGACAGTGACACAAATTTGGAAATGCCCCGAGGTGGCTAGTTTTCAAACATATATAGTTTGATGGGGGTAAATTGAACTGACCAGGTTCAAAAACGTCCCTATAGGCATACCTGGGAACTTCTCGGCTCCAGCTACCCGGAGCCTTCCCTTGCGGGACGTGGGCAGGACTGCACACTGACGTTGGTGGGCGGTCCCGCAGACGTTGGGGGAGTTCTCACTGACATCAGGGGCGTTCCTGCTGACGGCAGTGGGAAACACCCCCATTTCATGGAAAAAATGGTCGGGGAGCGGGCGTGTTAAGACCCTGCTCCCTCGACCCGGAGGATTCGGGTCTGGACCCGGAGAACCGGAGGAGCAGCGCTCACTCGGCAATCTCCGGGTCAAACCCGGAGAGTTCCCAGGTATGCCTATAGGTGTCCTATAACTTGCATACAAACATAAAAACATTGGGTATTTCTAAACTTAGGACAAATATTAGAATCTATTTAACAGTTTTTTAATTCATTTTTGTAGATGAAGTCAGAAAAAGTCCTTTTTTAAATTTTCCACTGCATTTTATATATTTTTATAGTATATTAGACACTATCATCTAAATTATGGAATCTAAAGAAAATCCAGAACAATACAATATATAATCTGTGTAGGTAAAGTAAATACACAAGAAGAAAATTATAGCTAAAAATAAGTAACGCAGAAATGTTAAAATGAAGGGTACAAAAAATAAAAAGACAGCTTTGTCCCTAAGAGGTTAAGCATGGGAACAGCACTTTCAAGCTTGTGGTAAAACCCAGTTGTTCTTCAGAACTCTTTGCTGGGCTGGTAGGCTCTTAAGCCTCAGTTTGCAGAAGACTGTAACCTTCCTCTCCGGTGCCATCTCTAGTCAAAGAACCAGGTTGTAGACAGAAGTGAGAATTATGGAAACTGTGGCTGTGACCAGAAATCGAAGGCTGGTCCTCAACCTTGGTGAAAGGTGGCCAAAATGCAGTGGCACACGATGGTACAGGTCTCAGGGATGAAAACTTTAGCAGTCATTGTCTAGATTCTACCATTAAAAATGTGATTTTAGACAGGACATTGAATCATATTCATGAATTCATATTCATGAATTATTGTTTACCAATTCAGGTAAATGAATGAATCATGCTAAATATCTCCAAAACAATTGTACAAACAAGCAAAAAAGGACAGTATAAAGTTGATTTTAATATATGAATTTAATAAATGATTATTGATCACTGATTTTACTTTTTTTTTTTTTCTTTTTTTTTTTTTTCATTGGACAGGTTAACGAAAGGTTTGATGGATCAGCAGCTGGCACTGAATTAGTACTACTATCAGATGGAGAAGACAATTATGATACCAATCTTTGTGTTTCTGAAATACTGTCGAAAGGAATAATTCTTCATTTTATAGCTCTGGGACCACAAGCTTCAGAGGCATTGAATTACACTGTACAGAAAACAGGTGATCTTGTTATACAGGAATGAAGTTATCAATAGAATTCTGGCACGACGCAAGAACAAATATCACTTTGCTATGGTTATGATATTTCATGATGAAATAACTAACTGATTTACTAAATTATATTACTTGATTCAGTAATATATGTCTGTGTATTTTTTCAGGAGGATTATATTTTTCAGCATCAGACAGACTGGATGCTAACGGATTGATTGATGCTTTTAGCTCACTTGTGTCTAGAAACGGAGATACCACTCAACAGGCTATTCAGGTATATTTATATGTTTGTGTGTCCGTCTATACGGGAGATTTTCTGGGTGACCTCTGTCATTCTGCTTGCTTAGCTCTGTGGCAATTACTCTATTGTTAAAATGCCTCGCTTAAGGCAAACAATTAAGCTTAAAAATGTTTGTGCTATAACCGGTTTTGTTTTCGGAATGTCTTTTTAAATCCTGCCTGGCATTTCCTGGTCTCACTCCTACTCGTGTTTATTATGATTTATTTAAACAAAAATGTTTGCACTGGGATACATTTGTGCGGCTGTCCACTTCAAACATTCGCACAACAAATAGCTGGGGGCAGGGAAAGTGGCAAATGCATAGGGGATCCTGCACATAGCGGAATTTCCCTTTAAGGAAAAGAGCATAGTCCTGCTGTAAATAAGACATAAAGATTTAGACGCTGTGTCATTACAAAAAACATTTAAACGTCTTTACTGTGTGCAATTACCATAAGTGGGATCTCTCCGGGTGAAGTTTCACCTCTCTGGGTCTCTCCCAGACACACCCCACTCTCCACCCATGACCTTTTCCCCCTCCCACCCACATACAAATATAAAGTGGTTGTGGTAGCCCCACCCACAATGTTAGAGACACGGCCCACCGCTGTCCTCAGGTGACCTGGAGGGGGGGGGGGTTGGCAATTACATGTAAACTATTGTAAAAGCAAAATCTCATTAGTGCTTATTTTAAAAAATCCATATTTTAAAGGACTTTTTAGCATCTACATTTAAAAATGCAACCCAACTAAATGGCAATTTATTGGTTTGTATTTATTTATTTATTTATTTCATTTCAGCTTGAAAGCAGAGGTTTGAATTTGGCCAATTCAAATTGTTTGAATGGCACAGTTTTCATTGACAGCACGGTTGGGAACGACACATTCTTTCTGGTTACATGGCAATCTGCAGTCCCAGCTATCACTTTACAAGACCCAACGGGGAGAGTATACAAGGAAACACACTTCAGTACTGACCAAGCTTCCAAATCATCCAGACTACAGATCCCAGGAACTGCTGAGGTAATGTGCTTTGTTTTAAACCATGTACCGTATTTGCTCGATTATAAGACGACCCTGATTATAAGACGACCCCCCAAAATCTGAATATTAACTTAAGAAAAAAAGAAAAAGCCTGAATATAAGACGACCCCAAAGGAAAAAAGTTTTACCAGTAAATGTTAGTTCATGTAAACTATTTTTTTTAATAAAAGCTATGATTGAGAAAAAGATTTTTTTTGTTTTTATTTCTTGTATTTTCCAACCTGCCCCCCTGTTACGCACATCTGCCCCCAGGCTTGCCACTCCAATATGGCACTGTGGCCCATGATATGCCTTTTAACCCTCTATATGCCACTGTGCCCCATGGTATGCCTTTTGACCCCCTATGTGCCACTCTGCCTCCAGAAATGCCTTATACCCCTATATCCCATCCTGGCATTTAGGGGGTTAAAATGCATATTATGGGGCAGAGTGGCATATAGGGAGGTATAAGGCATTCCAGGAGGCAGAGTGGCATTAAGGGAGTTAAAAGGCATTGTATAGAGCACTCTGCCTCCAGAAATGCCTTATACCCCTATATGCCACTCTGCCATTTAGGGGGTTAAAAGTCATATTATGGGGCAGAGTGGCATATAGGGAGGTATAAGGCATTTCAGGAGGCAGAGTGCTCTATTAAATGCCCCCTTAACGCCACTCCAGAAATGCCCTATGCCCCCATTTAACACACACACACACCCTATACCCCCATTTAACTAACTAACACACACACACACACACACACACACACTCTCTCATCCCCCTTCCCCCGCTCTCCCCCCTCTCTTACCGGTGCTTCCAGCCGGGGCAGCGGGTTGACGTCGCCTTCTGCTGCAGCCGGAAGGAGGTGTGGCTAGCAGCGGGGGTTTGTATGCGTCCGTCGCGTATACTTTCCCCGGCTGTCAGAGATCAGCTCTCTGATCTCTGACAGTCGGGGAAGGTCTATGCGACGGACGCAGACAACCCCCGCTGCTAGCCACACCTCCTTCCGGCTGCAGCGGACGTTGTCTACGCGGATCGTGTAGACGTCAACCCGCTGCCCCGGCAACACAGAGGAAGCAAGGAAGCACCGGTAAGTGTGTGTATGATGGGGGGGGGGGTCGGGTGAGACAGGAGGATCCAGGTCCCCTGCAGCGGTGCGGGGGATCTGGATCTCAGTCTCCTAATCAGACCTCTATTTGAGGTCTGATTAGAAGACGACCCCGATTAGAAGACGAGGGGTATTTTTCAGAGCATTTGCTCTGAAAAAAACCTCGTCTTATAATCGAGCAAATACGGTATTTTCAACATCTTCATCAAGAAAAATTAGGCAACAGCAGAATGTAAGCGCATGGGAGTTAGGGCAAAAAGTAAGGTGTTAGAAGTCCAACTGACATTCACCAATGACAAATTTTGTTTGATAAAAGTTGAAAAAACAAGCATTAATTAACCCCAACTTGTTTGTGAATTTCCAATATGGTAAGTAGGTGACCAGCCCACCTGGCATTTGCGCAGGGCGCCTGTTCAGAATTTCGTCTGAACTGAACGGTCGGGAAACTAAATTCATTGTCTGAAAATGAACGCAAACAAAATGGATATTTCACCCGAATCGATTTTGCTTGCCCTGCTCAAGTCTAGTCCAGGCTATCCTCTGGCTCCTATAACTATCTGCTATGCTCTAGACTAGAAACAAGTATTTACCCTTAGAAAGTTCTTTCAATATTAAATATAAGAAAAAACAAAAACTGTCTGCGCTTCTTACCCTAATAAAGTTGGCAACAAATATATAAACATAATATAAATGAGAGGTTTTGGTTATATGAATTGGCCAAAGCATAATTAAGCTCACCCGCCACGTCAAGGCACACTCTCAATAGGGTGAGAACCTACTCTCACCTCCTACATAGTGGGCACACAAAGCAGTTTATACTGCTACCAAAACCTTATTAATGTGTTGGGGGAGGTGCAATTAAACCTCCTCCCCATTAACCCCTGTACAGCAAGCTGCAACCAGACTGATGAGGAGCCAACAACCTCAAATATGTGCAAACAGGGAAAAGAAAAAATGTCGGTGCGCTAAGCTAGTCACAGGCTCAAATAATACAAATGTGTAATATGAGGCCTACCTTTTGTAGGAGGTGAGAGTAGGTTCTCACCCTATTGAGAGTGTGCCTTGACGTGGCGGGTGAGCTTAATTATGCTTTGGCCAATTCATATAACCAAAACCTCTCATTTATATTATGTTTATATATTTGTTGCCAACTTTATTAGGGTAAGAAGCGCAGACAGTTTTTGTTTCTTGTATACATTGTACAGCCAATACACTGTTTCTTGCAGCATGCTTACACCTGTTTGGTAGGCCTCGTATTACACATTTGTATTATTTGAGCCTGTGACTAGCTTAGCGCACCGACATTTTTTCTTTTCCCTGTTTGCAATATTAAATATTAAAAGTAAAGCAGACTTCTTGCCTGTTTCTTATGTGCTATAAATACATTAATTAAGAATTTTAACATTTTATGGCTAATTTTTAAAATTGTTTTAGAGAGGACCATGGATTTACAGCCTTTGCAATAAGTTAAGTACAACTCAAAGCATTGGTATAACAGTAAATTCTAAAGCAGCTGATGAACGTATACCACCAGTTACTGTGAAGGCCCACATGGACAAGGACATAAACAATGATGGCAATCCAATGGTTGTTTATGCGTCAGTAAGTCAAGGATTACTGCCTGTAAAAGGAGCAAAAGTCACAGCGATTATTGAGTCAGCAACTGGAAATTTGGAGACCATAGAACTTTTGGACAATGGAGCAGGTAATGATTTTATTTTGTATATTATAGAACTTTGTGGAACTTTGTGTAAGGACAAAGTTTAAATCTGGTGCCAAGTTTAAAAAGTGGTCCTATTATCATAACAACCACTGGAATGGTCAAATTAGCAGAAACAATTAATTAGTTACTATTTACCGTTTACTGCCCATCTATGAGTCCTCATAACAAAACCAAACTTTGCTGTATGGTAACAAATTAAAACATAGCTTCTGGATGAACAAGAGCTAAAATATATAGTCCTGAAGCCACAGGATGTAGCCTCAAAATGATATAGTAAATAATTAAAATAATATTATTAAAATAAATTCGTATTCAATAAAAAGTCAAGTGGTCGGTCACAATGGTTGACTAACTACACTGAACATGCATGAGTTTGCAGGCCCGTACATGCTAAATATTGCGGGGGTAAGGGTAGAAAGTAACGTTTTTTTGTTAATTTTTTTGTTTACACTTAACCACTTTTATGCCTCTTATATTGTATTTTAATTAAATTTATCCCCCAATAATCCTGAGCATAAGATTGGGTATAGATCGGTCTATTTGGGCATTATACACTCTATCCACCACAAAGGTATTTATACGGTGCTGTGAAACAACCCCACGCCTCTCATTGCGTTTATTACAAACCAAACCTTTGATCAATCAATAAAATTATTAACAAATCTTTCCAACTGTTTGGTGTCGTCAATCATAAACGGTGTCCTCAAAAGAAAAAAAACAAATGGAAAAAACCCATGGCAATATATTGTAAGATGCAATAGAAATCAAGAGATAAGTTAAAAGGACTCTTGCCTTGTATACAAGTGTATTTTTTGCAAGTGTTAACTCGATATTGAATTTGTGGACTTTTGTCCAACTCATGAAAGTAACATGCATGTTAAATGAATGGAGGCAACCTTTCTTTTCAAGAATTGTATTGTCAACATCTTTTACAAACATCATAACAAATATTGCTTACCAACATATAGCATTTAGTAATACATGATATTATTGAAATAATTTAGTTTTTTTTTACATTCCAGTATTTCGGCAGCTCTAGGCATATTATTATTATTATTATTATTATTATAACTGGTTCATTCTGTATCTAGGTGCTGATATCGTAAAGGATGATGGAATCTACACAAGATATTTTACCACTTTCGCTGTAAAAGGAAGATACAGCTTAAAAGTACGAGTTGAAAGTGGCAAGAAAAGTCGCCTGGTGCTGCCAAAGAATCGCGCTCTTTACATACCAGGCTATGTAGAAAATGGTAGGAACCCAATAATATAGGCTACTGTACATAATGTTGGATCTCTATTATATTCTAAACTTTCTCTAATTTGGTTTCTCTACTTGGTTTTTCCATTCTCACTATAATAAAGGGATTACACTGGCCACAAATATAATCTGATTTGTTGTTGATTGTCTAAGAGCCACAGCAGGGTCAGACTTTAACCCCTCAAACTGATTTAATGCCAACATAATCTTTTCCAGTATGCATTTCCCAACCTTTTATCTGTTATGTTCCTCCCCACCCAGCTTTTTATTACCCATATCTTTTTAACCCTCTACCACTAGTGTACTGTTATCATTTTACCCCTTCTTTCCATGTCAGCCTTTTGCTCATTATTCTACTTTTACTTGGATCAGACTCCCAGCCGACAAATAACCCTGAGCAGCAAAACGTATGTTTCCACCCTATGTTGTCCTAAGGGAGAAATAGGAAATATGTTACTCATATGATGGACAGACTGCAAAATGACATCACATGTGGTGTATGATATAATCACTTTAACTATGAGACATCATGTAGAAAAAGGGTGCAGAATTATTATGATTTAGAAGATGCAGGAATTTCATACTCCTTAGTGATTTTCAGAGAATAAATATCACTTCATGTTCCTGCAACCTTATCGCAGTTGTTCTCTTATTTATCAAATAAAACCACTTGAAGAGTTATAATATTTATATAACTATAAAAAAGCAACTGCAATTATAGTTTTATGGCAGCATTTCCAGGCAGCCACAACAAAAAAAAATAAGTATTTACTTTAACATATACTCTTTAAAAGTTAAAAATAAATTACATTACTTACTTTAGAGACAAGCTGCAGCTTCAGAGCTCCTCTGTGGTCTGGCAATTCTGGCCAGTGATTGGCTGCTTGATTACACTTGAAGCAGCCAATCGGTGTCAAAAAAACTACTCCCTTTTATATAAATCTGCATATGTGCACAAGGGGACTTCATTAAACCCCCATTTTCCAAGCCAGCACTAGAGCATACTATTGGCAAGTATATCACATGTAAGTAGATTTATTCACGAAACACATCTTGTGCATAGATAGTTGCTGGGGGTGGGAAGAGGGGCAATACTGGGAGTTCTACAGAATCCAACCATGCATTTACATGTGGGGATAGCAAAGAAATGTAAAGGAATCTCTCAGCTATCATAGCGCAAAGTCCACTTTTAATTAGTATTACCCTTTGTCCCATTGCAAATGCATGAATGTACTCGACAGAATCCCTCCTGTCCTTTTGCCCTATGTCTCCATTCCCACTCCATGGCTTGAATACATCTCCTTCTTGCCATGTGCTATACTCACTGCCAGCCAGGTACAGCAATGGGTAGCACAAGACAAGTGTTGCATTAAAACATTTGCATAAAATATTTTTATTGCCAAAATGATTTACAAGGTATAATATTGCTTTTAGGTACAATTCATGTGAATCCTTCAAAGCCAGAAATTAACGATGAAGACCTTAATTTGGGAGAATTTAGTAGGACAGCTTCAGGTGGTTCTTTTTTGGTGAATAATGTTGTCTCTGGTAGTCAAGACATATATAAACCTGAAAAAATAACAGACCTGAAGGCAAAGATAGAAGGAAGTGCAGTTGTGTTGTCTTGGACAGCAACTGGTGATGATCTAGATAAAGGAAACGGTGAGTAATCTGTTTTCTAGACTGCATTTAACTTTTGTTTTGAGATCACATAAAATGTTTTTGCCGATTTTATTTACATTGAAAATACCGTATTTCCGCATGTATAAGACACACCTTAATTTTGGGGCCCGAAAATTACACTTCTATCATGCCCAGGTTCCAGGATGAGTGTGATGTAAGCTGTGCTGGAATCTGGGTATGCCTGGGCATGATAGGAGTGTTATTGCTGTGAGCAATCATGTATATTTAATATAGCAATCACACTCCTACCATGCACAAGCAGCCAACATATGCACATCACTTTCAGCCTCCCTGTGCCCTGCCCTCCCCACTTACACATCCATGCTGTCACACACACATATTCATTAATTCCCCCATTCACGCAGACAAAAACACCCTCCCCCACCCTTAGCTGAACTGCAGATCTTCCCGTGCCGATCGCAGACTTTGTTTCCCTCTGCGTTGCTCGAACTCTGAGTGAACTTCTCTTGTCCAGCCCAGGGGAGCAGGAACGGAGTCATGTGATGTACATTCATGTGACTCCACTGGATTCCTGTGTCTCCTCGACGGAACAAAAGACGCTGCTGAGGAACACAGAGGTAAGCGGAAAAAACAAACAAACCTACACCCAAATTTTTTTTTTGAAAGGTGCGTCTCATACATGGGGAAATATGGTAATAGGCATACTTCTGTTTTTTGCTTCTGCCATCGATTGTTGAAAGTGGAGAACTTAATTTATTACTAATCTTTCAAAAGGAAGATCGGGTTCTACACCAATCAGTGTTCTTCATAAGGCATTTTTTATATTGTACCTTGAAGAATATAAATAGGCCAGGGTCCTCCACCTAATAACTCACCAACTGCTGCTGAGTACCTCACATTGCTACTACATCAAAAAATATGGCACTATATTTGCAAACCATATGGCAAAAGGCAGCACTCTAAATTAGATTGAAAAAATTATGTAAGCATAAAAAATCAAAAGACAGTGGAAAAGCTCCAAGCCCGTCCCAACGGGCTACACACTGAACAATATAGAAAAGTAGGAGATGCACATGCCACAAAAAACACATAACCCACTGTATAATTCAGAAAAAAATACAATTTATATGAGCACAATGTTTAAAAAGACAATAGTACAAGAAGAAGTAGATCAGCATTTAAATACATGCCACAAAAATCTAATTTAATAACATAATTAAGACACATGAACAAAAAGTAGACAGGAGGGTGGACAAAAATGGTCTTTATCAAGTGTGGTTTTTTTTTTCTCTAAAATGACAAATTATCTTTTTATTAGACTAATTGGATTACAAATTGATTAACAATAAGGTCTTGGAGTAAGACTCAGTTCTAAAATAATGGCTCACCTATCATTCATTAAACAAAACCTATAAGATCCCTTTTTTGAAAAATGAAGTCATTTAGTAATGCTACCTACATGTGTTACAACATTTTGAGATAAAGTTTTTGAAGATAGAAAAGGCAGGAGCTTAAAAATACTATAGATGTATACTACATAAATGTCATTTGATAAGTGTTACATGTGCACTCTTAAACAGCCTAATGCAAAGTTGAAATGTTTTAACAGAATCATGTGTCGATTAGTCTGCAGCCTCACTGCGTTGTGTAAGTTACTGAAATCCTTTTTAATGTTCTGTTTACTTTTCAGCCGCATTGTATGACTTAAGAATGGACACCGATCCCATAGAGCTCAGAGACAACTTTAACACTACAGTACAAGTTAACATCTCCAGTTTGAAACCACAGCTGTCTGGATCTGCAGAGACATTTACATTTGTACCTCAAAATGTTGTTATAGAAAATGGAATTGTTCTTTATTTTGCCATAGTTGCCATTGATAAAGTTTCTCATCGTTCTGACATATCTAACATAGCACAAGCTGCCCTGGTCATCCCAACCACAACACCAGCCCCAACCACAACACCAGCCCCAACCACAACTACACCAACCAAAACTTCATTGGCTCCCATCACGTCATCCAGTAACAATTCAGGGAAGCTGAACATAACCCATCTGACATTGATAGTATGTTCAGCAGTTATTATAATATGTGTTATTATAAGCATCACAATATGTATTGTGAGCAGACATAAAAAGCCCAGAAAACCAGAAATGAAGCTGTGATCAAAATGGGTGAGAAATTCTGGAATATTACACTCCTATTTTTGTCTTTAGTTTATCCAACAATATATTCAGTGGTGCCCCGTCACAAAAGCATAAAAAAGGTTATTTAGCATTAGCTGCTAAAAAAACCTGTCTCAAGAATAAGGGCACTGATACAATAGAAATATAATGCGTTTATTGTTTTTTTTTAATAAAAGTGATTATTTGGGTATTTTGTGTACATTGCAGTTAACTGTATTTTCAAATCATGTATTGTTGGTGTAATTTATAAATAAACACATGGCAGATATTTTTATACTCAATTTTTACATTGTGGTTTCAAATGTTATATATATTTTTTTAGTGTGGCAGTCTGTGGCATGGGGATATATAACCTGTCCTCTCCTGCCCTGAATTATCTGCCTTCTTCTCATCCATTCTTACAAAGGCTCCCTGAACCAGTCAACAACAATCAGCAACTTACCAATACATAAGAAATAGCAATCAGTTAAATTATCATTCAAATACACATACCCAGGATGCACTTAACCAAGCCAACACCTCCTTCCCCATGTGGGGTAGGGGTTAATAAAAAAAAACCCTTGGGAGAGAGCCTAGAAACACCTAGAACGCACTCCTAGAAACAAATACATACAAATCATAATTAAAATAAAAATACCTAAATATCCCCTAAGTGCTCCAGGTGATCTTTGCTCCAACTCTGGGTTATTAAAGTCTGTTTTCACACAGTCTAAACTTTTTATATAACAGTAAAACATTTTCACATGACAGTTCAATATACAGAGCGAAGAAAATGATAAACAGATAATAAAATACATAGACAGCTTCAACTTTAAGTGATATACCGTACTTTACTTAAACATCTAAATGTAAAGCAATATATCTAAAAGGCCAATTACAAGTTACAGTTTACACGGACAAATGAATACAAAGACCCCACGGTTATGAGCATCAGCAAGAGTTCTGAATCTTTTTTTTGTCACACAGTCTCATTTGAGGTAAATGATAAACCCATGACTGAAGCCTCACTAGCCCTAGTTACTTCTACCCTTTTTATAGTATACCTATCTAGAAAACACTTGGACATGTGTAGAAGTGTATATTAAGAGAAATGCCCCCTACTGACTATGAGGTAGGCTTTTGTAGTTTTCCATTGACCATGTGATCTGCTATTATTGCCAATTCGGTATGGTCAGCCATTAATACCAAGTGACTGACTCCCATCATCTTCAGTAGATGCTTTATTGGGATGTTGTCTGTATGACATAGATCATCTTAACAAACCATAACCATTACAAATGTATAAATGTAAAATAAATAACATGAAAACGTGTTGACATTCTGCTACATAGGGATAAGAGGGCCTTCTTGTCCATCTGTAAAAGCATGTTCTAATGTGTGTTCATTCATTTATGTATATTATCCGTTTGAATGTTAATTGGTCATTGTATATACTATCTTTTTGTGTTAGTGCTACATAGAAGCATAATATGTGACAGCAGATAAGAACCAAGAAAATAGAGCGAACAAATCAGCCCATACTCCATAACTACTATTACAAAAGTATAAATATTGGGGATTCCAGCACACTATTTGGCCATATATTGCTTAGTCCACCACTATGTCAAACGCTTTTTTGGCAAACGCTATCTAATTTTTCATGACTATATTGCTTACCAAGGTGCTGAATCAGTAGAACGGCACTACATTTCACCCACTGAATTTAAAGCCTTTACAAAGCATATAAAGTAATATAAAACATGAATGAGGCACCTGTGTGGTAGGTGAGGTGCTCAACCCTATGGTTTGGTCTGAACCTGTAAATAAGCACAACAAAAAAAATATACAGGAGGGTAGCACACTCTAAAGAGCGTAAAAGGCATACACATTCAGATTCCCGGGCTGCTGCTAAAATAATAATGACCAATAAATATATAAAACTTTGTTTATTGGGGATTCCCTCACACTGCTGTTTTGTGTACTTAATGGTCATTATTATTTTTGCACCATTTGAATGTGTATGCCTTTTATGCTTTATAGGTTGTGTGCTCCTCTTTCTATATATATTTTTTTTGTGTTGTGCATTTTTGCAGCTCCTGACCAGACCTTTGGGTTAAGTAGCAAACCTGCCACACCATTAATGGTGTCTAGAGAAGGCTTTAAATTCCTTGAGAGTCTCGGTGGGTTAAAATGCAATGCAGTCACACAGATGTATACCATCCTCTTCTCTTCTTCAAGCTATACTGTACAAATGCAGTGCTTGCTGTGACATTCGATCCTGGGGGGAGAGGACATCACATTTTGCCCTCATGTGAACTGATTGGAGGATAGGGAGAGGACGTCACTACAAGCGCCCCCAATTCTGGCAGAAGTTGCTGCTGGGTGATGTATGTGGAGATGCAGATTGAAGATAGAATGGAGAAGAGAGAAGAGAAGGGGGAATATAGAAGATGAAAAAGAAGATGCGTTTTCATCCGATTGGTGGGAGGTTTGGGTTCGTTTAAGTGGGTCTCATGGAAACGGAAGTTTTTTTTTTTTTGCTTTCTATAATCTTTTGCGTGTTTAGTGTCAATTTGTATTGCAGATGTAACTTAATGTGATCCCACTAGAGGGTGCGCTCTGCTCATTTCTAGCTTTTGTAACCTACTGTGCTGTTTCACTTGTAAGGACACAGCATTCATAAACAAACAGACTTTAGCATATCTGATATTTTATATTTCCTTTGAAGGAACCAAAGCTTTTTATTTTATACGGTTTAACAACCATCAGCGCTTGCTTATGTATCACCTGACAATTAATTGTCCTGGTGAGAAAAAAAGGTACATTTTAAATGATTCAATACTTATTTTTGTGAAGAGTTTGTATATTTGGCAGTCAAAAGAATAATGTTTATAATGCTGTGTTAAGTTCTAAAATGTTTAATTTCTGTAGCGGACGTTAAAAGACCCTTTAATAATCTCAACTAAAATAACCAAAGCATTTTTTAATTTAAACAGCCCAGGCTGAGATTAGTTCACTATAGGTGTCTTGAAATAGTAGGTAGCTTTTTCAGTATGTCCGGTGTGTATTAATATGTTAGGGATACCAGCCACAATCCAGTGAAGAATCCTTTTTGAAAATTATAGACACAAATGGAGATATATAAAAAGACGCACCAGCTGAATGGGCAGCACTTCAAAACTTTTGTAGCAGGTCAAACCCCTGAGAAGTTAAACTGGGAGACATTACATAAATACACAATGTTAAGTATGTAAAATCATCATATGTACCGATTAGACTGATACAATTAGACCAACTTTAAGGCCAATGGCCAATTAATCCAATGCATGTAGGGGATAATTGGAGACCATTGTTGGGCGCTAGCTCGCTGAGCATCACATGTTCATCATGAATGTTACAGTCCAACCTCTAAATGGAATATAATAAAAAATATACTGCGTGCAGTGTGTTTTAGTTCTTGAAATACTGTTCCTGAATTTGGTTTAAGTTGCACATTTACACTACCAGCAAAACCTCTTAATTTTGGACAACTAAATAATAAATGTAGAAAATATTGGCTAATTAGACAGGGCATGGCATTGTGTGTTTTCCATTATAACTTGCAATTACAGTAGATTTGGATATCTCCTTGAAGTGGAGTGGATGTGTGTGTCTGCCCGTGCCTGCCCTGTGCCCTGCCTCTGCCACTGCTGCTGCTGTGACTCAATCTCTTTCCTTACGCTTACTTTTTTTTTTGGAGGAATTCAGTTATGTACCATGGGGCTGGATGTGCTGCCAGCATGGGCGTAGGAACGGGGGGGGGGGCGGGGGGGGACAGCTCCCCCCCAGTAACTCATGCGGGGGGACCGATAATGAAGAAATCCCCCCAGGGCCGTAGGAAACCCCCCCAATAGAAATGCTGCAAATGCGGCCCGCAAGACCTCGAGGTGCAGCCCACGTAAGATCGGCAGCCAGAGCAACCGATCTTACGCGGTCCGCACCCCGAGCCCTGCTACAAGAGCTCTGCTACTTACCTGTGGGAGGGTCTTCTGTATTGCACAGAGGAAGCGGAACCCAGCAGAGTTCAGGTGACATCACATCCTGCTTCCTCTGTGCAGTACCAGAGAACGCAGAGGGAGGCCGCGCCCCGTGCTGAGGTCTGTGAGCGACATCGAGGAGCTGCAGTGCAGGTAAGGGGGTGGGGGAGGATGTTTGAATGAGTATGCATGATTGAGGGAATGAATCTGTGAATGAATGAGTATATGAATGAATGAGTGTGTGTGTGATAGCATGGATGTGTAAGTGCTGGAACCTAGGCATGATGGGACTATGATTGCTGTTAGCAATCACACTCCTATCATGCCAAGTCAGCCAGTACATGCTGAAACCTAGCTAGCTTCCCCCCTTGTGTATTGATGCTGCTAGCAATATGGGGTCTGCACATCACTTACTGGCTGCCTGGGTATGATTTTTTTTGAATGAAAAAGGAGAATTTTCATTCAAAATTCATAGGCCTACATTCACTCACACTCTCTCACACACTGACTCATTAATTCTCATTCACTCTCTTTAACACTCTCTAAATGTCCCCCTACCTTCTCTGCCACTTCTACTTCTGCCAACCCCACTTGATGCCGTTGTCCTGAAGGGGTTTTTTTTAAAAACACCATTGCATGGGATTCCATAGTATATTGTAAAGTAATCATTTGAAAACATTACAGAACTCACAGAATCACAGTTTTGAAATATTCTGTTGTTATGCTGAGATTATGTGAATCTCCTACTTCTGTTCAATAATTCAGCAAGAATTCACAGGAGGAACTAAAAGCCCCGGTTCGATTGTCAGCTTAAAACAGAGGAACTGAAAATCGTTGAGGAATTCATTCTATTATTTCAATAACTTTATGACTTTATGACACTAGCAAAGGGCTGTGATGTATATCATAGACTTAAAAAAGCATTTCTTGAAAAAATAGATTAAAACTACGGTACATTTTTAGACATCATCAAATAAAAGGCAAAGCCTATTAAATATCCTTAAGATTTGAGATGAGGGAAAATACAATGACACTGGCGGAAAATCCGGCTTTTGCGTCTGTAATAGTGACTCTATTGGTCACCAGCAGGGAGCTTGTCTAGCATCAACCAATGAAAAGGCAGCAGCCCTTTCCCATTGAATAAATTAAAATATTGCAATTCGTACAAATGTGGATGCACAAGTCTAGTATTTAGTTTACTTTTCAGAGAGGTAAATATGAGCTAATGGTAAAAGTAAGTAAAATTTTTTACACTTTGGAGTGTATACTGCATACAAACAGATCAACGCTGTATAGTTTTTAGAGTCTCAAAACCGAGACTATAGCATACAGCACTTCAGAATATGATGTTGCTATAGAAGTCAATAAATAATACTAATAATAATAATTTTCCTCCTCTCATTTTCCTGCTGAGGAAAATGGTAAGTGCAAGAGAATTAAAGGTAAATGTGTATATTGTTCCACCAGACCTGGGACATAACAATGTCACTTTTATATGATATCTCTAGGAGTGTTTTTTAAACAGTGTTTTTTCTAGACCCTGTTCTCCCCTTGTGTTAGCTGGACTCCCTTTCCTCCTTACCTGGCACCAAATCCACGGAACAAGCCACAAATCCATGGAATTGTGTGGCGGCTAGGAACTGTGGAGATGCCCGTCGAATTTTGGAACAGAGTCGGAATGGATGTCGGTTGCCCTACCAGTTCGCTCTTCTGGGGTTATGCTGTAATTGTGGTGGGTCACAATTGGAGGTGGTTACTGAAATGGAGCTTATCTTTAGAACTGGGGTTTACCCAGCCGCAGCTCTGAAACTCTGGACCAGCTACTTTAAGGACTATTCCCAAATGACATCCTCAGCACTGTAGCTCAGGGTCCCAACTGATCAACTTGCTCTTTCGAACATAACATCCTTGGACCCTGGGCTCTTCATTGGTACCCAGGGATTACCACTGCACCCTCAGGATCATCTTGAAATAACGACTCTACCAGGTGGACATTGCTAGCTATGGGAACTGTATGGCGGTGCGGGCTTTCTGTAGTTGATGGGATTATACTCCTGATCTGATTGTGTTTGTGTATAAATACCCGTGCTGTTCTCAATAAACCTAGTTTTGTTTTGCACCCTACACTAAGTCACTACACTAGTGCTTGGGTGATTACAAAGGGTTAATCTCTTGAGCAATTGATTTTTTAGCAGCAAGGAAGATCTTTGTCCATCACATTAATTAAACGTCAATTGGTAAATAATGCCATTAAGGGAAGGATTGGTGAGGAATTTCACCCTGAGCTGCTTTGATTTCTAAATATGTGCTTGCAGTTCTACATATAGCCACCTTTTAGTGGATGATTTACAGGTTTTGTGCATTTAGTTTTGCAATTTATTTTGTTTTTAAAATAAAAAAAAAACAAGAAATTAACATTATTAGGTAACTATTGTTAAAAAATTCTGGGAAATACTTGAATGACCTTGAAAGTTAGGTAACCACTCTTGTGCAAACTAAGAATTTCTAAAAGCTGAGTCATTCGTAGCTAATAATCCTTTCTTAGATGGTTCAAGAATGCCCTGTACAATTGTGGCCTTTTATTTTGGCACTTATTGAATGTTCTGCTAATGACTTCTGTAATTATTTATTACCAGACATGAGCAAGGTATTTCTTACTGTACCACAGGCTTATTTTTCTGCAAAATTTTGCTGTAATGAACGTTCTGTTTGGAACGAACTAACAGCCATACACGACCACTTAACCTCTAGTTTCTTACACATATTCGCTCTAACTGAAACTCGACCTCATGTAACAATGCCTCCCCTGCTGCTCCTATGGTGGCCTTCACCTCACACTCAGAAGACCTGATGACAGAAAAGGTGGTGGCGTATACTTCCTACTCTCCCCAACTTGTACCTTTCAACTAATTCCCTCTGCATTCTCACTCTCTTTCTACTCATTTGAGGTTCAAGCTATCCGCTATTTAATCCCATCTCTTTACGTATCGCCATCGTATACCTTCCTCCTGGCCCTGCTAATATATTTCTGGATCACTTCTCCTCATGCCTTCACCACTTCCTCTCCTCTGATGTCCCCTCTGTCATCCTTGGAGACTTCAACATCCCAGTAGACACATCTTTGAAACTTCAATTACATCCTCTTTTAACCTCACAGAGAGGAACTCCCCCACTCACAATAATGGTCACACGCTGGACCTTTTTTCTAGCATGTGCTTTCTCACTTACCGTATTTGCTCATTTAAAAGATTTTTGCTTTAGGCCCCCTTTCCTGATCAAAAGAGAAAAACCCTGTTGGTAAATTTTATAGTTATACTGAGACCATTGTATACAAGAAACAAAAACTGTCTGCGCTTCTTACCCTAATAAAGTTGGCAACAAATATATAAACATAATATAAATGAGAGGTGAGACCATTGTTATAAAAATAAGTTGACCCTTTTGTAGATGGAAAAAGATCTTTATCTTTCTTAGAAAATATTTGTCAAGGATTTCTGTTTGTGGGAATGAGGGTGGGGGAGTGCTTGTTAATTTTCTCTGAATACCCTGAAAGCATATCTGAAACAAAGGGAGTGAACTTTATCAACTTGTGTTTTTCCCTTTTAAACTTGCCAGCTAAGTAACTACACATTAAGTAGTCGGTAATGTCGTAAAACCTCTTGATTTCATGTACTTATCATCAAGCTCTCCACAGGATCTGCCCCGGCACCAAGGTTGCATCCACTAGACTTGCTCAGCACACAGATCACACTCACAGGACTTGTCGCAGAACCCACGTTGCATGCACGGGACTTGACACAGTACCAAAACTGCACATGTATGACTTGCACAGAACCCAGGTTGCACACGTAGGACTTGCCCAGTACGACGGTTGTATCCATGGGACTTGCTCAGCAAATAACAAAATGTCATAAAATCACATAAAAAAGTATTGGTAAAGCTCTGCCCCAGGATAAGTTGATTGGTCTATTGAGACCTGTAAGCAATCATTTGACTAGATTGGTTTTGGTTTGTATATTTTTGGAATAATAAAGTATTTTGTATATATTGTATGGTAATGCATCTTTTATTATTTGATATTGATATTGAAGTTGTTGGGGAACTGCTAGAGAGCTGTCTTCTTCTCTTTTTCTTTTTTTGTAAATTTGTATTGGGATGGATTGACCATTATTCATAAAAGATCTGCCACCTTGTCACAACTCCTGTGTCGATGTTTGGTCATATGAAATGACAGGAGGAATGTATGCGGGAGGCTTGCTTGGTATGCATGTATCACGGTACAGAAACGGTTTTTAAAGTTTTATGTGACCGGTAAATTGTGTACATAAAATACAATCTTCCTCTAAATGTCACAGCTCAGTTACATACGATTCTACCATTGGGTCACAAAATGACATAAAACATCCTAATGAAACCCCACTACCACATTCTAACCACACCTCATGAAACAAAAGCGTCTCTTTTTAGCAGCGTGACACAATAAATAACCTCTACAGATCTACTTTTAAAAGACTAAACAATTGAACTTTAGGTGGGTAAAGTATTTAAACAAAACACTGTTTACCTAACTTCTCCACAAGCTGATCAGTAGTGCCAAAGGGACACCTGTGATTTTTTAGTGTTATACTTAGAAGTGCTTGACACAGATTTCACCTTTTCAATGTTTTTACCACAAATTGTACGTGTCCAATACGTTTGATGAGGAAAGCAAGGAGATTTCCACAATACACACTTAAAATAACCATGCCTGTACAATGCCATTCTCTTTGTTAGGTAGGTAGCTCTTCTGTATCACCAGATTATGCAAAATATTATGGGTGACTCATTATTTTATCATAATTAGAGATTATTCCAATCTTTTTAAATGGTTTTGTGCCTAGATATCTAAAGGCACCCTCCTAGTGTTAAACAGCTACTACACAGAAGGAGATTTTACTACAATTCTACTCTGTCTCAAAAAAAGAGGTAAGACCAGTTTCTATCTAGAAGGTTAGATGAGGGTCAGAGAGCTTGTTTGGGACCTGGTAAACAACAGTGGACCGCACAAAGAGTTACCATTATTCATAATGTATTGGATTTCTGGCCTTGCCCAGTCATCAATCAATTGTGGATCAGTGGACACCTTTGCAAACTTGCAAGATTTTCTACTTCCATCTTAGTCTAGAATCTGCGCTGTCTGCCCACTGCACAGAATACATATAATCACTGTGGCAGCTAGATGAACCATCTTCCACTTGATTTCACACAAAGCTCACTGGCATAACAGAGGCCCCAGCATTGCAGGGGGTGGAGGGCTGTTCAAGGGGGGGGCTAACAGCAGCTCCTCCAATCCACCCCTGGGCTAAGCATTCCACTAGCCTGGAGCCATAGGTCACTCTTCATCAGGGCCAGCACACTAAGTGCACTGGGTTATGACATCACATCCCAGTGGCCAGACAGAGGCATCGTGTTAGGACTGCAAGCCAGCCTACCCGCTCCTGAGCCAATAAAGGTAATGCATGTGTGCAAATAAGTATGTTAGTGTGTTTGTAAGGATGTTTGCCTGTGTAAATGGTTACTAAATATGTGTATGTTAGTGTGTGTGTATGTGTAAGTATGTTAGTATGTGTGTGAGTATGTAGATGTGTGTATAGGTATGTTACTAGATGTGTAAATATGTTAGTGTGTGTTTGTTAATATGTATCTAAGTATGTTAGTATGTTAATGTGTCTGTGTAAGTATCTTACTGTGTGTGTAGGTATGTTACTGTATGTATGTGTTTGTGTGTGTTAATATGTTATCTTCTGTAAGTATTTTACTGTGTGTGTAAGTGCATGTGAAAATATGTTACATTAAGTCTGTGTAAGTATGTGTGTGTCTATGTATGTAAGAGGAGCTTGGGGCCCCAACTGTACGTTTCACACTTTTTGTTACGCCACTGGCTAAGCTATATTATTCAAATTGACTGGGTTGATCAAATTGACTGGGTTGATCTTGCAAAAACAAAAAAAAAAAGTTCTTATAACATCACATAACCATATGGACTTTCAGAAACAAAAGGTGAGGAGGGCCCTTTCTTTAGAGTTTCTTGAGGTTGGGGTATATTACACAAGAAGAGAAGGTGTAAGTGTTTCAAGTGGACCAGCCACACAACTGTCACAACAATCTCGGTGTAAACATTTTTTCAATAAACTATACTAGAAATATGTACATGCTGACTAAAGAGGATTGAGAGGTGAGGCAGTGGTAGGTGGAAGGAGGGCCATTAACCTGTCCATTGGTAGGCTTGAAGAAATGGGTCTTAACATTTGAACAACTGGAGACTAGGAGAGAGTCTGATAAGCCACAGTAAGGCATTACATAGGATATGGGCAGTGCTTGTCTTGTATAGGACTTGTATAGGTCTTGTATAGGATAAAGAGAGGTAGCGTTAGAACAGAGGATGGGAGAAGATTGTTAGATGAACAAAGATTGAAAGAGGGCAAGAGGGGTATCAGGAGTAACATGTACCTTGTCTTTTACAGAAGCTGAGGTCAATGGCAGATTGTCTGGAACAACAATCGGTAAAGATAAGTTAATGGTAAAGGAATAAACACACAGATCTTGAGAACAGATGTTAACAATGGTGTAACTACTGGGGGTCATAGAGGTCGCAACTGCGCATACCGGTTCAAAATTGTTAGAAGGGTGCTTTCTAAACAATTTTTAACCAGCACGGGAGACAGGAAGGCTGCGGTGTGCGAGCAGCAGACTGGAAACTGCAGGAGAGGTAAGGAGGTACACATGGATGGGAGTGGGTGTGTATGTATGTTTGTATGTATGTGAGCATGGATGTCTGTGTATAGTGTATAAGTGTATGTGAGCATGAATGTGGGGCCTGGGGCAATATTCACAAACGGGCCATGGTATACACATAAAGCATACTATATATCTAATACATATGTTTTGATTAATTTCATCTATTAATATTATTATATATATTTATAAAATTTATGATTTTTGCGAAAAAATGACAGATCTGCCATGAAATAAAAGCATTAAAAGTAAAGTGCAAAGTAGCAACGAAGTTAGTGAAGTTAGTTAAGTTAGTTGTGAAAAAATACCTTGAATTGTTATAAGAAAATAGATTGCTTGTTGATTTTAAGAGATATTTAAATATAGTTTTATTATTTTCAGTTACATTAGTTTTTCTTTACTACAATTTTTTAAATACATGGGGGTTGAGAAGTGTTTAGCACAGTTAACATACAGTTTTTTAAGACAGGAAGAGGCATTTTAAGCATTTGTTTTTCCTTAGTGTGTTAAAAATCTCTGCTTCCTTATATTTCCTGTCATTCTGAAATGTAGCTGACCATGAGCAGAAAAAGGGACCTGTCAACACTCCCCTATAGTTAGAGAGAACAATCTTTATTAATTGCTGTTTGTCTAAGGAAGTCAATTGCTGTTTTTCTATTACTTGTGGGAAACATTAAGATGAATGTATGAGATATCAAACAAAAATGTCAGAATATTACTTCAACAAAAGGTGTCCAGTTTGGCGGTAGCTATGGCATGTATGGTTGGAAGACTATATTTATATGGTAATTCCATTCTTGTGGTGCATGGCTTTATATATTAAAGATGGAAAATAAAATGGTACGAAAACAAATGTTTGCTATATTACTATGTAACTGACACAGCAGCTGCTCTTTTCTTCCACGGTCTACTTGAAGCAGTGGCAGGAAAGTGCTTCCACTGAAATCAATGAGAGTGCATTCCATTCATGCACACAGGTGGTCTGAACAGACCCCCACCCACAGTGTTCCCGCATCACATGCAAGGAGATGTATTTGGCTGAAGGCATCTACTGCATGGCATTACAAGTTCACTGGAATCACACAATGTGTGAGAAAATCAGTAAGGAACTCAGTGTAGTATGTATAACCTGGGGCAGTACATCATACATGTACTAAGATTTTGTAATAAAAGGTGCAGTTTTCGCAGATCTCTCAATTTATTCTTTCTCTGGAAGGCTTACTCACACAAAAAACAGCATCATTTTAGAAACACGGCATCCAACAGCAGTTTAGAACCTCTCCTCCCATTTCAAGTGTTATTCGTTCAACACATTTCCTCTTTGTGGTTGGCTTCAGTGATATGTGTAGAGTTCACCACATTTTGTAACAATTTCTCTTTTGTATTAAAAATAGAATGCACTAAATAAACAATGGTTTACTTCCATAAATGAAGCTCCGTAGTATAAGAAAGGACTAGAGTATAAGTAACTGCTATATTCCCCCTCAGAGTTAGTGAATATCAAAAAGCAACGCTGCAAGTATTATCGTAAAATCTCAGTGTCTCCAGCCGTCCGGTGCCAGAAGCTCCAAAACAATTAAAAAGCTTAGGCAATAATGACTCTTTAAGGTTTGTTAAAGTTTTCAGAACTAGGAGAGTGATGATCATCAAGAATTATTCTGCCCTCTGGGCTCTCACGTTAATGGCATACTGGTTGATTACACTTTTAGAGGCCTGAGGCCTTTTAGTTTTGTACATTCTCGACAAACTCTTACAGAGAAATGATCACGTCGTTAGAAGTGATTTTAATCAAACATAGCAGTGTTAGAAACATGTCTCCTTGGTGGCATTCATGTGATGTTTGGTGATTATATACCCAATACTAGTAGGCTGTACAAACTAGTAGAATTACAAACTACATTGATATATAGTTGCTTGATCAGATGTACCTCTTTGAGATCTTTTATACTACGTCTTGACAGAAATGTCTCATAATTGAACATACAATATACATTTATATAGTATTTCTTTCATTTATTTGTACAAATATGCTCATGTTATCTGCTTTGTCACTCCTCTATTACAACAAACATTTATATTCCTCATCCCGGAGTGGGACACTTTGGGGCTCACTCACAATTTCATTTAGATCTCAGCATGAGAAGGGATGAAAATGCAAGTGTCAATATGAGGTCATATCAATAGGAGGGCGGTAAAAACTTGGCAACTTCCTGTGGTTGTGATTCTTACGTCAGAAATGCAGTTTGTAACAGGAAAATACCACTGGTTTATTGCACAAAATAAGCATAATTGCAATAAACATTACCTTGACAAATCACACAGCAAACAGATGAAATGGTGAAGGGAAGGCACTTTGTAAATACATCGAAAGAAAATATGTTTAATATCTGTTAATCAGTATAATGGGAATAAGAGTTTATGAAACATATCTAAACCATACGCAAAAGCAACCAAGAGTCCCTGGGAACTCCAGACAATGAGACGAAAAATGTTACTGAAGCTTGAAGCAGACAACCAGTGACAGGTAAGTGCTGCCACTGATATCAATGGCATCAATTTCAACATATACGAACAAATGAGATCCCTGTATGATTCATTCACAGAACCAGCACTGGACGTACCTTGGAACTTCTGAGCTCCAGCTACCCAGAGCCTTCACTTGCGTGGCGTGGCCAGGACTGCCCAATGACGTCACAGGAAACACCCCCCATTTATGGAAATGTACATTTTAAAAGCCAAAGACCTATAAAAGAAACAAAAAATATTGAATATTAAACATTAGAGAGTGTGCTGTGTACAGTAATGTAGCTAAAGCGAAACTCTAACAATCATACATACTTAATTCAGATGATAACTGTGTGGCCCCTTTACATTTTTGTGTTGACCCTTTTGCAAATGCTTTGGACGATTCTGCAGCTAAATGCCATGCTCGTGATGCACTGCTCCAGCGCCATACCTGGGAACTCTCCAGGTTTGAAAGGAAATTAAAACCTGTAACAAGTGGATAGTTACAACAATTTAACCTTTTATTAAAACTTGGATTTTAAAACCTTTTTTGGATATCTAGCCCCACCTCTCTCAGCTAAGCCAGCCAATAGCCATCAACAGACACTGATCACCAGCTCAGAGGGCCCACTTTTACCAACCGTTTAATTGCCAGCAACTTCTGGCTAGCTGTACCATGCCATAACTATCAACTAAAATCTTCATACCACACACAGGCTAGATCTCCCCTATCTACTCCATCCGCTGCTGTGACAGACGACAACAACTACCAATTACCAGGGCAGGTGGGCCGGAGTACCAGCCCCCATTTGCTGGACTTATAAAACTCTGCAGGATACAGTGACCCATACATGACCCTGCTCCCTTCCTGTAGCCCTCACCATACCGGAAATGATTAACTCTTAGTTCAGACCTGAAGTATTCTGCCCTTACATCTAGTTGTTTCCAGGGCTGCCTTGACTAGGGCATAGTCTAGTAATCTTCATTTGCTGAACCTTAAATAAAAACACGGGACAGATATTTGGATAGAGGCCACAGCTTTATTTACCAGGAAATACACGGAAATTAAAACCTGTAACAAGTGGATAGTTACAACAATTTTACCTTTTATTAAACCTCTAACTGTAAGCGATCATAGCCAACCTGGCTACAGTTCAATTTTAAAACCTTTTTTAGAGATTCAGCCCGACCACTAGCCAGCCAATAGCCATCAATAACCCCTAGCCGGCAGCCACCAGCTCAGAGGCCCCACCTTTCCATGCATAAATTGGTACCAGCTTCTGGATAGCTGTACCATGCCTTACCCATCAACTACCATTTAGACCATGTACATGCTCCATCTCCTACCCTATCCACTCCGCCAGGAAGGGAAGATTAACCCACTTAAGCTTCCTGACCCCCCAATATCTCCAAGGCCTTCTCAATCCCTTCCTGCAAACCAGAGCAAAATATATCAAGCCCTATCTCATTAAGGTGAACCCCATCCTCCTGTTAAAGGGAGCCAAAGTCATACTCCAAAGACCGAGCAGTATCACAATTGCTTTATTTACTTTGATTCTGGCCCAATTCATACCCATGATCAAACATCATACTTGACGAGGAACAACCTTAGGCCAAACAATAAGCAAACCCTCAAAGCGCGACCATAACCTAAGGAAATCTGACCTAATGTCCTTGATCAAACGATGAATGAGAATTAGACCTGAATTATTACCTCCAGAATGAACAACCAGGATCCCAGGACATTTCTCCCATCGGGATCTAAGCATTATCTCGGACAAGACCCCACTCCACAACATACCCCAAACACTTACCCAACGGATAATGGCCCTAGACCTGGGGATCCACAACTACCTCCCACTGGGACAAACATCACCTCTTCGTGCAGCCCAATGGATGAAAGAATGTCCCAGGATCTAAATGCTAATCTGACCAACACCTAAAGTAAAACAAAAAAAACAAGTCAAAATTGAATTACCGTAACATATGTGGCCTAATGTAAGATTGAAAACCCTGGGACTCCCATCTCAAGCCTCGGTTGTAGCCCCAATCCTAAAAGAATGTGAACTAAATTGGCAGGTAGATACAAACGTAAAATTTTCAGAATATGGCTATAAATTGGGAACAAGAGAGGCAAGATCTGTCCTCATGCAATAAAAAGGAGGCAGCCCCATCGGTTATAGGGCAATTTGGCATATAATCCCTATATGTCATGACTAGACTCAAAACATGATTAACCAAGACCCCAAAGAAACTTTAAAAGGCCTACCCAGTCTATCAGTCTTATTCAAAACTTGACACCAGATGGAACCTAACATCCCTAGGACTCTAGGACTAACCAACTCACCAACCTTAAACACCATAAAAACAAGGAGAAATTTCGTAAGGAGATGGAGAAATATTCATCAGCGGATCCCCTAACTGAAAAAAAACTACTGCATTCGCGTTTATCCACCACCACGTGACCCTTTCTATAACCCTTTAACTCCTGTTTAACTTTAAACATTTTAGTGAAATTGGTTTGTGATACCTAAACCAAAACATCAAACTCAACATCCGCCTGTTAATGGATGTCGAAGAAAGCCCTGTTACAAAAGCCTTACAAATATAAAATAGCAACACATCCTCCTCCAGCCCATTACCAAGTGCCATACCTTCCTCCTTGTATGATTTTAAGGTGGTCTCCCAAAACACCAAATAACCCCTGTGATGTCTGGTCACACAAACAAAATGATGGGGGCTTTTACCCCACAAGTTGCCAGAGACAGCCGCCTACAAAATATTGTGCCCATTGGCATTACCGTGCATGCTAAATTCAATTTATCCCATAAAGATTGAAGCTGCCGAAGAGTAACTTTCTTTGCAGCCCGTGTTGCTACTACGCTCTCCAGCAAATCCTGCAGTTTATCAATAGGCAACCTAAACACCATTTCCATGGTGTATATTTCAATGCCCCAAAAATTCAAAACAGTACATGGGCCTTCTGTCTTTTCAGGGGAAAGGGGGATACTAAAATCATACACCTTGGCCTGAAGCGTGGCAAGGAGTTATATATATATATATAACTGGTTCAGCATGGACATTTGCATTTTTTTCCCAAGGGAATATATGACCAAAGCTGTATGGTTTTGCCTGTTTTCCCACTATTTCTATCCCATATTTAAGAATATCTTCACTCTTGTCTCCTAAAAATTCAGACCATCTTATTTTGTATTTTTAGTCATCAAGAACTATTAAAGGTTTTATTTTAATGATCCTCAGTGTCAGTTTCCATATAAAGTTCCCAGGTATGTTATATGTAAAGAGAATATTTCTTTAAAGGCAATAACATTATGCCGTATTATATAATCATGTACTCTGGACACATTCCACTGTACGTCAAACATGGAACTTCCACAGTAAAGTAGGAATTTCCCAGTTTTTTTCATAATCTACTTCTTGCTGCTTTGCTATTTTACATGAATAATGTCAGCAGATTTAGTTAGAAGCAGATGTTTTGCAGGAAATTCTCTGAAGGACTACCATCCCCAAAACTGGATTTCCTAAAAAGGATATTATTTACTCAACTGCAAGGTTAATACTTAAAGGGGCATTAATGAACATATTTTTTGAGACATTAGTAAAGATAACACTTTTCTTCAAGTTTTCTTCAATTATGACTTTCATCCACATCCAAGTAGTTTTTCTTTAGAAGCATTACTAATTTTGATGGTGGTCGCTGCCAGTTTCCTGGTAGCCTTGCCAGATATTATTCTCATATTTATAATCTATTGAGTGTGCACGCAGTGTCATTATGTAAGGAAAAACAAAACAGTTTAAGAGAATGACAATCATGTTAAAAGAACAAGTATGCCAATCTGCATCATCTGTTGGGACCTCTCTGCCCTTCTGATTCTGTCCAATGCTCTTTAGTGCCATGATCCACTACTAGGTAGATAGTACCATAAATCCATATGATGATCTAGAATGAAGAGCACGAATGCCAAATGCAAATGAAGTTCATTAAAAGCTTACCAAGAAAATTAGGTCCAGTGTCATCCATAAACAATGGGGTCAATGTTTTAACAAACTCTGAATTATGATACTCTTGGTTTGACAATGGAATTACTTGGTAAAAATTCAATTGATTATTTATTTGGGGTATTTTAAGATTTGATTATTTTACTTAACAGGCACATTGCTTATTATTAGTAATTCTAATCAATTTAGGTATTTCATTAGTTGACTTATTTTAGATTTCAAGTTCTAGTCTTTAATAAAGAGCTCCCTGGGCCCTGGACTGTTAGGGAAGGGGCATATGACTGCTGGCCTAGGCTTGGAGTATGGGCATGCCAGCAGTTCTGTAACTGGCGGTTGCAACAAAGTAACAGTTTGTAAGGGGTTATATGATGGGTGGGAAGAGGGTCCTACCTCTTTCCTGTCTGGCTTCTTATGGAAAGGAATGAGGGAAGAGGTGTAGATAGTGACAAGGGAGGGGAGAGGGGTAGATAATGATAAGGGGGTGAGAGGGGATAGATCATGACAAGGGGGAGCGGATACATAGTGAGAAGGGGGAAGAGGCAGTAGATAGTGAGAAAAAGAGGGACGGGGTAGATAGCGAGAAAGGAGGGTAGTAAGAATATTGAAATAAATAAAGCATGAGGATGAGTGAGAGAATAAATGAATTAATGTGTGGATACATTGTGTGAACAAGTGAGAGTATGAATTAATGTGTGGATGAATTAATGTGCGGATGAATTGTGTGAATTAGTGAGAGAATTAATGAATTTTTGAGAATGCATTAATGAATATGTGTAAATGATTTGTGTGAAAGAGTGAGAGAATAAATGATTGTGTGAATGAATTGTGTGAATGAAAGTGTGAATTAGTGAGTGACCTTAAAAGTGTCTGTGTGTATCATTGATGTATAATTGATTATGTATACTTGCAAATATAGAGTTTTTATGTCTTTTCAGTTGATCTATACATGCACCTGCTGTTTACATGTGTTGTTTATTTGATCTATACCTGAACTACAGGGAATAAGTAAAAGAGCAGTAAGGATTAGTGAATGAGGGGACAAATATTTTTTTCCGTGTGGTAGCGGAGGGAGTGATTGCTCGCTTGGGGTTCAATTTTGTCAATTGATAAAATATATTGGCAACGGGGTCTAATATTTATATATATTTGCAGCAGGGGCTAATATTAAAATATATATTGGCAGCAGGGTCTAATATTAAAGAATGAAAAATAACTGCCAGTTCAGCTCTTATTTAAAAATCATATTTCAAGTACATTTATGTAGTTAAAAATGCATGTCTAACAGACAACTATATATATATATATATATATATATATATATATATATATATATATATATATATATATATATATATATATATATATTGCCCCCCCTACTTTGGTCCCTGCCCCCCCATGTGCCCCCTAAATATGAAAGCTGGAGACGCCACTGGGCAAGGCTCAGCAGCTGGCGGGTGGTTAGTGTTATCTGGTTGATATATGTATTATGCTATCACTGGCGTGTGAGAAATAATGCAATGGCCAACGACATTACCCACATACTCGTTAATATACTGTCGTTATTATGTGATGCTGTTAAAAGGTTGGGGTTCAAGTATCTAGGCCTAAGCAGTCGATCAGCAGTAATTTCTTGTTGTAGTTAATGCCCTCTCAATGTCAATATATTTATCTGGAAAAAAAATCACTGAAACTGATTACCGGTAGCTTGGTCTCTTATGGATACAAAGTAAATTAATGCGGAGTAAACTATGCATAAAGAGAAGCTCTGATGCAAACATGCAAATACTGACTATTCTATTGGTTGCTATGAAAATTGCATCAGTTTTACCTCTTTGCATTGAAATTATTCTTTATGCATAACACCTAACTTCACCAAATGCTAAAGAGGCTATAAGTTACAAAAGTATGGGTTTTTGTGCCCTAGAAGTATTTTCTTTTCCACCCTAGGAAAATTATTATTCTTGACATTCTTATTCTCCCTCCCAACTTTGTCTTGAAAGAATGTTTATCTGTATATATTATTCTTCCAGCAGGGTTTATGGTGATGTCCAGTAAATTAAATTCAATCTTAGATTTTCCATGCCAGCTAGAATTTCCTGTAACAAAAACAGCCAACATTAACATATTACTAAGAATTTCTGTTTGAAAAAGGGAATAGCTCCATGCTCGTGTTAACATTACATTTTTCAAAACACTTATAAAAGAATGCTACCAAATACTACTTGTAATTCAATTTAAAGAATTCAAAAGCATCTTAACCATCAGGTACATACACATGACCATACATATTTAAAGCGTTCATTAAAGCACTGCCAATAACATAATGTACACACAACTTACTTTGCTCGATTATAAGACATTGTTTTTTCAGAATAAATCACCTGAAAAAACAACCTTTTCTCACATTCTCATTAACTCTCTCTGATGTACCATTACATAAGTCATGGTGGGTAAAGGTGATGGAAGCCCTTCCACTTAAATTTAAGGGGTAGTAGAAGTATTATTAAACACTCATCTACAGACACCAGACAAGCCAGAAGGCTTGTTTTTCCCTCAGAAATCTCATGGTGCTGCCACAACCACAAGGGATTCTGGGTAGGAGCATGCAAATAAGGCTAACAATTATGACATTTGCCTCTATATCCACTTTATACTTTTGTTATTGTTATTTCTTGTGCTTCCCCAAGCCTCAACAAAGTGTATATTACATTTTATAAAAAATGCACTTTAATTACATTTTTAATTGGATAAACTTAAAAGATTTCCCCTTTCATTTATTAAGAAAGTTTACTGGAAATATATTTCAAATATTTGCGTTATTTGCCAGATCATGGACAGAACTATCAGCAAAAGGAAAGCCTGCATTAAAAAGAATTACCTATTTATGCACATTTAGATGAAAGGTCATCTATCTCATCCTGTGATTGTCTACAAAAAATGGACCAGGGAAATTCCCTGCTTGTAAAAAGTTCAGGCAACAAGTGGGTTTTACTAATCTTTGACATGTGCTTCGTTTTGGAGACAGGCAAAAGATTTACTAGTCGTTTAGTGAAAGATTAAATGGTATAGTGTTACTACTGGGGGAACTTACCTCCCGTCCGCCCGAACCGCCGTCCCTCTGAAGTCCCTTGACACCAGCAGCTGCTGCCAGGATTCACCGACGCCTGGTCTCTGGCTCTGTCAGGCGCGCGCGCCCCTCCCGGATCCATACAACTTCTTAAAGGGACCTGACACCTATGCATTCCAAGCCTCCTTTTCATCCTGGGCGGGAAATTCAATCTAAATGACTATTTAAACCTGGTGGTTATTGTCACGAACCGAGGACACAGGTTGATAAGGAGCCCAGGTGCAGGGGATACGAGGGGCTCTGTCTGTACCCCACGATGCATGATGGCTTGGGGTCGGTACAGACAGGCGTCGGAAATAAACCACAGACAGAAGATCAGGATCAAGAGTTGTATTGTATATGGTGGTACAACAATATTTACAGAGAAAGTCACTCGACAGGAAGCCCACTTGCGGGGCACACGGCTGGAAGCCCACTTGCGGGGCACACGGCTGGAAGCCCACTTGCGGGGCACACGGCTGGAAGCCCACTTGCGGGGCACACGGCAGGAAGCCCACTTGCGGGGCACACGGCAGGAAGCCCACTTGCGGGGCACACGGCAGGAAGCCCACTTGCGGGGCACACGGCACGACTAGAAGCCCTCTTGCGGGGCACACAACTAGAAGCCCTCTTCCAGGGCACACGGCACGGCTAGAAGCCCTCTTCCAGGGCACACGGCAGGTTGCCCACTTGCAGGGCACACGGCAGGTTGCCCACTTGCAGGGCACTCAACCAGGGTAGTCCGCTAGTGGGCAGTCATCCTGGGAGTCGCGATGCAGGGCACTCCTCTTGGGAGTCCACTAGTGGGGCGCTGGCCGCAACTCAGGAACACGGCAGGTTTCTGGAACACGGCAGGTTTCTGGAACACGGCAGGTTTCTGGAACACGGCAGGTTTCTGGAACACGGCAGGTTTCTGGAACACGGCAGGTTTCTGGAACACGGCAGGTTTCTGGAACACGGCAGGTTTCTGGAACACGGCAGGTTTCTGGAACACGGCAGGTTTCTGGAACACGGCAGGTTTCTGGAACAGGAACCAAGCAGGTAGTCCTCAAACGTTAATGTCAAGGCCCAGACTGCAGGGCTGGGCAGGTTTATAAAGGCTGACTTGATCAGGTAAGCCACTGCAGCTGGACCTGATAATTAGTCTGAGAGGTTCTGAATGGCAAGGGCGGCCACTAGTGGCTGGAAACGTGAAATGAATAAGGCAAAGTATAAACAAGTCCAGCCAGCGCATGGTGAAGCGTTACATACCCCCACCGCAAGGAGCAGCCTCCGGATGCTTACGGACCTGTGGTCTCTTTGTGTCTGGGTCTTCGTGTTCACCACCGATTCCAGTACTGCAGGAATCCCCGCGGACTCCTTGTATTGGCCTTGACATTCTGTCACACACTGGGTAAGCAGGTTAACGAGGGGCCTCGGTGCAGGGATAGCGTTGTCTGTTTGTACACCGCGATTCATGGTGCAAAGTAGACAGGCACAGCAGACAGAAGTGCGGGACTGGAACTGGCAAGGTTGATGCTGAAATAGAAGCCCACTGGCAGGGCACACGACTGGAAGCTCACTGGCAGAGCACAGGACTGGACATGCTGCTAGAAGCCCTCAGGCTGGGCACACGACAGGAAGCCCACTTGCAGGGCACACGACAAGAAGCCCACTTGCAGGGCACACAACAAGATGCCCACTTGCAGGGCACACGACAAGAAGCCCACTTGCAGGGCACACGACAAGAAGCCCACTCGCACGGCTGAAGGCAGGAGCAATACAGAATCAGGAACAAAAAGGAAGCCAGGAATAATTCAGGAACAGGACCAGGGCAAAACAGTCCTATTACTACAATGCCAAGGCCCAGTTTGCAGGAAGCTGCAGCCCTTTATACTGCAGGGCAGCAGGTAACGAGGCCAGGTGACAACAAAAGGAGGAGAGCAGAAACATAGGCAGAGCGGCCACTAGAGGCTGAACTAGGAACAGTCCAAAAACCTGAATGCACAATACAGGAGCCAGGAAACCAGGGCAGAATGTCACAGTTATGCTAGATCAGTGCCTGTGATTGAATAAACTCCTGTGATTTTGGCTCTGACCTTGGCTTGTATTGACGTTCCTGTCTGTCTCCTGCGATTGACTCGGCTTGCTACTCGATCATCCTGTTCTCGATATATCCCTGACCTCGGCTTTGCGTAACAACTACATCTTCAGTATATTTATTCTCCCCATTTTCTCGGCTAGTGTCCTGATCCCCTCCAGAACCCCAGTGAATGTTACCAAGTTCCTGCACTGCTGGTCTTCTAGCCGCGACATATAGCTATAGCATAACTAAATGTGTTTATTAAATCCACCAATAGATTGGGTTTCTTGTTTGATAATTCAGCTTTCTTGTATTTCAGCTTTAATGACCTAATCATTTTCCTGAGCTTACCTGTCTTGTTCTTAGCACACACTTACCAAGGCTGGGAAAACTTTTAAATGCTGGCATCATAACCACCGCCTTTAAAGCTCCAGGAGGCTTCCAGGTCATAAAGAGAAGACACGAGCATGCCAGAGGATCATGGGTATCTTCTTGGGTTGAGCCTCCTGGTACTGTGAATGTCAATATTTAGCAGCTTATCTCTTAAATTGGAGTTGAAGAAGCCAAATGGCTGGAGTAGGCTTGGTATACTATAAAACAAAAAATGTGAGGCAAATGTCCTCTCCTCAAGGAAACCAACACAACCCCAGTCATACTGGCCCTCATCGATGAGGTGCATCTCACCCTTTTGTGTAGGTCTTTTATGCTTTGGGATCCCATTGGGGTTGTTCCCAAGTTTGAAGTTGAGTTAATTTGTGCATAGAGGAGTACAACTGGTGAGGACCAAAAGGCTGAAATTTATGCCTGGTGGCTTCCTCGTGCAGAGGGAATTTGCAGTCTGTTCTCAGCAGAGCTAGTCTTACTGTGTTGTGTATACATAATAATAATAATAATACAAAACTGAAATTGAAAAAAAACATTCTGATGTGTCAGTCAGCACTTCTGAGTCTTCTTTAACCATATGCACTGGAAGCCAGCATATAAAACATATGCAGTTTATTGATTTCCTTCAAGCTCAGCAACTTTTAGGTTTTATAAATTATATCTAGATAAGCCACCCTGGGCTTGAGTTTGGCCAGTCAAAAGGAGTGAATGTAGAAGCTGAGCAGACTAAACAACCCCACCAATTTTATGGTCCTTACACATATATACAGGTGTATATGATGAATTTTGGTATGTGGCAGGTAAATCCATTTTAGCTTCGCCATGGCTTGCCAACTATTGTGTGGGGCTTTGGTTATCCTATGCTGTGACATGGTTGGTTTGCCCACCTCTGCTCTCGATGAGTTTCATGAAGACTGACCGTGAATTGAAGGAACAAGAGACAGCTGCACATTTCCTGCAAGTTGTTAAGTTTCATCTAGAAGATTTGTTCAAAGGTGACTTGCAAAATGGCAGAATAATCCATTAATCTCTAACAATAATAAAACATGCATTCAGTTGTAACCTAGCAACACGTCTACGTGTAGTTTATCATCGGGTAGTAATAACATTTGTTGTAATGCTACATTACAAAAATAAATGTAAAGGTTTTAAATTGAATGTCTAAAGAGTTAAGATTATTGCGAAAGAGTATTTCCCTGTCTCCAATTAATCTCACTTGTTGATTTCATGTTTGTTTCCTGTTTCTTTCTATCATACAAGTAATAAACGTAACTATTTTTGGATTCTATTCAATACATTGTTTTATTTAACTGGGCCGGCTGATGCTGAAATAATGAAACAATGTGCTAATGAAATCTACATAATAGCAGTACAACAAAGGACCGGTAACATTTACAGCCACCCTCGGGCAATGGCTTCACAAAATAACATAGTCGAGTTATCAATATAAAAGAAGATTTTATATCGTTATCCGTAAAGAGAGAAATAATATTTTATCCATTATCTGGATGGGAATCCAAGACCACCTTTACATATAAATGAAGGGAATACTTAACCAAGTTTATTATAGTTATATATGTGCTTATTTACGGAGAAGCATAGACAACAAGCGCAATTAAAAAAGTATTTTCCACTATAACTTACATAAGAAAGTATATTACCAGCTTGAATAAATAGTTTTTTTTTAAATAAGTTATTCTTGCTCCTGGACCTGTTTTTACTCTTTTATATATTTTTTATCCGGAAAAACCATCTACTACCACCTAAGCGCAAAAGAGGAGCAATTCCAACATTACTCACCAAAAATCATCAAAAGAACTGTAAGAGCACAACGCAAGAATATCCCTAGGCGAGGATCATATCGCCCAAGCCATACTTTGGGGCTTTTTTATAACTACTATCCGTCTGAAGCACAACCACTACCCCCCCCCATGACTACTGTTCTACTATCCAGCCAAGAAGAGGGATCCTTGGCAAGTGGTTTGCGGCTGTACATTTACAAAACCTTTTACAATAGAAAGACTATTCAAACCAAGATTTAAAGACTTATTTTACTACCTAGTTGTTTGATCTTTCTAGTGCTTTTACCTTTTCTGTTTTATTCATAGATAAAGGAAAGTTTGACAAATTTCAACACAATAGTTAATTGTTATGTTGGTACAAAGCAGTGTTTTCTTGGCATAAAAGAATGCAGCTTAGAGTTTGTAGATCACCCATAAATGTGGATATACTAACATAATGCTTTTGTGTTAAAATAGTTAATTATGTTGTATGGTCAGCATTGTAGTGAAATGCTCCACTAAACTGATTAAACGCAGAGGATATTATGTTTCTGTAGAGCTCAGATGGTTTACACCTGCCTGAAATTCCTTCCTTGCAGACGCAGGTTGAGACTGAATGAAGACAAGGGTGCTATGGTGGTAGAGTGTTGAAAAGTGTCACACTAACATTTTGTTTACTTCCAAGAATAGAGGAAATGAGGGCAATTGTCTGTTTGTAGGATACAGGAACAAATATAAAACATCACAATCAGTAACATTTAGTGCCCTGATAAAACATGTAATACGTCTCATAAACCGGTATTCCTTCTACGCTCATAAATTGAGTGCGTTTTCATTTAGTAGATCCTGAGTTCTAGTGAAACTTTTCATCTCTTAGACTACACTATGTGTTCTAAAAGGTAGGACCAGGTTGACCCTCCATAATGCATAGTAAACGTGTCTATACAAACAAACCTGGATTCATTTGGTTACTAACATTAGCAGATCGAGCCATGCGGACAGAGGCTTAAATCGTATTGTTCTGGAGGACCTCTGGGTTAGCTTATTTACCGCTGGCACCTATATATATATCAATGTAATAAACAGGTGGTCCTTAATGTAAGATATTACAGAGGGGCAGGGCACAGGGACACTGACGTAATGTACCTGATAATACCAAATACCTGTAAGGTGTGCTTTGGAATGCAATGGATTAACATGGGTTTAACCACTCTGATTAGTATAGGTTTCATTTCCTTATCAAAATTCCAATCTGCAAGAAAAGCTAATAGAAGAGAGGTGAACATGTTAAAAGCTATACTATATTATTTACTGCTCCATTTCCTTAAATATATACTGATAAGAACATGTGGACGCCTCACCCTACATAAGCATTTACCCCTGCTGCAAGAACAGGCAATACACAGTCAGTAACGCTGCATTACTACATTAAAAGAAATGATGTTGCACAGGGGTTGTTAGCTGGGAGTTCTTCAGTTATTGGACTACAACTCCCATGAGCCTCAAACAGAATTTAACACTTAGCAGACTGATGATCATCGATATTTTAGTGTAATTATATTTACTAACGTTCCAACTTTGGGCGGTGGTGTCACCTTCTGTCCATATCATGATGGGGTTTTTACACTGGCAACTTCTGCCAGTAGTCCCATTAAACAGTATATCTTTTGGAACATCCAACGACTTAAGCCTGGTTGTCAAGACTGACCTAGCAAATTTGAGACATTGCTGGATTAGTGAAAACTGCACCACTACCAGGTGGCTGTCTGTATACATTATAGGAAAGAGTATTTACATGTGCTCAATCCTGAAGCCAGTGTCTGGGGTAAAATGCAGTAAACGTTTGTACCACATCCTAGAAATATTAAAAAAAAAATAGTGTTTCAGATGTGTTATGGATGTTGGTTCTATCTGCGCACGCATCATATCCTACCATGGCCCTAAACAGTTTATATTATTTCTGAAAATTGCAGAATAGTTTAAGGGAATCTGCAATATAAATCCAGCAGCCCCTACTGCAAGAAACCACTTTCCTGCAGATCATTCAGCCATCTACAGCCAGGAATTGGTCTCTTCTGTCCCTCAACTGGTCTATGAGTCCCAAAAATATGATCATTGAAAAAACTCACGTGGAAGGTTGCATACTGAGTGCTAGAATAAACCGAGCTGCAGTCAGAGGGATAGTTTACAATTCAGTCACCCCTAAATTAGGACACACTTCTTAATCTTATCCTAAGTAAACTTCATTCAATATTTTCAGAATGTGCTCTATATGATCACCATAATTAGCTCCCCTCCCTTGATCATTTATCGGTCTCTCTCTCTCCGTTAAGATAACATGTCCTCACGTGGCTTTAGCATTTTCTGTTCATACTGTTGGGAAATCCAGAGGGTGTTGTCCACACCCTGGGGGCAGGAAGAATAAACACGAGGGGAGTGCACCGGAGGAATTCGTGATACCGCCGGCAGTATATATATATTGACTGTGACTACCCTTAGAGAAGCCAGATAAGCAGTACTTGGCTTGAAACCATCTTCCAGGTAAGTTTACATTCAATACATTCTTCTTGAAGCTGAGTCTTAAAACATATAATCACAAATCACTAGAGGTGATAAGAGAAAAGAATAAGAGAAAGTCGGCCACACTGAGTACAAATGTATTAAGCACGTTTATATGTTTCTTTTATGTACACATATCACTAAAATGAAAACAAATACATCGGGGTCTAAAATGTCAATATATATATATTTATATAAAAACTTGAATGTATATATGTATTGTGTGTGTATATATATATATATATATATATATATACTTGAATATATATGAATTGTGTGTGTATATATATATGTATATATATATATATATACCGGTGTGTATGTATATATATATATATATATATATATATATATATATATATATATACTTGAATGTATATATATATATGTGTTATTATAATCGCTAGTAACATTCTACATACATGATGAGTACAATTTAGAGAAACAACTTTCATGCATTAAATGAAACATTAATAACTTATATATTAAGGAAAAATATTATTAACATCTTATATATATATATATAATATATAATATTATCATATCATATCTAATATATATTAAATATATCTCTATCTAGAGAGGGAGAGGAGAGAGAGAGAGAGAGAGAGATAATGTATATTTAGTTAAGAGATATCTTTTTTTCTCTGGGAAGTTCAGCTTGTTTCCTTCCTGGAAACTCTTCTTTTGTACATGTTGCAAAATGTGGGAAATCCCAGGCATATCCCCGATGCTGAGTTTGCCATTGGTTGGGATATGAAGTGCCTTGGGCATATATAAATAATCTTTTCATTACCCACAATCAGAATTGAAAGTGAACAACTATAGACTTTCACTTCAATTCATCAGAATAGCTGCTACTGGTAAGTCTTCTGATAAATTATATTGCTGCTAGGATTCTTTTACATAAATTGTATTTATCAATTTATTTATATTATAATATACTTGTTAAGTTAGATCAGTAATTAAAGATAGGAGGTCATCTGTGGCTGCTTGCAAACTATGGAGAGATCTTGTTTATAGTGGATTTCCAAAAATCAGATTTAACTGCTGATAATTGGGATGCATTATATTGTAAATTATTATACATGTCCTTTCTGAGTAATAATTATCATTCACCATTTAACTGATTTACATGATTTTCGTGTTCTTCTGTTGCAGCTAAAATGATTGTTACCTATAATGCTACATAAAAATTATATATATACGGTATATATATATATATATAAATGTATTTTATATACCTATATATACCTATACCTATATATATACCTATATATATATATACACATACACATTGCCATATACAACAAAGGTGTACCCTACTTGTACATAAACCTTTCAAGTTGCAGATAAGAAAATGTGCTTGTGTTAAAGAGATTTTTTTGTGTGCTATTGTTTGGAGTGTTTGGAAAAGGCTTATGCATGGATACACTGGAATGCACTTAAAGTTTCTTTTTAGGAAAAGGTTAATGTCATAACCTCCAAACCAGTTGTGTCATGATAAATGTATACAAGAAAGAGATGAAAAAGAACCAAACAACATACCTTGCATTAGTAAGCTATCCACAGAAAAGTCATGCATTCACCCTATAACTGGCAGGACAGTATAATAATATTATTACGAAAATATGAAAGCACAGAGATCTATAAGAAAAAAATCTAATATTTATTTATTTGTGGGTTTTAGTGCTAAAAGCCATCAGTGTTTCAGTCTACAAAGTCTAGCAGCGTATGTAAATTATTTTATCTTTACATTGTCTTTTACACTATATCTAAGAATGAGTACATTGAGAAATTAACTGAGACAATTGGCTCTAAATTGCGCAATCTACGGATGATTGTTCTTGTTTCCCAACATCCTTCTTGGTTTTACTCGCAACCCTCTTTGTCAACGGGTCAAACATTGTTTGTTCCAAAAGACAACAGGTATTAATTCATCTATTTACTCACTACTATGTACCTCAGTAATGTAATGTAATGAAGCTTAGATGCAATGCTTAGAACAAAGCTTAGATGTCATGGAAGGAAGTTGGATATGGTGTTGGATAGATGGAACAGCCTCCCAGCAAAGGTGGTTACAGCTAATACAGTGAAGGAATTTAAAAATGCATGAGGTAGGCATACGGCTATCCTGAATCTAAGACAAGACCAAGGACTGAATCCTGTTTGAACTTTCACAATAGGAATAATGTTTTTTTGGGTACATGTAGCAACATGAAACCTATCCCCAGCAAATTCCTAAGTCATTCCAGTCTTATAATGAAGTCTTTCATTCTACTAAAATAGAGGAAACTTGGATTACAACAGCATACCCCCAGGACAATGATAACTTTAAGAAAGTCACTTCGGCTAAACTGTTACCCACTTACTTTTATTCACATGTTTGTGTAAGTGTATGTCATACATGTTCTGCTTTTCCCATCCCTCCCCTGTTGCAAATTTAAAGAGTGAGAGAATTTAAACATGCGTAGGATAGGCATATGGCTATCCAGAATAAGACGAGACCAAGGTCTTTACATCAGGAAAAACGGGCAGACTAGATGGGCTGAGTGGTTCTTCTCTGCTGTCAAATTCAATTAAACTGAAAACTTTTTATTAAAAATAAGGTCCACACAAAGCAATTTCATTCAGATGACAATAAAAAAAAACAATCTCACTGATTTAACTACACATGATGCAGGGCTAACTCAGCCTTTCTGGAAGCTGGTGTTGGCCCATAACGCAGGTTTAAGAAGAATTGCAGGGCATGGAAAGTGATGAGCACACTTCATTTTACGTCACGTACTGTTTTGATTGATTTTGCTTCACAAATGAACTAAACGAGAACTGTTCATTCTCCGCAGGATAAAGGCTGTTGGAACAACTTTACCTTGGATGAACATATCTACGTGATAAGAGCACCGGCGGTACGACAATGGAACTCTTAAACATCCTCACCGTGGTTTCCCTCTTTCATACCGTACATTGTGCAAGAGAGTCATTGGTGCAGTTAAAAGACAACGGATATGAAGACATTGTGATTGCCATTAGTCCAAATCAACCCGAAAATCCTCAGCTAATCGAAAAAATTAAAGTAAGTTTGGAGTTTTTGGAGTTCACATAAAAGCGGTAATCCAAAAATTAAATTGACGAATTAGTATGTTTTATCATTTGGGTGGACCTGCTGTTGGACTTCCACATGTTAAAAAGCAGCTCTGACATTGATAGGTGATTTAGCGAATGGCGGTGAGATCCGTTACATCATTGATTAATTACATTAAAAACCCTCATGATATTTTTTTTGCAGATTTTTTTCCACTTGCTCCTCTATAGCACTTATTATCAAATGTAGCATTTTTTCTTCTATTGTTTAAAATGTGGTGTAAATTGTTGGGGCTGTAATAATAATAATAATAATAATAATAATAATAATAATAATATACATACATTTCGAAAATATTAAATTTGTCCCAATATTATATTTGCCCCAATATTTTTAAGAAGGAAGATTTGACTCTAATGAAGACAAAATAGGCCCACAAATTGAAACATTATATTGATACAAACGCTTTACTAAAACATTTAAATAATGCCATATTGGACTAAATTTAACTGGGCAAAATTGGGGCAAAACGCTAAATTGTTCTTACTGGTTCTAAATATAGCATGTTATCTCAAGCTTTGCCTTGATAAATACGGTCCATTATGACTAATATCATATTAGCATGATACATTTTGACCATTATTTTGTGTTACAAAATTTTGTATTATAACATTATTAAAACCTTTAACAATGGCATTCTTTTTAAGGTTTAAAAAATGTTTTTTTTACATTTTTATTTTACTATTTAATAATTTTATTATATCGAAACTATGGCTAGCCTGGGGGGGGGAGTTATTACATCCAGCAGCGTGTGGCCGCATATACACTGGATCTGAAGCCTGAGTGGCAGCAAAAATGAATGGGCCGTGCCTTCTGACGCCGCTCTACCAGGCATTTGCCCAGTTTGCTCGCTGGCCAGTCCAGGCCTGATTACGGATAAATATAATCTTTAATGTTTCTCTATTTCAAAGGAGGATTTCTGTATTTGGATTGCTTTTGTAGAAAGATCTGTTTGAAGTAACGCAAAAAAAAACGCAAAAAAAAAAAAAGGCTCACGCAGGATTGACGTTCAAAGACCATAAACATCTCTTTTTTTTTTTTAAGAACTCCTTATCTTTGGTAAACAGCGTGTATGGGGCTATTTTCATAAAGTGTTTCTTTTTAACCATAGAACATGCTGACAGATGCTTCTACGTACATGTTACAAGCTACAAAAAAAAGAGTTTTCATAAGAAGCGCAAAAATTCTGATTCCCAACACATGGTCTTCCAAAAGCGATTATGGACGGCCAAAAATGGAATCTTATGATAAGGTAAGAAAAAAACCCCATATATAACTGAGACATAAAATAATTGGATAATCTGTCCTATTTGGTACTAAATCAGATCATTTATTTAACTTGAATGGGCCTAGCGTCATAACTGTCACCTGCACAGCCCTACATAGCAGTAAATTGAACATCTAAACTACTTGTAGCTTCGTTCTTTGTGTTTTTCAACTAATCATTTTTAGTTGAAAAAATGCTTCACATTACCTATATGATTAATAACGAAATTTGAAGTTTATATTCCAAGTAAACAGTTATTCCTATTTCCAGATAGGAAAACTGGGTTTCTAATGTGTTGGTACATTATTCATATTCTGTATATATTGGCCTGTGTTAATTCCGCTTCTTACATTTGGATTCCATTAGGCAGATCTCATTGTAGCTGATCCGTTTATTTATGGAGATGACCCATATACTTTGCAATATGGCAGATGTGGCGAAAGAGGAAAATACATCCATCTCACTCCAAATTTTTTGCTGAATGACGAAGTGCTACGTATCTATGGACCTAGAGGTACAGTGAATACAAATTGAATGTAATGATAAAATCATACACACAGAATATTGAAAGGATAAATTGAAAATTCGATAATACGACAAAGTTAAAGTGAGCTAAATGAGAACAGAGCTCCCCAAGCACCAACCCTGACTATCTATGCTACTGTGAGCCTATATGCTTCTGATGTACATACAACCTAGATGGAAGAGTGAAAGATATCAAACATGTCATAACAAAGTAAAATGGGTAAAAAAGCAAAATCATTCAAAACTAACCCAATTAATAAGACTACATTAGTTCAGGTCTTCAATAACTCCCCATGTAAGAACAAGCAGTTTAATCACTCAGACTCATCTGTTTAAAGAGTAGCATGGACATACGTGAAACATCCCTGCGTTGGGGTCCTTGGGGAACCCTGGGTTAAACAATAGTACCCCAAAACACATGAATTTGTTATGCCATGGAACAGCATGTTATAGATCGTGTGCTGCCATAAATACTATTAACAAAGTTATATGATATCATACAGTGTATAATTTGAATGTTAAGTTATACAGGATTTTTATTCTGCACACAGTAAAAAAAAGGCAAAACCCATATCTGGCCTTGTAAGTCAGAAGATAAGGTGATCGACTATGTAAACTGCAGATGGAAAATATCACCTTCACTCAGAGAATGTAAAACAAAAATTCAAATACTTGAGCAGTGCAATAATTTCTAAGATATTCTGTGCACGGCACGCTTTTAGTTATCTAAATTGCATACTTGACATTTTCTAACTCCAATAACTAAAGAATACCTCCAACTTTTGAGTGCAAATATGGACGTTTTACACATATTTTACACTAACAGCTACAAAATAAAGTAATACAGATGTATTATCAGATGAAAAGCCCCACACCCATGACAAAACACACACAGGGTTAATTAAAGTTGAGTGTAAATGTAAAAAGATTACTTAACAACATATCCCTTTTCATAACAGAATGACTAGCTATATTGGTAGTAGTAGAATAGTAGAGTCCTCACTCTAGTTACCATACCCAAAATCAATGATTATTTACTTTTGTTTGTCACTTCAGGTAGAGTCTTTGTTCACGAATGGGCTCATCTTCGATGGGGTGTTTTTGATGAATACAACCCTAATCAACCGTACTACCTTTCCGGACAGGGTCAAGTGGAAGCAACAAGGTATGATGTGTATAGTTGTAACAATGTATGTGCTGGTGTATTTTTTCCCCACATCTATTGCCAGGCACTCTTTCTCCTCTAATCGGCCTTCCTTTACTCGTTTATCTGACCCATGTCTTCTCCATCCCAACACCTCTACATAGTCTGCATTCCTCGCTGCTGTTTGTTAGGTTAGCATGTCAGAGGTGCTACATCCTTGTTAGTCAGACCATTTGTACTGCACAGCCGAATTCCTCAGAATTATGCCCATGGACCCCTTGATTACGTCTGGCAGGATAAAACTTCAAAATCTGTTTAATATCAGCTGCTGATGTACTTTACAGAAAACAGATTTAACAGTATTTATTGAACAGAAGTTGAGTATCAGAAGTACTTAAATATTTATATGACTGGCAGGAGGAGTTGGTTGCAAAAAAGGTTGACATGCACCATCTACAGAAACAGCTCATATTTTAATTTTAAGCCTCATGATTTATTTTTCCTTCCATTGTTTTTCCCTCCAAGCAGTCACTCCTCTCTCACCCATCACAAGGATATTTGGGAACTTCCGGTGGCCTGGTGCCCTGGAGTGCTTCAAGACCAGTCTGTTATAGGAGAAAGAACAGCCGAGCTTGTTTGGATTGATGGGGCTAGTCATTAGTGGTGCTGCTTCTAGTGCATTAGTGAGTAACATAGAAACATAGAAAGTGATGGCAGAAAAGAACCAGTAGGCCCATCCAGTCTGCCCAACCTCTGAGTAGGCAGACTTGGGACAGGGCAGCCCTCATACATTCAAAAAGCAAAGGCTGTCCCGGGTGTTTGGTCATACCCTGCGATTCTCACAGTTTACAAGTATGATCCTCAACCTTTATCTATATTCCAGCTTACTCTCTCCCTAACGCTACCGCTGTCACACAACCACTGCTTCCTCCCCCTACCCCAACTATCACTCAACTCCATACTGCTCTCCACACTGGGAATTGTTTTATTCATGTTCCGGCCAATGTTAAACATGCAACTTTTTGTTAATAGGATACTTTTACCAGGGATATTGAAACTAAAAAGCAGTTACATAGATTACATTACACAGTGAGTCAGCGATTTATCACTGTTGCAGAATGTATATTAAGCAACTGTTAAACATATTACGCAAACTAGATAAAGCATGTTATACAGCACACAGGATCATTATATCAGCATATGGCAGATAATATGATAAGAAGGGTTGATGACAAATATGTAGACACATGGAGATTTTACAACAGTAGAACCTATTTTTCTAACGTTAGTTGCGTAAGTGATTCTGTTGCAGTCAAAGATGTGGCCTTCAATCAGCAGGCCCATTTCTTTCTTTCTTTTTTTGCTACGTTGCTAAAACAGCTTTTGAAACTTTACATCAGAATCACTTTGTATACATAACATATAGGAACATCATTCTCCTAGTTGAACAAGTGCTAAAAATGAAGTCCTGAGCGCAAACATACCAGGCTCTTTGGCTTTATTGCGTCCTCCAGTAGAGTCTCTGCCATCGTATGGTTTCAGAAAATATATGCGGGAGGATCTGGGGCTAGCTATATATTCTAGGCATTAGAACCCAGTGTTTCAGTATCTCTCCTCAAGTCGAGAGAGCCAGTTCCTCAAACTCACACGTCTGCTCCTAGGTGGGAATTTATGATAACGCCAGATGCCACGGACAAAATGCGGTGGGGCAAATGAGTGGCAAACACAAACATGTGGGCCCCAGTGGACTTCTAGCTATAGCATCTATAGTTGTCTTAGGCCTACATCTGGCCACATATGTCTGCCCTATGTACAGCTCTGTAAAGATTGTTGGTGTTTATTAAATTAACTTATAATAATTAAAATATAACTACTTATTTCTGCAGTTTAATGCTTGAATCCAGTGCTTTTGAATGTTTTAAACAAAATATTGTAATTATATATTTTCTTCTCTGCTAGGTGTCCTTCAAGTCTTAAAGGTTTAAATAAAATTGATGTGTGTGTGGGAACAAGCTGTACAAAGGAAGACTGTGAATATGACAAGAACAATCTTTTTGAAGAAGGTTGTGAGTTTTATCCAAATATAGATGGGAGCATCAAGGAATCCATTATGTATGGCCAAGGCCTCGAACCTGTGAGTATCATTGGTGTTGGTATTAAAGGTCTTATAAATGTGACATCAAGCCATAATTGGATCATTATTCTGTAAGATAGTTGCATATAAATCATATGAGAGCCACAGGGTGCGGTATATTGGCAGACAAGGCTAATTACAGCAGATGTGATATTGTGTTTCAGAAAATATGCTTTATTCATTGACCTTTCTCAATTTTTCTTTTAAAGGTGCACGAGTTCTGTGATAAGAATAGTCATAATTCAGAAGCCCCAAATCAACAAAACAGGTTATGTAACCACCAGAGTACATGGGAAGTGATCATGAAATCGTCTGACATGAGTAACACTTCTCCGCTAGCGGACACCAATGTACCTCCTCCGGTGATCTCACTTCTACAGTACAAGGACAGAGTAGTCACCTTGGTCCTAGACGTTTCCGGAAGTATGAGTGGTGTAAGTGTATTTTACAATGGATTCTTTTGTTCATTATTGTAAAAAAACATGATGTATGCGACCAATAGTAGGAAGTATTTATGCATTTCTTATGGATAGAACTATCTCTTCTAGGCTCAGAGGTATATTTTCCAAACTGAAGCTAGATCCTTCTGTTCTCCTCTGTTATCCTACCCATTTACTACCCAAATGCGTTACATCTTTTACCAGTACTAGGTCTGTCCCCAACCACATAACAAGGAGGGCAAAAAACATATACTGTATGTTCTTTATAAATAGACACTGGAACAGACTGGCAGCTTTTCAGCAAAGCTAATCCAATGACTCAAAACTTGAATTTGTAACCTAAATAATTCTTATTTTGTGAAATTATGTCTAAAAATACATATCTACTTTTTTTTCCTAGAAAGCCCATGTGGTCATGTGTGGTAAAAAAAACAGTTGAGTTGAGAAAATTGAAATAAACATTTTAGTTATTAGATCATTGCAAATATTGTGCCTTGAATTTTACTTTGAGAATGGAGTTGTCACTACTATCTCTTCTTATGGTTGCAGGCTAATCGGATCATTCGTTTGTATCAAGCTTCCGAGGTGTATGTAATGCAGATTATAGAAACTGGCTCCCATCTAGGAATTGTCATTTTCTCAACTGACGCAACTGTGAAGTCAGAACTAGTTAAAATAACCGATACATTTCAGCGTGAAAAACTGAAGTCACTTCTTCCAACTATAGCAAATGGAGGCACTAATATTTGTGCTGGTGTAAGAGCGGGTCTTGAGGTAAAAAAAAAAACACATTAGATGTTCTAATTCTACACAGTTTGCATTGTTTAATTAAACGTTATGTGACTTTTACATTGGAGGGCTATTACTGCTGCTGCCTATTTAGGATTGTATGATACAACTGTAACTTATGTGAGTTACATTGTAAGCCTTTGTGTGTTATGTTTAGTCTTATTCTATTACATTCTAGCGCTATTAATTACTTTAGGACCACATCCACAATATCAATACAAAGATATACTCTATATTTTATCTCTGATCCAAAATACTTTCAGATCACCAAAAATGTGTAACTAAACGAGAAATTATATCACCACGGTAGTGGAAAATATCTATATGATCTGTCCCGTGCAAAAGATAAAATCAAGAACTTACCTTTAAAGCATATCAAAATATATTATAACATAAAATGCAGTGCATTATTAATCGTTTATCATGTGACTCATGTCGTTTATCACTGGCTTAGGGATCTATGCATAAACATCTCATATCAAATGATATCAATTTAGAGATAACCAGCATGGGTTAATAGTATCCAATATTCACCAAAGGGTGAACATTTCAGATGCAGTACAAAAATGAAGTAGAAAAATAATTTTCTTAAAATGAGGCTATTGCCACAAAATTCCAATTAGAAAACTATGAAGAGTGAAAAGAATGGTTATGAGTAAAACAAAAATAAGAGTGAAAGAGCGTACAGATAATTGTCTGGCCCAAGACCCTCTCTTTGTCTTAACATAAACTTTTAAAGACAATATTCATGAGCATACAGCCCTCCTAGACCTTTATTAATGACCTTTATGAGAATCCACCAATCAGACTTCTAAGTTTTACATAGGATAGTTGACAACCTGATCAGTTTTAACATATTTTCACATGTTTGCTACCATTATGTACCACTAAGGAGCGCTCTTGTCTAAGGAATAATTTAAGAGAAAACATGATATTGGTATTTACCAATAAAACATTTTCATTTAGACAGACAAGATGCAATATAGTATTCACTTACATAAAATATAAAAAAGAAGAAGAATATATATATATAAATATATATATATATATATATATATATATATAAATATAAAAAATATAATATATAATGGGGACGTAAATTTTAGTAGGGACATGCTTCCTTTGATAGCTTTGCCTTTGTTCTCGATTTAGTGAGGGAAAAACTAAATCTTTATGTGATTTAAAGGGGGGACAAATATCTGACAAGTTTAATTTAAAAATCTGCATAATTACATTGTTTATGTATAGCTTAAATATGATCGTTCATTATGATAGAGCTGAAAAAAAGTAATGAATTCTATATTTTACAGGTAAACAAAAAACTTGATGGAAACACATATGGTACTGAAATTGTATTATTAACAGACGGTGAAGACAGTGGAATTCGCTCTTGCTTTCCTGAAGTAACAAACAGTGGCGCAATTATTCACACCATAGCTCTTGGTAATAGTGCGGACAAAGCACTGGAAGAACTAGCAGAAATTACAGGTGGGCAGTTCTCGATTTTTTCAATGGAGTCAAATATAAATGCACAGTAGTGCAGATGAGTGAACTGATTTGTCCAAGTCTCTATGTCTTAAAAAAAATCCCTTTGCAGCTATGAGTTACGGGGTTGTTTTTTTGGTTAATGGGGCGATTGTTATAATCAGGCCCGGACTGGGACAAAAATAGGCCCGGGCATTTAAGCCTGAGCAGCCCATATTTATTTATTTATTTATTGTTAAAGCCCACCCGTACCATCTTTGCATTTAATCATTCACACAAATCATTAACACATTCATTAATGCAGTCTCACAAATCATTCAAGCAATTCATCCACACATGAATTCATTAATTGTCATACGCATTCACACAATTCATCCACACATTTATTCATTCATTCTCATACGCATTCACACTACCCCCTCTCCCCATCTTATCTGCCCCTTCCCCACTTCTCAATATGTACCCCCTCTCACCCCCCTCTAACTCTCCCCATTTCTCACTATCTAACCTCCCTCTGCCCCTTCTCACTGCACCCCCTCCCTCACCCTACTTACCTTGTTGCCGGAGCAAGCAGCAACAGCGACCGGGCCCACGGCAGGGCCGGATTGACTTAGGGGCTGATGAAGATGCAGCTCCAGTTCCTACCTTAAAATAAGCCCAGTCAGGACCGGATTGACTGGGCCTATGCGGCCGCATTAACACAGGGCCCCTTAAGCCCGCCGCAACTGCGACCGGGTCCGCCACTCTAAGGGGCCGGAAGGCCCCCACCTTAGGGGTCTCCGGTCCTGACTGGGCCTATTTTAAGGTAGGGGCCTGGAGCTGCAGCTCCATCAGCCCCTAAGTCAATCCGGCCCTGCCCGATGGCCAGTCCGGGCCTGGTTATAATGAAGAAAGGAAGGAAGCAGGATTGGCAAGCATAGTAAAAAAAAAAAAGAGCTCAAAACTCATTGGGTGTTTATTCCTTTACCCTCCGACTTGACTGCATTATGAATGGTCTATCCAGGTGATTATTTCCTCCAAGAAGTAAAAAATGGGCTCTGATGAATGCATAGTTAAGTTGCGTGTGAAACCTTCAAGAGATCTTCCCAGGTCTATTTCAGCCCTTTTTGTTTGAGAAGCTTAATTGGATTGGCCCATCACAATGCATAGTGGAGCTGTTGAGTAGAAAGCTTTGTTCACTAGAAGTCTCCTTCTATACCAACAAACCCACTACAGTCTTGCAAGGAAATCAAGGGATTGTTCCAATCTCCTGGCAATCAGCTACATACAAAGAGAAACCGTTACCATCTGTGATGATTAATCCAAGTAGAAGCTGTAATGGTCAATATTTTAATTTCTCAATGTTGTCATGCATTTATTTGTTTTTAGGTGGATTAAAACTTTATGCATCAGATAACGTTGATGCAAATGGCTTGATTGATGCTTTCAGTGGAATTGTCACCAGCAGTGGTGATCTGACACAACAATCCATACAGGTATTGTAATTGCACCGTATATAGAGTAAAGATCTTTTTAAACAATTCTAACAATTTGAACTATACTATGATACATAATAAATATGAAATTCTATTATTTGTTTTGTTTTTAAAACTGGATGGCTGATAATGAGGTGTTTCAGATAAGTAACAATGCATCTGCAATTAATAAACATAGACCTTTTAAATTGCTCTAAATATAATTTTGCGATCAAGCAAACAATACATTGTTTCTACTGAAAGGAGGTAGCATACCGCAAAACTACTCCTTGCACATGGTAGCTGAGCCATCACATCTATGCTATCTGAACATAGATGTTTTGCCAGCATACACACAATTGTATGCTGCTTCACTGACTTGGGAGGTTTACATATTAGATCTTCATATTCCTGGCTCCTGTATAGCTGCCGCAGAGAAGATAGGGACAAGATGAGAGGCAGAAGAGAGCATTAACAGTTTTTGTGAACAACTCTTTAAGGGAACCATTTTGTAAATCACATTTTTTAAAAATAAGTAAGGTTTGCTTAATGGTTTTCAAAAAGTGGAGTCAAAACAAAAGTTTAATGTCACATTAAGGAACATTAGTAAAGTCATTGTTAAACTTCTGCTATTTATATCCTGAGTATTTTTATTTTTTGTTCCAGATCGAGAGTACAGCTCTACGCATGGGACCATCACAGTGTTTGGATGGCACAGTGATCATTGATAACACAGTAGGGAATGACACATTCTTTTTGGTAACATGGGTTAGTGGAATACCAAGTATTACATTGAAAGATCCAAAAGGAAAAGTATATGGAAATAACGAGTTTGCGAGTGACCAAGTTTCCAAATCAGCCCGTCTCATGATTCCTGGCATAACAGAGGTATAGTATCCTTACTCATTGCATTCCTGATAACGGATTTGTTAGCAAAGTTTACCTTTAATAACAAAACTTGATAACTATTTTAATAACTAATTAATAACTAATGATCAGATTTGTTATTTCATATTTTAGTTATGTGTGTTTAAATTGTAAAGATTGGTGATGACATTTCTATTTCCTGTGCAAAGAAAGGAAGTTTGAGCATTAAATGCAATGCTGTATACAGTAATGTAGATTAGCATTGAAAAAAAACGTTATTGTGTTCCAATATTCTGCCTTCTGCAGTCCTTGAAGCTGTCATTGTAGTCATGTGATATTTTGGGTGATTTTCCCTGCATAGTTGATTCTTTATGGAAATGCTAATGAAGTCCATCTTGGACTTCCACTAGTCATGGTGTCTGGCTTGGTGATAAGGAGTTAGGGTGTTTATTTTGCAGATTGGGCTAAAATAACAGAGCTAAGAAACATGGATAATAGCTTTCTGAAATACATTATGTTATGCAAAAACTAACTAAAAAAAGGACACACTACACTTGAAAAGTAATTTTAATCTGATACTGATACAAATAATAAACTAGTGGACTTGCGTGTGTTTATTTTTTTTTACCTAAGTTACTATGTTACTTTATTTTCTAAATTTTACTTAGCTCAATTGATCTGGTGGGTTTCTCTTTAAGTAAGATGTCACCAAATAATGGATTCAAAATGTAAATAGTGTTCTGAAAATTACTGTTATTTTTGCTTTATCATTATACTTTAGAAAGGAAGATGGGAATACAGTTTATGTAACACTCTAACAGTGGATCAAGTAATTGGTATAACAGTGAATTCCAGAGCAGCTGATGAAAATATGCCACCTATAGTTGCCGAGGCCTACATGAATGCTGATGCAAGCAGTTACCCCAATCCGATGATTGTGTACGCAATCGTAACCCAAGGTCTTTCACCAGTTCTTGGCGCAACTGTGACGGCTATAATAGAACCACAGACTGGGGCCATTCAAGACTTACAGCTTTTGGATAATGGAGCAGGTAATGTAACTGTTATGATTCTAAGACAAATCGTGACTCTCTCACTATTTGCTCATCAAAGACAAACTACTGTCTAGATGTGCCTAATTGTTCTTATCTAACTTATCTTACAGTCCCCCATTATATTGTTGTACTCAAGCATAATATATAATGTTTGTGTGTATGTATCCTAATGTCCCGAGGGTGCAGTATTTTCAGGTGCAGCCTATAATCGGGGTTTAGGTATCCAGGATGGTGAGTGGTGCGTTTTAACCTCTCCAGTGCTGTCTCTGAGGTCCCAAATCTCACGGAAATGCGGGTGTTTCTCCCACCTCCCTGACATATGCAAAAATATCCCTGATGCATGTGCGTTCTCAGTGTCTTCCTACCTTCTCTGCCGATTGCTGCTGTGTCCCTGTCTCATTTTCTGCAGCTCTGCTTCTTCCTTTGCCTCTTATTGTTCTTCTGTCTGCTTTCTTCCTCTGCTTCGCCCCAGTATCATCTCAGTTGCCTCTTGGAGCAATTTCTCAAAAGGGCAGAGACTTCGTACACACCCTCCTCCCATTGGTGGATGGGTTCACGGAGAAAGAGAAGCGTTTCTGCACCTCTCTTTCTTCTTCAATCCATTTACATTATTCTGGATTCTTGAAGTACTTCCGCAAAAGGACGGAGCTATGCTGAGCACCATGGTGGCAGCCTCTTCCTCATTCCTCCAATCGGGGGAAAGCATGTGCGCAGAGGCCCCACCTTTTTTTCGAATCGCTAATAAGCTAACAAAAACTCCGGAAAGAAACAGTTTAAATATAGAATGTATTATCCCCTCAAGGTAGCCTTTAACTTTACCTGGCAAAATACATCTGATTTGAACAAATTTTTTTAAACAAATCCCAAAAAAAACCAACTTAGTGTGTGTGTATATATATATATATATACACACAGCAGCAGCCAAGGTTGTCTGCGCCCATAGCATACAGACCTTCACCGGCTGCCGGAGAGGAGGATCAAGGTCCCCTGCAACGCTGTGGGGGATCTGGAATTTAGTCTTGTAGTCAGACCTCTATTCGAGTAATTATAGTAATTACAGTATTTCTTTCTTTAAATATATGTACACACACACACATATTTATATATATATATATATATATATATATATATGTATTGGGCAGTGATATGTAAAGCTAAATCCAAAATGTTTATAGGCATAAATACACAAACCTAATTAAATAATCTGAAAATGAAGAGCCACTAAAACCCTAAAATTAAATATTCTTGGGGCTATTGTACCTTATGTGATTCCCTCCATGTGTGGAGGGATGATGGATTCTGATGTCAACAATGAATATTGTCAGAATCATAGTATCATAACTAAAGTCATTTTGTCTTTATATAATTTTCTTTTCTAAAGTCTCTGACCAAGTTGTCTTCCTTTTTAAGGTGCGGATATTCTCAAGAATGATGGCATCTATTCCAAATACTTTACCTCTTTCTCTGGCAATGGAAGATATAACTTGAAAGTGCGCGTTGAAAGTACAACACAAGATAGCAAACTAGCCTCACCAAAAAGCCGTGCCCTCTACTTGCCTGGCATTGTTGTAAATGGTAAGGGATATATTGAAAACACAACTGAAAAAAGTTGCTAATACCAATAATAAGATGGTAAACTCATCTTTTACTTATCCAGTTATGCACAAGTAATCATGGTTCCAGTTGTAAGTAAATGTATGTCTACATTTTTTTTATTTTGAGGGACTCGATGTTTTCCAAGTTATGCATTTACTTTCTTATTTTTTTAATTCTTCCATAGCAATATCACAATATTGTCTTAGAATAAATGCTTTTATTATAGCTTTCCATTAAACATAAAAAAAACTTTAACAACGTTAAATTTATAGTATTTTAATGCCTAGTCACACATGGTATTAACATAGCCAAGGAAAAAATAGAGGTTCCCTATTTGCTTGTTTTCCATATTACCACTTGTTTGTAACCTTGTTCACAATGAGAACATGTGCCACATTGTATGAGTGAGTCTGTATAAGTTAAGATGGTCCCAACAGCCCTAGCCCTGAAACATATAGGTGCCACAAAGCATCTTAAGAAGGAAGATGTCAGCTTACGTATCATAAAACAAAAACTAGACATCAAACTGCTTAAACCTCAGTTAACATTCATAGTAATCAATTCAAAGTTGCATTGATCCTGACTACACACATCTGTTGATACATAGTTCTATTCCATAGGTTTCCTATGTCCCTCTCCATCTGTTAGGTCAAGAGGTACATAACAACAGTTAGACCGCCCTACCCTTGTAGTTTGTTTTTTTTCATCTGACTAGCTGCAGAAATAAATATGAAATCACATTTTCTTTTATTACAGGTACAATACAAAGTAACCCACCTAAGCCAAAACCTACATTTCAGAATGTGACTTTGGGAGATTTCAGTAGGACGACATCTGGTGGGGCCTTTATAGTAACAAATGTACCTGCAGGCCCTTTGCCAGATATTTATAAACCCGATCGAATTACTGACTTGGATGCACTCATTCAGGGGAATAGAGTTACTTTGTCTTGGACAGCAACTGGTGATGATCTGGACCATGGAAATGGTATGTATAATGTCAAGACTTAGAAGCTGCAAGGCACCTGAGAAAAAGGTCAATACATTTCTGCTATCTGTAAGATAATTGAAGAATAATATTTAAAACTATTGCCTGTTTTTCTAAAATGTGGATGGGGGATCCTGAGCACCTTCAGCTGATAATGGACCTTTAGTATTGAGTTGGCATGCTAGTTTCCAAATGTAACCAACACTGGGTAAAGGCATACCCCACTTTAAAGACATTAACTTTAAGGACCCTGGCGAGTAAGGACGTTGTTGCAACACAAGCATTTCCCTATTTACATACACCCGCTTTGTAAGAACAGACACATAACAGCATGACTCCAGAACGTCAGTTCATCTTTTGAGCATCTTTTGATTGTTTCGTATTTTGTGGTGAAATTACCTGACAATTGCACTGTGGTACATGCATTGGTAAGTGAAAAAAGCTAGTGCTTTTCGTTTTACATATATGCCCTGGACCCCATTGCGTACATTAATGTGGGGTATGCCTGTATTCACTGTCTCACTGGGCCCTTTTCTGCCCTGCCTCTGAATACCATTTTATAGTTTACAGAAAGTAAAAGGCCAGCCTACCTCCACATTTGAATTGCCTGCGAGTGTTTTCAGTTTTAGCAAATAGACCATTGCTTATGGTAAGCCTTTATAAACAAATAAAGGAGTTTGAAGAGCACCATAGTACATCTCCTGTATTGCATCTTAAACAATATTACCTAATAGGAAATGATCCCTTGTGAAAATATAAATGTTTTGTTTTTTTGCTAACGTATCTGCCCGAATATAAGACAAGGTGTTTTTTCTTCAGAGCAAATGCTCTGAAAAATACCCTTTGTCCTATATTCAAGGTCATTTTATAATCCAACCTCAAATAGAGGTCTGACTATAAGACTAAGATCCAGATCCCCCGCAGTGCTGCAGGGGACCTGGATTCTGCTCTCTGGCAGCCGATGAATGTCTGTGCGATGTGCACAGACAACCTCCGCTGCTGCCCGGCACTTCCGCCAGGGTTTCTATAACGGTGCTCAGTCATAGAAGCCCCGGCAGAAATGGCGGGCAGCAGCAGAGATTGTCTACGCGCATCACACAGACTTCCACCAGCTGCCCCCACTGGACACCAGGGAGTCTGAAGCACAGGGGACAAGTCTGGGGATGCATTGGTAAGTTATGGGGGGGCAGAGTGGCATATCAAGGGGCAGAGTGGTATATATGGGTGTATAAGGCATATCAGGGAGGCAGAGTGGCAATTAGGGGGATATAACGCAAATCGGGGCGCAGAGTGGCATATCTGGGAGCAAATTTAGTACTTTGAAAATAATGTTGTATTATGGGAATTTAATTTAAAGCCTAGTCATGTGCTATATACAAGACAGTACCCACTCTAGCATTTGGATGCAATGAATGTTAATACACAAATAGGAAAATAAATTAGACGTCTTTTTAACTATGCCTTACTTGCATTATGCCTTACTAGCAATTGCCCCAGTCTGCCCCATTATAGGGCCGGCCCTGTCCTTATCAATTCAAATATGTCCATAGTGTAATGGCAAAAGGCAAAATGTGGTTTGTTGCTTGCAAAAGCGTATGCCCAAGAAAGTATGAATAGATTGTTTATTTTTTTTTATTTTCTTCCAACCTTTCAGCTTCAAGATATGATTTGAGAATGAGCCTCACTGCTCAGGAACTGCTGAATAACTTTGCAAATGCAACGTTCGTAAACATCTCATCCATCACCCCTCAGCCTGCTGGATCCAGAGAAACATTTACATTCGAGCCGGAGAACATTACTCTAAAAAATGGCACGATCATTTACTTTGCTCTGATTGCTTTTGATGATAGCAATCAAAACTCAGATGTTTCTAACATAGCAAGGGCAGTGTTGTATATTCCTCCACCACCAAAGCCAACTTCGGACAACAATTCAGCCATGGACATTTCTGGAAAAATGAGTACAATACTTATGGTCCTTACTTCAGGATTGGCACTGATGGCTGCTTTATTTGTTTAATTTTTTGGACAACTGGGAAATAAGAGGGTTTAAACACTTTTTTTACACTGTGAATAAATGTGAGGACTGTAATGTACTTTGGGGTTTGGGTTTTACACTGGATTTTGTAATAAGATATTTGGCCACTGTGATATCTGCTGTAGAAAGCCTAGAGAGAAAACTACAACTGCTTCATGACTTTGTAGTAATAGCTATTCATAAACCACCCACTTTTGGCTTTATCCTACACTGGACTACAAGGCTTTTAGCCTTATAGGTTTAAGTTATATAAAGTTTGTGTACCTGAGTATAGTTTATATGCACTGAAAAAGACAGGAATTTACTTAAATGAAACGGCTAAATGTAAATATGAAAAATAATTACGGCGAAACGAACAGGGATCACTGCTCCGTGACTCAATACAATATTTTTTAATTAAACAAGCATATGGTTTCTTGTCTTCATTAACACTTTTATCGCTTGGTGTGGATCTGTCCACATAAAATATTAGCTAAAAGAACAGTCTTGTTTTTAATGCAAATGGAATCAATATAAGAAGTGGCAGTCAATCACATGTATAGTCCCAGAATAAAGAGAAAACCCCCAGGAGGGGGCCATAGCCCAGCCTATAGCAAAACACCTGTTTACTCCCTGCTTGCTCCCGGCATGACAGGTTCAGCCCTCTATCAGTTCAATTCTCATTAACAAAGCTTCAAAATGGGTATTAAATGTACCAATTATCAGCTGAGCATGTTTTCTGGCAGTTCTGGCACAAAGTGCAAAGATGTGGGGCAGAAATAAATAATAATAAATGGTCTTGATCATAAAACAGAGTGCTGTAGGTCAGCTTACCCGTGGGCAGCCATTGTTAGTGTGTGTGTAATTATGGTGGTATATATGTTAGTGTATATGTGTAATTATGTATGTTAGTATGTGGCTAATTACTTACGTTAGGATGTGTCAGTATGTTAGTAATAAAAGTCTCTTTTTATATTATATTAGCTCAGGCTCATACTCTTCTTAGTGTTCAAGGGCTAGGAAAGGTCACAGACAACACATGATGTACCGCCTGTAACTCACACTGAGAAAAACTGCACACCTTGCTAGGATAATTACTGGCAATGTAAAATGCCACATCCAGGGGAAAATCAACCGTGAGTTCCCCTTCAGTATCTGAAAAGCGAAAGCTGCTTAGTTTTTCCTGTTGTAAGGAAAGCCACATACTGTTCACATTTGTTATTCGTCAATCTAAAAATAAGAAAGTGTTATTTCAACGTTTAAAAAGGTTAGTCAGTCACGGCTAACAATGGATACTATTTCATAATACCTTAATCGTTGATGTTTGGAAGGTTTAGTACTGAGTAAATACTTGACAGAACTTATTTCCTGATACACCTATTTCACCTGAACATCTAATCCTTTACCGCTGATATGTGTAACGTCAATATTAGACTTTGCCTGCGTTTATTGAAAGGAACTGTTTTACCAAATGTTTTGGCTGAATGTATGGCTTTGTGTTATGTCAGAGCATATGTCACAGAAAATAGGTACAGGTAGCCCATAGCCTACTCTTTTAAAGATTTGGACCACTAGCTCTTTCGTTATTATATGTAATTCCACATAAGCAGGTCCGGACTGGCCACCTGACACACTGGACAAATGTTTGATGGGCTGCTGCAGCGTGCGGCCACCAGCTGGATATGTCCAGTCGCATGCCACATGGGCATAAAAACATAGCTTGCGGCCTGTCATATGCAACCGTCAGCCACACTTACACCATTGGGTGGCCACTGGCTTTGTTATCCCAGTCTACCCATGCACATAAGTGACATTGACACTTCCTTTAGTATGTGAAAGCATGCGTTCACATGGATGGCAAAGCAAAAGATAAAAAAACATAATATTATATCTATACTATAATCGGTAGTGTTCGTATGAAGCTGGAGGTGGTGACACTGGTCTCATCGTGTTTGGTGGTATTACAGTACTGGAAGCACAAGTTTCTAGGCCATCTCATCAAACTCACAGTTTCTAATGTATGTGACCAGCTTTGAACTGGTCTGCATTACATGGGACACTTGCCCACAAGATAGGATGGTCAAAGGGTAATCAGAGTTGGATCTGAAACTTGTGCAGCTAAACAATTATGTGTACTTGTGTGGTTTTAAGTTATTCCACCTATTGTAACAATGCTACGGAATCTGTTGGTGCTATATAAATAAATGTAATGTATGTAATGCGTATCACAAAATATTATGCAGCTCTATGTAATCAAATAGCAAACTGACATAAAAAGAAACATTAAATAAATGGTAGCATGGGACTAGCTTGCTAGAATTACATATATATTTTTCCATTAAAATTGTCAATTCCTAAAAATGTACAAACTGTAAACCTATTTTATCTATACTACAACATTTTATTAAAATGTTCCCATCTTGATCTTTATGACTGGTACTCCCTCTTTTTCAGATAAATCATATGGAGATTTCTAGGAATCCAAGCAATTTACTTTTCATGATGGAATTTCCCACTTTCCTGTGCGTGATAAATAATATTTACATACTGTGGAGAATTTTTGGAATTCATTTTTTCCTAAGTAGATATGCATAAACATATAATCTCACACACAAGCCAACATTGACCAACCTACCCCTGCGCTAACATTTGTATGTGACCTTGGTAACAAATTTAACTATATCCTCCTTACATGACTTTGGTAGGCCCTTCCCATTTGGAACCCATGTCCTAGATTTACTGGTAAAATATTTATTTTTGATAAAAAAATTAAAAATGCTACCTAACTAATTAATTATAAAATCTTCTCGTGATGCATGATACATAATGATTTGTTGCTGTGTAATAAAAAAATCCAATAATGTGCTTTGTGACTGAGTAGCATATAGCCAGAAGAGGGTTGGCACCATTCTGCCCAGAGGAAAAACCCAAGCAAGTGGCCCAGTAATGTAGTATCCCAAGACATTTGGCTCATATGGCAAGGTCAACAATCTATGTGTTCTCTAAACAAATGAACCATTTGCAAGAAGTCCAAAAATAAGTCATAATGTAAATTCTGTCCAAAGCCATTGTTATTCTATGAACCCTGGTGGTACTGGCTATATGTAGAGCCATAAAACAAGCTGTAAGGGTTATTATTGTGAGGTGCAAATGTCTATTAGTAGCAACTGCTCAGCCACAAAGCTGTTTGGTGTGGAAGAACTTGACTGGCCCACGAAGAGCCCTGACCTCAACCCCAACAACACCTTTGGAACGGAGATTGTGAGCCAGGCCTTCTTGTCCAATATCAGTGCCTGACCTCACAAATGCTCAAGTAGAAGAAAGGGCAAAGATTCCCACAGAAACACTCCAACATCTTCTGCAAAGCAAATACGTAACCAACTACATATTAATGTCTATGTATTTAGAATGCAATGTCATAATAGTCTCTCTTGGTGTAATGGTCAGGAGTTTATGTTTGGAAGTCACAGAGGCACCTGCCATGTTTAGCTCCTGTATGGGTTGATCCAGGGTTGAAATAAGGTTTTTAGAATAACTTTTACTCAGATCTACACAGCATTTTGTATTATATGCCATTGAAACAGAATATATTGACTATAATAAGACGATCCAAACACATCGCTCTACGAAATTACAATGATATATTTATTCAGCTCAAGTATCATCAAACAGTGAGTGTTCCTTTTATGATCTCCTGGGAAATATTTTACTTCTATGTGATTCTGGATAATTATACCTCCTCCTCCCCAGTAACTCATTTTATTATCTTGCTTGATTTCTTAGTAATTTATCCGGTTTTCAGATTTGAATTCAATTCATCAGATCTATGTGATCTTTGGCAATGTATTGTCAGCCACATTAAAGGATATATTTCCACAAATGTATATCCAAACTCTGTTCCTTTCTGTTTCCCTGAGTTGAACTATATAAAAGTTGATAGATACTAGATAGATAGATAGATAGATATTAATCCTTGCTGCTTCCAGCCCTCAAACAAAACTCCCTTCTTCTGTCCATCAGGCAAGGTTTTATTGCAGTCACTGCAGCTGAGCAGTGCTTTCGAGTCAGCCTGAACTCCTGGCCTGGATTCTGTTTCACTCCAGGTGTATGTAAACTGCGGGGTGGAGCACTGGCCTGCCCTACTCTCCCTATGCTCCACTCTAGGGGCCCATATATAATCATAATGTTACGTGGCACAACACATACTCCCCGTGGGGCTACATATCATACCACTCTCTACAAAACCTATATATATATCTGTGTGTGTTATTTTGTATTGGCAAGATTATGGTGATTTATTGTATATAAAAAAAAAATAATAATAAATGTGTTAGGGTATTCATGTCAGCCTACATACTGAAAGACAGTCTTTGGCAAACAAGGTCATGAAGCAGGGACAGACTGGGATTTAAAGGAGGCCCTGGAACCCCCACATTAAATAATTGCATGCTATCTGCAAGTGAAAAATAGACCCTGGTCCAGTGGCCCACCAGGCATCAAGTTTGCTCCCTGTGGGCAGTCTAGGCCTTTCAAGATTCGTACAGATTACCTGCACTACCATAATTAAATTAATTAGAAACACAAACTACATGACCCTGGGCTGCACTTATTAAAGACAAGTGACATATAGAATCCATAGCTGGTTAAGCAGCTAACATTGCTTACTTATGTCAGAATAGCATTGCCACGTGGGCTAGTAGTCATAAAAATGAGACTTGTGCATGCGTATTCCTACGAACATGAAAACAAACATGAAGGGTACGTTTTCGTTGTTCAGCCCGAATACCAAAGAAACGAACATGGCGGCGGCAAAACGTACACGAAGAGAAAGACACACAACACGAAGAATCCCTTTCCCATTCTAGCCTACCTTAGAGTTCCAGACGGCGGAACTTGGCCTGGGGAGACCATGGTCTCCCCGCTGCAAGAGTTACAGGTCCGTATGAGGGACTCATTGGTTGTTCGTACGGACCTTTAACTGATGGAGGAGGGAGACCAATGGTCTCCCCGGGCGAGTTTCGGCACCAGGATTTGATAAGTCTGTACGAGCTACTCTATTGGTCGTCAGCAGGGGGCCCGTCTGCCATCAACCAATGAAGTGCAACTGCCCTTCATTGGTTGATGGCAGAGGAGCTCCCTGCTGGCGAGTTAAAGGTCCGTACGAGCAACTTTATTGGTCGTTCTTACGGACCTTTAACTCCTGGGCAGAGTTTCGCAGTCAGGAGTTAAAGGTCGGTACGAGCGACTCTACTGGTCGCCAGCAGGAGGCTTGTCTGTCATCAACCAATGAAGTGCAGGTGCACCGAACACAGGAACGGGGGCGAAAATTCGTGGAATACGAAGATTTTTTTCCCCACAAAGACGAACGCGAAGAGTTGGCCAGCGTCCAAGTCTAATAAAAACCCTGAAAAGAGGAGGTAGTGTTTAGATTTCTTTGTATAAATTCCATTATGTACTATTTCTAGGAATATTTTACTAGAGGAGTTTAGATTGCTATCATTATAGAAGGTGCTTCCATGGTGGAATACTTGGCCAGAATACATAGGTTGAGACCAAAGTACAGTACAGGTAGTGTACAGGGGACGCTGAAAGGGACACAGTGAAAGATAAGCCAAGGTCAGGATGCCAGAAGTCCATAAACAACATGGATAAAGCATTGCACAGAGGTGGGCATGCCAGAGTCAAGATTTGAGGCTTCAGGAATGCTGTTAGGACACGAAATGTAGTCTTTAGCACCAATGGAAGCCAAATGATCTGGCAAGAGCGTATGGGAAAGGGCATGTGTATAGAGGGGGAGCATGAGTAATGCAAGGACTGTAGGGATGCACAGCTAGGACCACATTCCAGAAACAATGTTGCCAGCATGTAAATCAATGTAGACTAAGGTTAAAATACCAGTGGAGCCATAAAAAAGTGTTACCATTACCGGCCTCTGGACTGGGTTCCTAGCTGACTATTCCTACAGTCCTTAAACTATTGGGCCTTTGACCCCTTTTGGGCTTACATACCTGAGGCCACTACCCCATCAGCCTGCTCATTATCTCCCTCTATAAACCTGCCCTTTCCCATGCTATCCTGCCAGATCATTATGCTCCTGTTGGCACTGGTCTTGTGTTCTTTGTTCAGAGTCCCCACTTGATTTCCACTTGTTGCTTTCCTGTTGTACTGGAATGTTACTTGGTCCCTAAATTCAGTCATTGACTGACTCTGACCATTGTTTTTTTATTAGATTAGTGTAAGAAGAAAACAGGGAAGAAGTGACTTCTAGTGAATTTGTATTCCCCTCCCATACACTTATTTGTTTTGTTTAATGAATATATTGTTTAATTTGTGGTTTTTCACTGGAGATAGATGGGATAAATCATTCACCAGCCATATAGTAGCAATTCAGTTCAAAATGATATAAATATAAAGCCAGGACATATATCTCTTTGTGCACTTGATGGAGAGGCTTCTCAGCAATGGAGTTCTTACAAATCTTTGCTTTAATTTCAACTTTCCCAATTATTCACTCAGCTCAATCATTGGTGCAGCTGAAAAACAATGGCTATGAAGACATTGTTATTGCAATTAATCCAAATATACCCGAAGACATTCAGATAATAGAAAAAATCAAAGTAAGTTGGGGATGTCTTTTATTAATTTCAAACTATTAATTTAAGTGGATTGCATGGGATAATCAGAAGTACCTATTAACATGGAGTTGGCACCAGACATGGATGTCCACTAACCATCGCCTGGAATAGGTTTCCAGTTTGGTTCTCAATACCAATCTAATGATGAAGAGTTATCGGAAAAGCGAAATGTCTGCAATTTTCTGCAAACCCATGTTATCAGTTATAAACTATAATGTTATCACATATTTGTTGTACTTGTGATGTGTCTATATTTTTTTTATTCCAGGGCATGGTAACAGATGCTTCTACTTACATGCTAGAAGCTACTAAAAACAGAGTTTTCATTAAGAGTGTCAGCATTTTGATTCCAAATAATTGGTCGATCAACAGCATGTATGGAAGACCAAAATCAGAGTCATATGATAAGGTAAGAAGTCATTGCAGGTTCAGCTGTTTTCCTGATGATGGCTGTTATACATTTCAGTGTAAAGATCCACCTTGTTCTTCTAAGCGCCCTATTTCACATAGGAACATTCACTCTGGCATGTTGTTCAACCTGTGAAAAAATATATATCTAATCTGCTTTGGTCAGAAGAAATGGCCTACTGTGACTGGTGAATTGAGTTTACGTGGGACTCTCTAATTTGGTAACATGTCTTTCAATAATGCACACTAACCCCTGAGACAGCAATAAATTCTAAAACACATAATTGGAATTACCAAAATTCACTACCATGTGTTCCTGTTGTCCGAGAGACTATTAGAAATATTTTTATAATAATATTTTTACTTACATTGATGGATTTTATATTTTAGGCTGATATTATCATTGCTAATCCTTTTGTGAGAGGAGATGATCCTTACACTTTGCAATATGGAGGCTGTGGTGAAATGGGACGGTACATTCACCTTACTCCTAACTTCTTACTGAATGACTCACTGATTAATATATATGGACCAAGAGGTAAAGCAAAAAATACACAAACAGTGCGTAATCTGTAACTCATAAATGTAAATGTTTTACATCTTTCTGCATTCAATACAATGCATAACAGCAGCTCGTCAATTAACATATTAAACAAACTATACAGTAAATGCATTACTTTATATTGTTTAGGCTGGAATTAGATTAAAAAAAATTGCTCTAAACTAAGATACTTTGCAATAAAAATTGTCGTACAATATTCTACCTTGATAAGCAAATAGTCCTAACATCCAATATACATTGACTAAAGGCTCCATCTTCTCTTGGGCCAATATAGCTATATCACTTGTTCTCTTAATTACATGTATAACTATAGATATTTATATTATTCCTTTTGTACTTTTCCAACAGAAAAAGTTTTTGTCCATGAATGGGCTCAATACCGATGGGGTGTTTTTGATGAATACAGCGATGATCAACCTTACTACCTTTCTGCAAGCGGTGACATTGAGTCAACAAGGTATAATTATAGAATCATATACAATTACAAATAAATATGACTATACTATTATCAGTGTCAGTGTCTGAGTATATAACACCGGATAACACATAGGTAGTGGGTTACAAAAGTAAAATTATTAAAAATATATATGAATTTATTTATATTATATATAACACACATGTATTCTATTTATTTATTTTAGGTGTTCTTTAAGTATGACTGGTGTGAATAGGGAGAATCGGTGTGACAGCACGCAATGTAGCCTCCAAGAATGTAAAATAGACCCAAACACTGGCCTTTATGTTGGGAAATGTATGTTTTATCCAGATATGTTCCAGGCAGCTGAAGAATCTATTATGTACGGGGTATTGCCAATAACTGTGAGTATTACTATGATAGTAAACTATTTAAGTAGCAGTTCTTTTTTTCTTTTGCTTTCTGTGTTGGTTAATGTGGACAGAGTGCAGTGGTGACGTCACAAGCAGAAGATGTTGTGATGCTACATCATGGTGTACATTTTAAAAACGGAGGTGAAATGGGTTCTAGTGCATTACGTAGCTGCCCCCAAAAATGAAAACTTTGTTAAGTATGATAGAACAAAGGTAACACAAGTAAAATTACATGGATTTATCTAAATTGTAATCTGCTTTTAGAAACTTTAAAAATAAATACACGTGATATGATATAATTAAAATATTGTAATTGTAAATAAGGATTGTAAGATAATAAATAAGGTTTAGTATGCTAAAGTGCATTCCTTAATACTGAGAAAAGTCCAGTATTTAGCAGTTCATTCTTAGCTCATCTCAGTTTTACAACTCATGAGAATTACAGTGACAGCTTTAAGCCACAAAGGGTCAATGTGGTCGATGGTAAAATATGCAAAATAACTACAGCATTTGATGTAAACACAGACTATATTTTACTTATGGGTTTATGGTAGTTTTACAAAGCAGAGTTGCAAGATTCATAGTTATTTAAACAGTATTTGGTAAATACAACAAAATACATAATTTGTTTTAGCTCATCATTATTACTTACCCTATCTATTGTACTTGGAACTCCATAATCCATTGATCCATTCACTTAAGGATGACCACATTCAACTATTTTTCCAGGACTCATATACTGACCTTTACAGGTACAATTCTGCCCTGTGTAACAGTAATTGATTCCTTTATGTGAGTTTATACATCCCACATACTGGGGGCAGCACGCGTGTGCCGAGCAGTGATATGTGAAATGTGTCCTGGAAAAATGGCTGAATATGGTCACCCTATCACCTGTTCATCCCATATCAATGTTAATGTCCATTTGTCCTTTATATTGGCCTTTATAACATCATCAGACCTCTCTTCCCTTATTAAAGCTCAAAAGGCTTGGGAACCTAGTGTGTAAGAGTATGGTAATATGTAATGGCATCACACATGGTTTACACTGACATCAGCACACATTACAATGTACCGCCTACAGCTAGATTCCACCCAAGCACACGCACAGCATAAGGTGCCTCTCTGTAGGCTGGGCCCCATACAATAGCCCCCCCCACACACACACACACATACATACAGAGTTTATGTGCAGGTATACACAATAGTTGTGCAAGCTGCAGACTAAGGAACCCTCCAGGTTTGACCTGGAGTCTCAGAGTGACACCCCAGTTACCCGGGTCTCTGGGTAAGTTCATTATTTCTCTGTGCAGGGGAGTGGAGTCCCCTTGCATAATTATTTATATGTACAGTATGTGTCTATGGTAAGACTGATAAGATTGGTGGGATTGTTGATGGTGGGTGTTGGCTCTAGGCTCATTCCCTATATCCTATATGATCCTTGCAATAGAACCACCCCACCGACTATAAAGGATTTTAAATCTTGTAATTATTTGTTATAACCATCGTGTTCCATTTAGATGAAAGCTTTCTGTGATCATACTAACCACAATACAGAAGCGCCAAACAAACAGAACAAATTTTGTAATTACCAAAGTACGTGGGATGTCATCATGAAATCTCCTGATATGGTTTCCGCTTCTCCGTTAACAAACACCAACATTCCACCTCCTGTGATCTCGTTGCTGCAGTATAAAGACAGAGTGGTCAGTTTAGTGCTTGACGTTTCGGGAAGTATGAGCGGTGTAAGTTTTCTTTATTATTTATATTGCCGTATTAAATAAAATGTACAAACTCTGGTAACATTTTTGAGATGGTCAGTCATTGACAGGCCCTGCAGTTTATAAATAAACCAATGCTTTTGGTTAGAAGTATATCGTTGAGTGTAATTTTGTTCCCTTTTTCTGAGCCAGTAAGGTAATACAACTTTTCGTAAGGTGTTTAAAGTTCTTATCTCTTTACTGTGCAACTTTAGGGAGGGCAGCACAGGCCATCTGACAAATAAAGCACATGTACATTGGCTGAAAGCACCTCTACCAATTCTATAGTATGCGGCACAGGCTGAAAGCACGTGACCACATGCGATGAGAGTCAAAGTAGAGAGTAAAATTAGAGTAGCGTGTGGGCATGTGTATCCAACCGGTAGTCATATGTACATCATTTATTAACTACCAGCCTTAAAGGTCCAAGGCTGTTACTTGGCATTCCATAGTATAATCTTGTTGAGGAGCATGTATAAATCTCTAGCTGGTTACAGACACTGGTGTCCTTCAACTGTAAATCTTACCAAGCTACCCAGGATACATTGTGTACATTTTCTCTACTTGGTTTACAAACTCCAAAGAATGTTAAAGACTGGCCTTTTAACCCTCTAAGCTACCATGCACCAATTCTGCTGAAAACAGCACATCCAAGGACTGTCCAATTCTATCTTAACCTTTAATGCATTTACTGCAAAGAGCTTTTTTGAGAATGTGGTTATTATTACCTTTAATTGATTACGCACCAAGAAATTACGTGGCACAGTACAATTTAAATAGGGTGGTTCCAAGGAGAACTTTATGTCTTGGTCTATTAATGGGCATAAGCAAGCTACCAAACAGGGGATTTGCCATTTTAATATGATGATGACTGATGTATCTAAAGCATGAATGTGGCACAGCTTGTGTACTCATTTCATTGTTACATGTTCCCGCAGGCTAATCGGATCAATCGTTTGTATCAAGCATCAGAGGTGTACATAATGCAGATTATAGAAACAGGATCCCATCTTGGAATTGTTATTTTCTCAAGCGGCGCAACTGTAACATCACAACTAGTTAAAATAACTGATAATTCTAAGCGTGAACAACTGAAGGTGCTTCTTCCAACCTCCGCTAGTGGAGGTACTAACATTTGTGCTGGAGTACGCAAAGCATTTGAGGTAAAAAAACAAAAACTGAACTGTTCTATGAAATGTTCAAAGAAAATATGTAAAATAAGATACAGAGGATGGTGCTTATTAACCTTCCTAGCGTTAGTTCTGTGGGAACTTAATTTTAGAAACTTTGCCTGCTACCAGATCACTAGCAGTATCCCTATAACCATTACTGGTCCAAAGATCTTTAATGATATTTCCAACCATAATTACATGAAATTAAATCTTACGTCCTTTTTGTTATGGTGTAAATAATTTAAATACTGTTCTTCACTTCCCATATTTAGAACTGAGAGAAATGAGACTATACATATACCGTAACTGTGATTAGTATCACGTATTCCTTATTGAACTTCTCTGTGAATGTTCTTATGTAGGTAAACAAAGGGCTCGATGGAGTCACAGCTGGAACAGAACTTGTGTTATTAACCGATGGCGAAGATAGTGGAATAAGTAGTTGCTTTTCAGATGTTACAAACAGCGGAGCAATTATTCATACGATTGCTCTTGGTCCTAGTGCAGATAAGGCACTGGAACAATTAGCAGACATGACAGGTGGGTTATTGTGTGGATAAGTAACGCAATTTTTATTTTTATTTTATGTCGGTGATATGGTAAAATAATAAGTTAAGTGGATGTATTTGTATTTATCTAATTTGACTAATTAAACTAACTTTATATTTGACTGGGTAACAAAGACTAAAACCAGGGAGAAGCTATTGGTTAAGGCAACATAGGTTTCTGTAGGGCATTACGAAAATGACTATCCCTCATAGAAAATGTATAATTAAACTAGGTTTGGATGTCAAAATGGGAAATAGGAAATGGTTGAGTGACAGGAGGCAGACGGTTGTAATACCGTCTAGTTACTAGTGGGGTACCACAGGGATTGGTATTGGGACCCGTGGTTTTCTGTAATATTTTATTGGTAATATTAATAATGATAGGGTGTGTCTTTTTTCAGGTAATACAAAGGTCTGCAACAGGGTAGACCTTCTGGGTGGATTAAGTCAAATGGCACATGATTTAAGTAAATTAGAAAAATGGTCGAGAGTGTGGCAGCTGCAGTTTAATGTTGATAAATGTTAAATAATGCACTTGGGACTTAAAGTTCCCAAGGCAGCATATTATATTGGTGGCCCTGTTCTTTCGATGAAAACAGAATAGAGGGATTTAGGTTTAATTATTTTTGATGACTTAAAGGTAAGCAGACAATGCAATAAAGTGTCAGAGAAAGCAAGCAGAGTACAGGTTGTATAGCGAAAGGCATTAGTAGCAAGGAGAGGGAGGTGATTATGCCACTTTACAGATGACTGGTCAGACCGCTACAGTATTGTGTACAGATCTGGAGATCCCATCTCTAGAAGGATTTTGACATTCTGGAGAGAGTTCAGAGGTCTGCTAAAATGGTTAGTGGTTTACAGAATAGAAATTGTCATTAAAGACTAAGGGATCTTGAAATGTATAGCTTGGGGAAAAGAAGAGAGACAGAAGATACAATAAAAATATTAAATATATAAAGGGATTTAACAAAGTACAGGAGGCAAAGCTTATTTTAAAGGATGATTCATAGGCTAAGTCTAGAGTGTCAGAGGCTTAGAGGTAATGTAAATAATTTCTACTTTAAAGAAAGAGTAGTAGATAAACAGTTTCCCAACATGAGTGATGAAGGCGAATACAGTGAGGGAATTTAAACAGGCATTTGATAGACAAAAAGCTATCCTCACTATTGTACCAGACCAAGGACTGCTAGGGGTTTGAACCCCTAACATCAGAAAATGGGTAGACTGGATGGGCTGAATGAATGGTTCTTATCTGCCATCAAATTATATGTTGCTATGTTGACACCTGAAAAATCCTTGGGAGGTATTTTTATTTAGTAGGTTGTAATGATCAAAGCCATTCTATGTGGATTATACTCTTTAAACTCCAGTAGAAGAAAGAGCCCAGTTAATATAGTTGCATGTTGTTATCACACAAATAGAATAGAGGGAGTAGAGTTTCATTCATTTTTTTATATATAGTTGCAAAATTAGCTCAAAAAAATACCTTGATGAACTTTAAATGTTTATTGAATTTTAATTACTATTAATATAGAATATCATATTTAATGTTTTTAATTACGATCCATAAGAAAGCTTGATTGATACAATAATCCCCTGCAAGAAGAGTCCTTTTAATTCAAGAAGATCTTAAGACCTGAACATTAAAAACTGCTGTTTTCTTGTCTGGTTGTTTCTTTAGGTGGTTTAAAACTATACGCATCAGATAAACTGGACGCAAATGGTTTAATTGATTCTTTTGGTGGCATTGTATCTAACAGTGGCAATCAAGCAGAGCAATCTATTCAGGTATGTATTGTGAAATAGTATTTAACATTGTTAATGGGATGCCATCAGGACAGTCGCTGGGTTTTTTTGTTTGTTTGTTTTATTGTGGATTTTCTAAGGTATAGGGTTAGTTTTATGGATAAAAAATACAAATAAAAAAAATATATATTTTCGTACTTTAACCCTTACCATATTGCTATGACTAGTGCCTTTTCTGCATTGCTTTTTGTTTTCTCTGTTTATTACTATATGTTTCATAATTATTATTGGTCAAATATGTAATTAAGAAAGCACCTTAAATTATTTAAAGTCCTCCGTTAATATGCATTTTTTTTTTTGGAAGTTCCCTGTGTGAAGTTGGGGGTTGAGTTACCGATTTATCCTTTTCAGTGAAAAATAAAGCAGTGCATTGCTCACTCCCAAGTAATAGAAAGGGTTAACCAAAGCATGCATTTTCTTGCACCATCCTGTATATTACATGAAAAAAAAAATTAAAAATAAATAAATAAATAAATGTATAATTTATATGGGTGCATTAAATAATAATAAAGCAAGGATTCCTCACCGAACAAAGTTCAAACTCACGGTGAAACCTGTCATTTTAGGATGAAATGGGTCCAAAACCATGGGTACGAAAAGTTTCAGGAATAATATTTGTTTAAAACGTGATTTTGATGCAAAGCTGGGAAAATGTTCTGATCATTGCAGCAACTAATGGAATATTCCTGCTGATTGGACCATTCCATTGGTCGCTATGGTGATAAAAAACCATTTAAAATTAGGCACCAGAAAACTTTTAAAAAATTTATTTTAATCAGATAAACCCACAGAGGGGAAAAAGCCTATAATATAGAGAGTTTGGAAAATGTTCTTGGCTTAATTTTAACTCTGCCAACTGATACCTACCATATGTATTTCTCACGCTTTTATGCCACTGCGCATGTTTTTCCTTCATCAGTGAACCTGTGATCTGTAAAAATGACTACTAGTGACCTACAATTCTTTTATATTGTTTGTTTTATGACAGATTGAAAGTACCGCAGCAACAGTCAAAAATTCCCAGTGCTTGAATGACTTTGTGGTCATTGATGGTACAGTGGGGAAAAACACGATCTTCTTGGTTACCTGGAATACAGCAATTCCCAAAATTACATTAAAAGATCCAAAGGGGCAAGTTTTCGATAATAACCAGTTTGTACCAGATCAAGTTTCCAAATCTGCTCGTCTCACTATACCAGGCATTGCAGAGGTATTTCATGAGCTTGATGTTCTAAAAGTGATGTAATGTCTTGGCAGGACCTTAATAGCATTTTAAATCACAACATAGCAGTCTAATTGGGCTGGATCAGGCCCAGATTGGCCGACAGCGCCGGAACGGCATATTGGGTGCTGCAGTGTACAGAATGGGGCCATTTCAAAGTGCCAGGGCTGCCATTCCGGCCTTGTACTGTATAAATTCCCTTTTAAAAAGACTGAATATAACTGAAATATTTATTAGGCCTATTCACAAAAGCTGTTCAGGTCATCTCAATCAGGTAGAATTAAGTAACTCATTTGATCACCTACCAAGGAATTCACGGTTCACCTGAACTGCGGCTAACCTGTGGCGAGTTGCTATTAAATGCCACCTTAATGACTAAGGCTTTCTGTAAATGCTTCTGTAGTATCTTCTAACTTATTTATTGCATTTGAGATATAATATATGAAGTTATGGGCCATATCACTGAAGGTCTGATTTTATTAGTGTGTATATTTATGATAGAAATTTAACAGAGGTATAACAGATGCTTTTTTGTTTAAAAAATAAATGATATTAAACATTAGGGATACATAGTTATTTGTGAGTTAAATATAGTTAAATTAATATTTGTAATTACCTCCACCTTCTGATTGGCTGGTCTTTTTGTCATTTGTGACATTGTTTTTAAAACAAATGTAGAATGGGATTTAGCCGTTTACCCAAACCACAATGGGCTTTGTAACAGGTAGGTTACAATTCCACAAGAGTCCTTTCTAGTGCTGACTTGGCTGTTGGCCCCAGATGTCTCCTCCTTCTAGCTGTTCATTAAGGTGGGGTATTGTAATAGCTCTGCAGACCCTAGAGGAGATATGATGGAGGTAACAGTTGGCCCTTAACCCTAGGCCAGACCAACCAAAGATCTAACTCTTTCAGTGAAAAGGTTCCGTGTGCCGTCCTTTTTTTATGCCCCACCAGCCAAAAGGTCCACATTTACTGTTCTTGACTGACATTGCAGAAATTATATATGCCAGCATATATTTAAAACTTGCTCCTGTTAATTGTCATTTGAACTTATTTGTGTTTGCTTTGGTAGTATTGCATTATAATTATTATTTTGATTATTTTAGAAAGGAAGTTGGGAATACAGTTTATGTAACACTTACACAGCGGATCAAGTAATTGGTATAACAGTGAATTCCAGAGCAGCTAATTCAAATGTGCCACCAATTGTTGCCGAGGCCTTCATGAATGTCGATAAGGCCAGTTACCCCAATCCGATGATTGTTTACGCAATCGTAACCCAAGGTCTTTCACCAGTTCTTGGCGCAAATGTAAAAGCTATAATAGAAACTCAAAACGGTATCTCGCATACCTTGGACCTTCTGGACAATGGAGCAGGTACTCACCTCTAACGTAGTAACTACTGCCATCTGCTGCTCACGGTGAAAACACTCTGTTAAAACATTTACTGTTCTCGTCTGTATTTTCCAAAAGTGCAATATCAGAAACATTGAATGAATGCATTATAAGCTATTGATTCATATTGTATCTTCAACTGCTCCTCCTCACTAGGCAGATCCAGATTTATTGAAGCAAGATTAATAATTTAAATGTGGCTTTGAGCATCTTTACTACTGACCCATATGCCCCCATCATTCAGATTAACCTGGTAAACACAAGTTATTGTGTATCTAACTCTTTCACCACGTGTTGCATTTTACAGTTCAGTACTCAATGACTACAAAATAGTTACTGGTGGGATGTTTTGATTATGTTTATGATGGTAACCCATTTAATCGAATTAAAGTAAACAAGGTTGCATTTGAATAATAATAATAATTTCAAATATAGTTGACCTGTAGACCTAAGATCAATACAGGGGGCAATTTGGGGCATAAAGTAGTCTCAATCAATGCTAAGCTGGGTAAGCATGGGGTACTGTTGGCCAGTGACCCACTGGTCACCCTACAAAGCAGTATTCTTTAAACTGGGCCAACTCAGCACTTATTACGTTATAAACGAGTCTGGTTTTAACCTTCAAGATGCACCTTCTTGGAAGGAGACATGTTAGCATCCTGTTCAGGGATTTGTTTTTGCCATCGTCAACTTCAATCATATTGCTTTTTTAACTAAAGCTCTTTAGAACAAGTACACTGAATACCAAGAAAATATTTATTTTTATTATTAAGAATTCTTTTTTTTTTTTTTTTTTTTAAAGGTGCGGATATAATCAAGAATGACGGTATCTATTCCAAGTACTTCACTAATTTTAATGGAAACGGAAGATATAATTTAAAAGTATATATACAAGGCAATGGAAAAAATAGCAAGCTAGCTGTGCCAACAAACGGTGCTCCCTATTCCCCAGGGGTAGTTGTGAATGGTAAGAAGAACTAGTAACTTGCTTGTAGAAAGAACTGCACGAGAATACATAGCAGACTTATTTTTACAGGCGGTCAAAATATATCATCATATAAATCTCTGTATATCTGAATATTTGTGTACGCTATTCCATGAATATTGAATATTACTGAACTTTTAAATAAGAGGGAAATTGCCAACACAAATATGTTAATTTGCCAACATTAGGGAAATTCTACCTTTTTTTCTAGTTTTGATATTTATAACTTTTTCAAATCAGGTTTTAAAAACACAACTGTAGCTTTCACAGCTGCATAAAGGATTTGCAAAAACAAAAGGTTGAATTGTTAAAGGGACACCAAATGCACTTTAATGCATATGATACCTAGATGACCCCTTTCATTTTCTATGGTGTCCTCCTTGAAAATACATGGGAGGTTTTGCAAAATTACCAACCATATGTATTTGCCCACTTCCCCCCACTATTTTATATAGTACTTTTATATGCATTCTTCTTTACTGGAGCTGCCGGGGACAGTAAACTACCCTTTAACTCATTGGTGATTTCATGCTTTATTGAATATTTGACAATTACGGTATATTCTACATTACAAATAACAAGCAACATAAAGATAACAATTTTTCGTTAAAATTAACAAGTATGTGTTCGATCCAAGTTTGTTTATTTTTTGACCTAAGCTCACACAGATGTGTTCTCTCCTATAGGTAAAATAATACCTAACCCACCCAGACCAATTCCCAATCTTCAAGATCTGGCACTGGAAGACTTCAGAAGGACAGCATCCGGTGGTGCATTCACAGTCACGAACGTGCCTTCAGGTTCCCTACCAGATGTCTTTAAACCTGGAAGAATTACTGACTTGGATGCAACTGTTGAGGGTAACCAAGTTACGTTGTCTTGGACAGCAACTGGTGATGATATGGACGATGGAACAGGTAAAATATATTGTTTTTAGAAATTCCTACATTTATGATGTCATATATGCAATACAGCTAAAGGAGAGTACGGTAATTATTAATATAATCATTTAATTTACATGAGCTTTTCATATTGCATGGGGTATAATTCAAATTGTCAAGCCAATAATAAGGTAATGTGTCCTGCTAGTAAATCTTCTAGTCTAAGTCATAAGAGATAAACATCTACGTATTTTTATTGGCATTGGTTTTTCAATGTATACTACTTTCGTTTCACTGTTTCTTGTGCTTCTTGTGCCACAATTTTCAGCTGCAAGATACGAGTTAAGGTTGAGTCCTGACCCCCAGGAGCTGTTAACCAACTTTTCCATGGCATCTGCTGTAAACATCTCTAGTTTGACGCCACAACCAGCTGGATCCGAAGAAATATTCACGTTCACACTGGAGGACATTGCTGTTACAAATGGCACCGTTATTTATTTTGCTTTAATTGCTTTTGACGAAGCGGATCAAAAGTCAGACCTCTCTAACTTGGGTAGAGCAGTGCAGTTTGTGCCTCCACCTCCTACTCCAACACCAGTACCCACTACCACCAGTGATATCTCTGCTATTGATGGATATTTCAGCTGCCTCAGATATTGTTGGAATAACTGGAATCCAGATTGCAAGAGAAAGAAATCTAAGAAAAACCTGTGAACCAGTTTAATGTCATCACTTCCTTGTGTGCGTGGCTGGGTAACTAGTGATTAATCAGGTTTGGGCAAATTTTGTGTATATCATATATAATATATATATATATATGAGACATACATAAATAAAACATCAAATCTGAGTGAATTAATAAATATATTTTCTGGATTATTGCTTATACGTAGAGTAAAATGTGTGTATTTACAGAGAAATACACAAACATTTACATCACGCTTAATTAATAAAAGTAGTTGTTTCAAATGTGCGTAGCTCTTAATGAGATTTAGCTAATGTCCAGATACCTTATGTCACATATCTTAATCTCGCCACCTACATATGACGTACGTTTCCTTTTTAGAACCTTATTTTGGGGATTACACTGTTTGAGGTGGTACATAAAAATCCAGGACTGTTGGTGGTCCTTAAATTATTGCTTTCAGAATCCACTGCACCCAAACCAAAGCTTACTACTTAAAATTGTTGTACAAATATCATCAGCTTGTGCACATGCTACAATAATAAATACTATTTTAGCAGTATTCTTCCTTACTGAGGTGTAAAACCGACAAGTGGCCCACAAGTGTAAATGTAGAAACAAAAAGTCAACAGGCAAAAAGCTTAAAGGGACAGTTTACAATTCCACAAATCCTCAACAAAAAGAATGCATATACCGTATTGGCCCGAATATAGGCCGCACTTTCCCCCCCACTTTAAGTCTTTAAAGTGGGGGTGCGGCCTATATTCGGGGTCTAGCGCCCGACGCCCGGGACTTTCTTTAAAAAAAGCACCAAACTTTTAGGGTGGGGCCTATATAAGGGGGCGGCCTATATCCGAGCCAATATGGTAATAGTAAGATTTGTAAGCACTGTAATATGCATTTTTACCCATAGGAAAAGTAACTTGTCTTTGGGAGAAGCTGCAGCTTCAGAGTTCAGTTGAACACTGTAACGGGTTCACCAAGAGAGCTGTAGTAACTCCCAGAGATCACCCAGATGTATCCTCCTGTTGTCCCCGGAATCACTTCCAGCACCAGTCAGCATGCACACCTTGGAACCCTGCTATGTGTACCCAATAAGTAGACACAACTACCTTGAACTGAGTACAGCAGGAATGAACAGTTTATTGACGTAAAACATAGACTGATATATCCACAGAACCGCATTAACATAAATTAACAGATACATGTATACAACCCAATTTTTAATCCCCAGGCAGCAATCCTATTGATGGGATTAATTAAACAATGGAGTTCCTGCCCGTGCTATCTTTGTTTGACAGCCAGGCTGGAGCGATCTCTAAGTACCTTGGGGCCCTGTATGACAGATCATTCTGTCACAAACACACTCTGCGAGACAAGTAGCTCTGAGAGTGGAAAAAGAGGGCAAATGAAAAGAGGGGAAAAAGGTACTGCTGAATGCCTCAATGCAGGCCTGGACATCTAGTACACGGAAAAAAGGTCAGGTGGACTTCTAGTAGTGGTTTAATTTTAGTTAAAATGATGCAAGATCATTAAATATTTTATTACTTCCCTAAAAAACAATGCCAAGGTACCACAACTCAGACCCAAATCTATAAATGATAAATGCTGCATTTGGAATCTTTCCATTCTTTGTAAAAGTTTCGCCCTCTAGTGGTTTCTCACAGCAGTAGCACTAGTTCTACTTACAATTTTATTGGTACTGAGAATTTTGTTTAAGTGGCCTGCCCTGAGTGAAGACTTACCATAGGTCCTGTTATTGGTTGGACTCATCTCATGCCCTATTCATGTTTTTTCCCCCCTTTTGGTAACGTCTTGAGGCTTTCTCTAAGCGTAAAAATTAGTTTTTTGAAGACGTGTTTGTCTTGAGTAGTGGCCGGTGCCTTCTTGCTGCCATCACCCTCTTGTCAGTAGTGCCCCTCCTTGAGGGAGTACCTAGAAGACCCAGCACTCCCATGGTCTTGGCTAAGGAAAGAAGGAAGGGGCTGTATAACCCTCCTATTGGGAGTACAGGCCCAGACGATTGAGGACTTGATATCTACTGTGGTCCTATCACCTAGTCCACATTTTTGAGCAACAAAGACAGGTACTAACAGTGGTATTGCAATAGTATCGACACGAGTGTGTGTGTCAGGGGACACATTTGGAAAGGGATAAAACAAAAAAGTCTTTGGACCAGGAGAATGAGGGCTGAGGATTAGTCCCCCTCAGGAATGTTGATGATAAAGTAGCCGTTGAGCAAGCCGAGGATCAACCTTAGAAAGTGACCTGTCCCTGGCTCAGCAAGCCACAAAGTAGAGGACTGCATTGGGAGGCGGGTCCCGCGTACCTGCGGGTCCCGCTAATCCCGCGCAGTCCCGCAAGGCATGCCTTCTCGCTGCTCCCTCCCAGCGTCACTTTCTTGTTCTGCCCAGACTTCTGCTGGGGCTTCTATGATGGGGGAGAGTGGCACACCAGGGGGCATAGTGGCATATTGGGGGCACAGTGGGTTATCTGGAGATATATGCATAACTGGGGGCATAGTGTCATATCAATGGTTGGAGTGGCATATCATGGGCACAGTGGCATATAAGTGTCTATAAGGCATAACTGGGGGCACAGTGGCATATCAGGGGGTATGTGGCATATCCTGGGCACAGTGGCATATAAGGGTCTATAAGGCACACCAGTGGGCTATAGGGCTCTCCAGGGGGGACAGCACAGTGGCATATGTGGAGATATAAGGCATAACTGGGGGCACAGTGGCATATTAGGGGTTGGAGTGGCATATAAGTGTCTATAAGGCATAACTGGGGGCACAGTGGCGTATCAGGTGTTGGAGTGGCATATCAGGGGGTACATGGCATATCATGGGCACAGTGGCATATCTGGGGGTATAAGGCAAATCTAGGGGGCAGAGTGGCATATAGGGGGATATAAGGCATATCTGGAGTAGAAAGTGGCAGATGGGGAAATATAAGGCATATCTGGGGGGCAGAGTGGCAAGCCTGGGGTCAGATATGCATAACTGGGGGGCAGGTTGGCAAATAAGAAAAATAAAAACAATAAATAAATTTTTCTCAATTATACTTTTTATTAAATACGAAAACATAGTTTCCTTATCAATTAATATTTACTAGTAAAACTTTTTTTTAGGTATTAAAACCTAGTTTGAGCTGGCGGGATAGGACATGTAGGTTGCGGGAGCGGGCGGGATTGGACAAAAAAAAAAAAAAAAAAAATCAGCGGGAGCGGGCGGGATTGGACAAAAAAATCATCGGGAGCGGGATTAAAAAAGCAGTCCCGCGCAGGGCTCTACCACAAAGCATCCTTATCAAACAACACCCAGGCTCCAGTCCTTAACGACACCTTCCATGTGAGCGCCTGAAAGTCCATTCAAAATAGAGTGGTAGTATCTTACCATTTCACTTTCACACAATATGTTTTGAATAAGACTGGATTGTGTACATTAAGTATATTTCCCACAAAATGTGGTTCAAGTTTCAATTGTATTGTTTTTCATTTTCTATCACTGAACTGCAGCTGCCACATTCATTCTTCTACTTTACTTATGGACGGTGTTCAATTACAAGCTCCTAAATGGAGTATGCATAATAAGAGTGCAGTTAACCTAGTAGAATAAACACTACTGAAGACCAACGAGATGGAAATGCAGCCAAATATAAGCACAACACTGTTGTTCAATTGCAACAAATGATTTATTCAACAAAAAATCTCAACATCAGAGAGACCATTGAAATGCAAGAAACAAATTGAATATACCATTCATACGCTTTAGTCTAAAGTTTAGCACCCTATTACCAATGCATGATAATCTTTGGCAAAAACACAATATTGGATTAACTGTGCATAGGCTTTGGTCAGAAAGGCACTCTGAGGAGAACATGTTCTGAGGGTTAGAACTTTACTATTTTTGTAGTAACACACAAGATGACATGTGACTGATATATCGGTGTTTATACAGAGATCACGTTAAAATTATTTGTTCAACTGTACGCACACTGTTCCAACACACATAACTGAAGTTCTAAGGACCAGAGGATTACATATGATTTCAGCCCAAAACATTAAGTGCTTTAACCCTTTTACCAAAAATATAGCAAAATGTAACAGTACAGAAATAAACATAAAAAAAAACAAAAAAACGCCCCATCTTAAATGTATGGAGAAATTAAGCAGACAAAGTGAGAAAGTGTATTGCGTCTACGCTCTGTTGCTTCAACTTTTCCTACAGATCAGGGCAATTAAGTTTAGATTTAATTGGACTAATTCACGTGTAAAGATCAGCCAAATTTTTTATCCCTCTTTACCCATACCAGTTGGAAGAATCGGCGTGGAACTTCTTATTTTGGTTGTGCAGTATATCTCAAGTACTTCTTGCCAGAAGGCAGTTCTTTGGTGAACACTCCACAAGCGAACAATTTACTAGCTTCTGCCTCAGGGACATTTGGTGGCACCATAACTCTGTCACCAGGCTAGAGAACAAAGTGATAGTTTTAGGCAAAAGCAGTATCAAAATAACTTTAGGGGGGAAAAAAAGTCTGCCATTACCTTCCAGTCCACGGGAGTTGCAACGTTGTGTGTTGCCGTCAACTGAAGGGAATCCACAACCCTTAAGATTTCATCAAAATTCCTTCCAGTGGTGGCTGGGTACAGGATAGAGAGCTTCATTTTCTTATCAGGCCCAATTATAAATACCTATAGCAATAATGAAAGTCCTTTTTAAAAAGCCAGTTACGCAAAATAAGAAATTAACGTAATAAAGGGCATTAATTATACACACACCCAGCATATAGTTCAGCACTATATTAAAAAAGCAATGTTAACCTATATAACGCTGCCAACAGACATTCAGAATTCTTTTAAGTCGAATTGTGGACATGCTTGTTTTTGAAATCAAACACAGGTACTTGAACCCGATTCGTGATGTAAAACATTTATACTAAAAGGCGTTCAGTCACAAGATTGCTTTGGCCTTGACGGCTCTGTTAAAGCAAGTTTAGTAGCGTTGTAAATTATATTTTGAACTGCGTGACTGTCAGCAATAAAAAGTGTATAAAAATCATCTGACAAAGAAAACATCTATAACAAACAAATAATAGTAATTGCAGGCATAGTTATCTATGCTGTCCTGATACTTACACACCGGGCAGTTACCGGCATCCCTTCATTGTCCTTCTCATCTGGATCCAGCATACCCAACTTCACAGCCAGATCCCGTTTGGGATCCGCAATAATAGGAAACGGCAGAGTCTCCGTGGGTTCGTCGCAATTATAAGAATTTATGTCCTACGGGAAAGATGAAAGGTTTCTTGACATATAGTAGCCAATGTTAACATCTATTTTGATCCATCCCCAATATCTTCATTCCTTAACCTTCAAACCCCCCTTTTCTCAGTTATATAGTTCACCAGGCACGGTTATGTATCCGACTCAATATTCTTCTCCAAGCTTTCCCAGCCTAGCACAGGGTTTCATAGCCGTCTTTGGACATTGACATTGGGATATATGCGGCCCTGCTATGGGTTTGATTTTGCATTCTTCATTGTTAGAGATGTGGCCAGTGTAAAAAGACAAAACGTGTATATGGGAATCTACATACAGAATCCTACCCCAGGTATTCACCTTGCTCCAGCCAAGATGGTCTGGCACAGAGTCTATGGACAATGCAATCATTCGCACATTGCGTTTCTTGAACTCCGGTGCCATTTTTACTGCACGTCCCAGTTCTGTGGTACAGACAGGGGTATAATCTCGTGGATGAGAGAAAAGGACACCCCACCTTCAAACAAAAATAACGTGACATTAAGCTATACTTTTCTTGAGGAAAAATAATTCTTATACTATAAATAAAACATACATATGGTACGGGCCATATAAAATATTGAGATCAAGGTTTCCAATTGAGAACACGCTCTAATTATGAAAGTTATTGCATTATGCTAAATATACTTCTACAACACTTTCAAAATAAAAATACAATTAAAGGGTACACAGTTTTATGATAAAATAAATATAAGTGAATCTTGTATTCTAGCCAATACAACCAGGCACAGACCACAATATAAAACCCTTTCTCTAAATTGCTGGTCATCTGTTCCAGTGGAGCCCTGACCCAGAAACTACTAGTTAATATGTGACCATTTAACCTGGAAACATGTTAGCCGTTTTGCAAATAGAGGAGCCGTCATAATGGTCTGCGCAAACCCTAATCATGTGGTTGGCGTTAAGGGATAATATTGTATATATAACATCACTATTAGCACGATTACCTTTTATTTATATACAGCGATGAATTTACACGGCGCTTCTTACAGTAAATCCATTCAGGGTACGAAAAACCTACAACTGGCAGACTAAGAATGTAGATGGGCTATCAAAATCTAGGTTCCTAAAGGGTTAATAAAGTGATTCCTATGGACTGTAAGCTTCTGAGCAGGACACTGCGAAGGCATTTACTATAAGTGCTGCATAAATTGCGATGCCAGTAACAGAAAATAAGAAATGTAGTGAGGCTGAAAGCTGGAGCTCATACAGCTCTCCTTTACGTTTACACCACACATGGAGTCCCGTATATATCCGCCGATGGTTTCCCCCCACATGAAACCAATTGCTTACGCAATTTCCACAGTCCTATCCTGCAGCAATACGTATTCGAACGTTACTATCGAGACGTTAGGTTGGAGAGAAAAAAAAAACTACACTAAGGAAACGCAGCACACGTGGCCTTCATTGTGAGAGATTTCTAAGAATTACTTGAAATCTTGAAAGAGGTATCTCTGGGCACAGAATACAGGGCTGTATAGAGTAACAGATTAGTATTTCTTATTCCGTGCCAATAAAACACCCTTTAGCGGCAGACCTGGAGGCGGCCATTGTTGTTTGGCATGTGCCCTTCCCTGCTCAAACATCACACTGAGCTGATTCTTTATGGCAATACTATATACTATATTATACTATATAATAAACTTTCATTAGGCACAACGTCCATCCTGGAATTAGGACTGAGCCATTCTATTGTTTACACAACAACAGTATGAGTCAGGGATCTAGAAAACACTATGCAAAAAAATAATAAAATATATATAAATGCAAAAACAAGAGCTGCCCTGGTACTTTAAGGCTGGCAGCCACCGCCTAATGACATCCATAACAAAAATGATGGGATTTCCCCTTGGGGAAAAAAAAGAAAAAAAAAGTTTAAAAACACAAGATCTGTTAAAATAAAAATCTTAATTATTTTTACACAACGCCAGAGCTGGTGATAGAATTAATGACTAGAAATAATAAGACAGCATTCAGTAATGAGACTTGTCAGGACTGCACTGACTGAAGGAGGAGGAGGTGGAGGTCAAGGACCAATTACAAATGTCAAAGCAACATGGCTGCTGCACACCACTTTGGCACAGTAATAGTTAATATGCGATTCTTGTTTAAATGTTTTTTAAAATAAATAAATGGAAAGCTGTAAAGGGTTGATAATGACACGAGCAGGCGATCACGACCTAGCGCGACAGGCCACGCAGCGATAAGTGACAGGCTCCCCCGCTATATACTCACGAGTCACCCAGGAAGTCGTGGAAGTTGATTTTGCCGATCGTGGTATCGGCCTCGAAGTTCGGGAACACCTCACCGAGCAGAATCCCGGGCATGGCGGCGGCGGAGCGGGGCTGTGGAGTGAGAGCCTGCAGATCAAGTTAAAGGGAGACGATAAAAGGGCGGGGCATAGATAATAAAACGTATTGCTAGAAGTGGGCGTGGCCTGCTGCTGGCTGGCTGCTGCCTGGGAGTGATCGGATTGAGTAAGCGAATTTCACGTCCGTCACGCCAGTGTTTTCTTCCGTGACGAGCTATCAAGACTGTGGTATTAAAGGGCACAGAGTAAAAATGCGTCATTGGCAAAATCCGCACAATCATGCCGTATGATTCACGCTCCGACATCCCTACATTTTACAGCGGATCGCTTCATTCACTATGCTTGCTGTCATTTAGCCGCCGATACCCCAGTGCGCGGCTACCTACTGCTCAATGCATGGCAACCTGCGGCACAATCAGACTACCGGCCCCTCTCATTGACCCCCGGAGATAGTGGCCACTCTGGGCTACGCGCCGTTGGACCACACGAGCCCTGCACCCGGAAATAGCGCCGAGTGTGCAGACGGTGATAGCCCACAGTATCTCCGAGGTGACACCGCAGAGAGCTCTTCCGCATCTCTAACTCTGACAGCGGGTTAAACACCACAGGGAGGGACGGCCGAGGATTGTGCTCTCAGCGAATTTCTATTCATTATGAAGGGCCAACACAACACTGGCCCCTTACGAAAATTTACTACATGGTTCCAGGTTCCTACCCCCCCAGAGTATTATTGAAAACACTCCGACTTTTACACACATAATAATCTTGATAAGAAGCTGATCCTAATAGCAAACAATGCCTTGCCCAGGCAGCCTGGTCACTATAGCCAGCAATATCCGCACACCACTGTGCAAGTCACTGATTTTAAGGTGTTCCTGGAGGAGAGGCTGCAATCCTGGGATATGGATGGATAGCTCAGAGTCTCAGGGTGTCAGTTCAAAAAGCACCCTGATCCTAGATCCCGGGTCTCTGAGGAACGGAAAGTTGCCCAGGAGCAGTCCAAACAGTAGTTAGACCAGAGTACTCATGGTTCCTGAATGAGCTACATCTCCAGAGCCACCCCAACCTGTGCCCCATCGTGAGTCCAACATATCCTCAAAAGGGCACTTGGAAAGGGCACCAGTCAGTCCTAGCGACCATACTCAAAGTTCAGTGAGTATTCCCGTGAGGCCCAGCCGCCAAACAGTTCCAGGAACAGTTCTGGCTGGAACCTGGTCAGGCGAAAGAGCAGGAAGAATGGGGAAACTGGGGAAAACGCTATATTTAAAATAATAAAGGAAACCACAATGCAAATGTATTTGCAGACCTATATCCGTGACATGGAGCATTATCCTGGCATCCGCCAAACCCAGATTCATCAGACTTCCATTCTCCAGAGAACACATTTTCCACATTGACCCAACTCTTGGCTTTCTACATACTGATCTTTGGCTTGTGTGCTGCTGCTTGGCCATGGAAAGCCATTTCATGGAGCTCCTGACACATGGTCCTTGTGCTGATGTTGCAAAGTCAGTATGAAGCTCTGTAGTGAGTGATGTTACGGAGGACAGGCAATTGTTACTCACTACCTGCTTCAGCACTCAGTGGTCCCACTCTGTGAGTGTTCGTGGTCTACCACTTCGTGGCTGAGCTGTTGTTACTCCTAGATACATCCAATTCACAATAATAGCACTAACAACGGACCCAGGCATATCTATCAGGGCAGAACATTCATAAACAGACTTGTGGCATACTATGACAGTGCCACGTGCCAAGTGTCACCGAGCTCTTCAATAAAACCCATTCTACTGCCAGCGTTTTCTATGGAGATGGCTGCCCGTTTTACTTAATTTCATATATGAGTGTGGGAAAGTAGGGGAAATGTTGTAAACAGGTAAAATACTGCAATACAATGTTACTCGTTAAAAATAAGAAAACTTGGCGTGTAGTTATTATTATTGTTGTTATGTAATTTATATAGCGCCAATATATGCCGCAGGACATGACATGAGCGCATCACATAACAAAATGTTAAAAGGGTCCCGCTTAAAAGTGCTCACAGGTTGCTTTAATATGCGTTCTTCTTTAGTGGGCCTTTAGAGGCAGTAAACTTTTCCTTCAAGTTTTTGTTCTCAACAAGTTAATAAGGGTTTTTAAACATTTTGACGTATTTCTAACTTCATTCACTCCTACGTGATGCTGAGGTCGGCACACAAGTTCCTATATTGTACATGTCAATCACATACAATTTTATAAACTCAAAAACAAGAGACTCGGGGAATGTTTTGCTCCACGTTCATCCGCATTTAGTAAAGTTAACTGTGGTATGGTTTGACTCGCTCTTGGATGCATGTGGGGCATAATTATTTCTGTGAACCCCTTTCTCATGTTGAAAGCTTCCATACGTTTTACATTATTTTGTCTTCTTTATTGAGACCTTTTACCTGTGGCCTATTTGTGTCAGTTTACTCCCTGGGAAAAATACATTGTGTTGAGTGTATTTATTGAGGATGCTAATATTTACTTGTTACAAACTAGTCGAACGTATTCCCACAGATGGAGCAGTTACAGTCATCTCATGAAACACTGCATAGGTATTACGTTATTTCTGATTATTATGCATTTATTCCCAGATCACAACACTTTGTATGTTTTAAAGGGGCAGTCATCAGGGTGTAATTTTGTTATGGACCGTAAAGCAAACAGTTGAATTGTCTAGTGCCTCACCAGGGGCTGATTTACAATGGGGCACCTTTTTGCCCTGGGCTCCTAGATGCAAGGGGCAGCTAGGGTAGTTGCAGAATCAGACAGACTCTATTCTGGGGTTATGATCAGTGATAGCAGAGTAAGTTTCTCGCTTCCTGTCATGTGATGAAGGCTACATTAAGAAGCTTTCTGTAGTCACCTATTACATCAGTAGTGGAAGCTGTATGGCTTGTAAGGAAAAAGCAGGGAGCAGAGTTACAGTGTCAAGATCCCCCAGCCAGGAAGCTACAGGAAGAGAGATACTCTGCAAGTAGGAGCTGGGATCTGTGTTAACGCCATTGCGAGTCATTGTGTGTATGTAGTTATATGGGAGAATCTCTGTATGAATACACATGGATGTGCCTATTAAGCATATGTTTGTATATGTGTATGCATGTATATGCATTATGCCTTTATGTGTCTTTCTAAATCAGTGTAGCAATGCAAGGGCAGAAGCACATTCAATGACAATTATAAAGATGTATTCTATACTGCCTTATCTGAAGAATAGTTAGTTATGTATGGACATTCAGTTAGCTAACTTTAATACTGTTTTGGCAGAACAAAAACTTGATTTGCATGATGGCCCCTTGATTTGCATGATGGCTTTGTTTGTAGTTCCCTTTCTGCCCCCCTAAATATGATTCCTGGGTATGATTCTGTCTGGAGCTTTCCAATCTCAGACTGAATTGTGCTCTAACTGCCTCCATGTGAATAAAAAATATGTTTGGAGAAGGGAAATGCAATATTCATGCTGAGTATGAAAATGCACCTGACCATGATCCACCCCTGAGCTTGACATTTTCAGGGATGACGCAGCAAGTTGGAGATGGTGGCATATAACGCCAGTTTAGCTCCACCATCACTCCGGTCGCGTCTGGCAAAACCCTCCCTACCTTTGACTGTGATCCATTCTTACCTGTAAGACTTTTTATCTGTTATATTTTTTTATGGAGTTGAAGCATTTGTAGTATTCTTTGCACAGGGGCATTGGCATACTTTGGAGCTTTCACATACTTTGGCTCACCTTTTCCAGCCACTGTAGCCAGTGCAGGCTGTAATGATATTGCACTCCTCTGTCCAAGTGGAAATTAGTGGAGTTAGAAATAAGAGTGCACAGTCATTTCGGAGTGTGCATATGCATTTTTTTCAGCCTCACATGGCACGAAGACTGACCTTTGTGTAGTTCACGTGTTCAAGGTGACCAGTGATTAGTAAAAAAGGTCGTCACACCTTCAAATAAAGTTTTGACCTTTATTCTGCAAAAGGATGATCTTTGCGGCCACGCATCTCCTGGATTCTTTCCATTTGTTCCCATGGTCCTACATTGGGTATATACAAAAAACTGTCCCTGGTGAAAGACAGTTTAGAGAATTATGCCTGTGGTGGAGCAAATCTTGCTTGCATTTCTCCATTGTTTGACAAGATGACTGAAGACATCAGGATATGACATCATATGTGACTTAGGAAGCTATGTTGAAACTGCTTCTTCTAATGCCCTGTCACTGTCTATTGATGATGTAAGTCACATATGTTTAATGCTATGAATGAAAGTAGTGGGGGGATAAGGGTTAACTTTGTAAATTGTAAACTTTAAAATTTTGACGTATTTCTAACTTTATTCTCTCCTACTCGATGCTGTGGTCGGTACACAAGTTTCTATATTGTACATGTTAATCATGTACAATTTTATAATGCACAGTGGCAACTAAACTCAAAAACAAGAGACACAGGGAAAGCTTTGCTCCACGTTCATTTGCATTTAGTAAAGCTAATTGTGGTAAGGTTTCACTTGCTCTTGGATGCATGTGGGGCATAATTATTTCTGTTAACCCCTTTCTCACGTTGAAAGCTTCCATACGTTTTACATTATTTTGTCTTATTTTTTTATACCTTTTACCTGTGGCCTATTTGTGTCAGTTTACTGTCTGGGACAAATACATTGTGTTGAGTGTATTTATTGAGGATGCTAATATTTACTTGTTACAAACTAGCTGAACTTATTCCCACAGATGGAGCAGTTACAGTCATCTCATGAAACACTGCATAGGTATTACGTTATTTCTGGTTATTATGCATTTATTCCCAGATCACAAGACTAACATTTAGTACATCTTAAAGGGGCAGTCATCAGTTGAGTTGTCGAGAGCTTCAGAGATGATGTGGAATGTCGGAGATGGCATCACATAAGCTGTACAGTCACCTACAGTGCTGGAAAAAATTTATTTGCCCCTTCCTGATTTCTTCTGTTTTTACTTTTTTTGTCACGCAGATAGTTAATCAAACCTATATCACCAATGTGAAAATGTGATTGCCCCCTAATAACTCATAACTGGTTGTGGCACCCAGTATACATAATGACACACTTGAAAGACTTTGGAATATTAGAGGAGATAATGAAACAATGGACAATGTACAATTGTAAGTGAAGTTTCTGAAACGTACGAAGAAAACCCCAGCTGTAAAATGAAATTCTGGACTAGAGCCAACTGATAGAAATTGCAAAATGTGTGAGTAAAACAGGACAGGGAAGAGAGAAAGGAAGGAAGTAGCAAATATTGTCCTATTTTCACAATGTCCTATTAAAACATAGCAGTCTTGCATTGATGCAGGTGCTGAAGACACAAAGTCATTTAAAGTTTAATTGGAATTATGACATAAACGTATCCTTTTATGGAACTTCTTAGGTGCATTTGCTATTCAGCTCTAAAGGCAATGCAAAATCTATTATGTATCTACCATATTTATTCTTTTTGTCATATCTCACTGACCATTCCAAATCAGGAGACACATCTTATAGCATTCATACTAGGCCTATATATTTAAACATTTTTACACTCGGGAATATTAAAATATCATAATGTGAATATGAAAATGTATACCTGTACCCTGTTTATATAAAAGGAGCTCCAGACATGCTGAGCGAATAAGCAAGTTATTTTTATTTAACATATTTTTATTACCAGATATTTTAACGATTTCTTACATTTTTCAATTAAAGAAAAATTATTTTTTTAATTATTGATTAGTATATGTTTTATTATTTTACCTAATACATTGTAGAGTATGATTAACATACATAGAAAGTCATTTGATTGGCACATATTTTCATTCCATATCATAGTTTATGTTACTTTGTAATGAATACTCATCCGCCTAACAAAGCAAGATGAGTAGGGTAACTTTCTGCTACTTCCGTTCATATTCCCATATTTCACTTTTTGAGCTCTGCAAACTGCAGATATGGCTTTCCAGATGGAAGGGGTTCAATTTCCACTTTGTTGACGAACAATTTGTCAGCCTTTTCTGGAGGGAAGCCTTTAGGGACCACAATTCTGTCCCCAGGCTGGGAATAAAGATACAATATGATATGATAGTGAAAAACAATCCCTTGCTTGTAGAAGATGTTGCATATTTTTGGCAAATATTATTGAAGTAATGCTTTACCAGGAGTAACATTACTCAGTAACCATTTGGTTTCATTATAACTTGTCACTGTGATTCTTTTAACATTATTTCTCTTTCCTCTCCTCCTTTCAACCTCTCGCGTTCTCTCACTTCTCACAGAAAAAAACATTTCTGCCGTTTCACATTCGTAATCAGGTGCAATCATATATTTTTCTTAATAGTTAATTTTTGTATGTTATTAAATATATATTAAACACATATGATAGATTTTAAGTAGCTTAAGTACACATAGCTCACTCAAAATGAATGGTTGCATTTCCTAAGTGTCAGCATAAGTTTCGTGTGAACCAGAGAGCTAGAAAACCTTGAGGCATTTCATTTATGAATTACTATGTTATATGGCAGCACACACCCCTAACATTGTAACTGTAACCTTTTATCTTGATATGTGGAATTATATTGGTCAATGAAATGCATTTTAACGCAGTCATAATGTGATGGACAGACAATCTGATCTGTCTTGTTACCTGCCAGTTTGCCTCCGTTGACACACCATACTTGTCTGTGATTTGGAGAGAGTCCATGGCCCGTAGGACCTCAGAGAAATTCCTTCCCGTGGTAGTTGGATAAATAAAAGACAGCTTGAGTTTTTTGTCAGGGCCAACGACAAATAACTACAGGATAAAAAGTACATCAATAAACACGGTACTGTGATATGGATACAAATTAATAATGTTATTGGGGCATTTTAAGGGAATTCTTAAGATCAATTGTAGTAGTAACTAATTCTCTGAATTACTCATGTAGTCTTGCTGAAGGAATGGGCTTGTAAAGGATGTGTGACGTTAGAACTTCATTCACACAGGCAATCTGGAGATACAGTTGGAGATACAGAGGGAGCATTTTTATGAGGAAAAATATGGATGCCTAACCTTTACAGTGACAGACCTGCTGCACATCCTCTAAAGATCTGCCATCAGGTCTGTCTATTCTGAAGGTGGAAGTAAAAGGGGAAAGAGGAGGTCTAGAGTTTCTGGACATCGCTGCCACCGTCCTCCTAGCTTTACATGGGTCTCTGAGTAAAGGTGGTCCTCATACTTTATTAGGACTGGGCATAGTTTTTATAGCCACTTTAACAGGGGCAGGGTAATTTACATATACTGGAAACAGGAAAGGAATAACATAAAACATGTAACACATCTGCACCAGAAAAATCTCCTCACACATGCAACAATGGCGAAAATGAAGGGATTAGGGAGGTTACACTAGACAGTGTAGACTAGACAGTGAATACACATAGAAATCTGAATACACATCTAAATGGAACCTACAAAATATTACAATTTAATCCCAGCATAAGGTTCATGAGCATACAGGTGCATCTGATTTGCGTTAGTTCATTACTTGTAGGTAGGTTGTTAAAATGGTTGCTCTGCAGCCCCTGCAATGCTAAGATCCCCAGGTCTAAACTTGGACTTCAGGTCTGTTGCTCCACATGTAGCCTTTTGTAGTATTGGACTATCTCTGAGGACCTCTGAAATGTATTTATCACTAGGCATACAAGAGAGTTTATGAACATATAACTGGCATATTTCCAATTTATGTTTACCTGATTTACAATATAGCTATACAAAATTCAAAAGCATTAACACGTTTCACAAGCCATTTTAAATCCTAAATAAGTGAAGACATGTTGAAAGTTGCCCTTCAACAAAATTTGCACTACTGAGTTCTGCTGACAAAAGTTTTTTCCGTTATGACTGCTCCCAATGGATGGATTAGGTTCACTCATCCTTCAAAGCCAGACTCAAAAAGGCAGGGGCTTAAACCTACACCAACTCATCCAGTCTTAGCTAATTTGAATTATTTCCGTATTTGAGTAACATGCATGAACTTTGGCCACATTGCTCTTGCTGAATAGGTCTCTAAGCTTGCCAGGTGAATGGGATCAAAAGAGTTTTTCTTAACACTTTCCCTTAATTGTTATGATTAAACAAATACTTAATTGGTTCATGGATAAATAATTAGGTCAAACGGTGAGCAATCATCTATTTTACAAAGGGTTATTTAGTTTAACATCTTCTTGTAAGTATGATGGGACAGAAGGATTGTGGTTATTTAGCCTAATACACAGCAGTAGCTGTCGCTCTACTTAGGACAACTAATTATTGGGTATAGAACAGGGACTTACATGACGAGCTGTGATTGGCAACCCAGTCTTTTTTATAGCTGCTGGCTTTACCATGCCCAAAAGTACTGCAATAGTCCGATCTGAATCCGCAATAATAGGGAAGGGCAATGGAGCTTCTGGATCATAACCACCAAATGCATTGATATCCTGCAAAAGAAAATAATAGCAAAAAGTCAATTTCCATGAATGCCATCATTAACATAGACTAGTTCACTATGCAATAGCTAGACCTAGTGAATCCATGTAGAGAAAAAACCCACAAGGACAAGATTAAATGTAAGCAGAAAAAAGAGCATCATGTATTTATTCAGTGGTTTTATTCCCAGATAAAACCATGACATAACATGGGAAGCTTGCAAACACTGACAATGTCCTGTTATCGCTGACTATTTAATAAAACATGATCCATGCTCTTGGGCTTGCATGGGCTTCTAGTGCCATTGAAATAAAATGTTGCTTACATCTTTAATGTCTTGATTTTTCACTTGATTATTAATTACTTACTGCAACTTTTGAGTACATAGAATAGGTCAATCATTATAAACTATGATATAAAGAAAGATGTAGTGTATGGAAAGGTAATCCTTCAGTGCACAGACAGTTTGCCTATTACTGAAGGAAAAGACTAGGAGGCCACCATAAAGTGTAAAAAGTTTATGTGGGTCACTAGCCCACTGTAAGAGTGTTTTAAATGTAATCCTATAAACAATTCCAAAATGTAGTTATACTAATGAAGGACCTTTGGGTCAAAAGAATATTTCATATATATTATCCTTTGCGCCAAGATATTGGTGAAATATTTTGGAACTTGTACTGTCTGTAAAAGATCACTGTGTTAACACATGTACCTCAATATACTATGGCAATTAAATAAAAACTGCTATTAAAACAAATTGTTTGAACCTTGATCCATTTGAGGTGATTCTCTGTGGTGTCCAGAGACATGGCAACAGGTTTTATGTTCCTCTTTTCAAATTCCGGCATCAGCTTCACCATTAGGGCAAGTTCCGTGGTACATATAGGCGTAAAGTCTCCAGGATGCGAGAAAAGGATACCCCAACTAGGAAAAATAATGTTGTTTCTACTTTTACTATAATGATTTACATCAAGAACTACAGCAGAATGTAACCGTTAGTGATTGAGGTGAGAAAGTAATTAATTATAATTAGTTTGTAAAAGTTACTTTGTTTTTATAATGTAGTAATACAACTGGTGTAAATTGACCACAAAATGCAACATTTTGCATATGTGATATGCATATGTTATGTTTCCCCAGTTCTTCTACTTAGATACTTATTTGCAAACTGTAGTGTGTTTTTACATATTAAAATAAGCAATTTGTATGTATAAACCCTTTTCTGTATATAATGGGAAGGGTATCTAACTAACTTTTCACAAAACCTGTATAGTTATTCCTTCCCTTCTTATCTTTGTCTTGTTGTTAAGTTGATTACCATTTTTGGTTGATTATTAGACGACCCCAATTATAAGACGACTCCCTGATCTTAATGAAAGAAAAAAAAGAAAAGGCCTGAATGTGACATGACAACTGGAAAGAAATCAAAACCACTATTTCTTGCCACTCACTCAAATGCACACTTATCATCTGCCACTCACTCATACACACATTTATATAATTAAAGGGTGTGCAAGAGGGGAGTAAAAATAGGGTTTTTTAAGGGCTGTCTTTTAAAACCTTTTTGCTTAACCCCTTAAGGACCAGGCTGTTTTTTACTTTTTGTACCTGTCACAACCCTGGGTTAATAAGTGCCGTTTTAATAATCAGTGCTTGTGATTTCTTTATATGTGTGATTGTTGTTTGTGCCTTTGTCCTCCCTCATGTGCCGCTCCTGTCCATGTTCCACATGTCCTGCCCACGGACTTTAACCCTTCATATCCCGGACGCCATCGACCATACCAGCCTTTTCACGCTATTAACCCACAGTGTGTCAGTAAGAAAGGATTTTAACAACTCAGTGTTCAACTGAAGAGTCTTTTATTGCATGTGATTACTATGATTGATTTTCACAGTGATCACCAGGCTTGTGCATTCCAATTTGTATGGATTAATACACAAATACATTTTACTTAAATATGGCAATTTTGTTAATTTGTTTGAATGTCCAAAAACAAGGAGGGACCCCCCAATGAAACAAACAAACTAAAGCAGAGATCTCCAAATTTACATTTCAAATGCTTTAATTGCTCTCACACTGTCCCTCCCTTTGACTCTCTCTCAAACTCTCTCACTTTTCTTGTTCTTCTTTCTTTGTCAGCTTCTCCCCAGTATTGCTTTGTTACCCAGGAACTACCTCAAAGGGTGAAGCCTCCGCACACAGCCCCTCCCCATTGGATTAGAGGCTGTCCCCGGGGTGTGTGCTGTGGCTCCACCCTCTGCACCTCTCTTTCTCTGCAAATCACTCTGCAATATTCTGGCCTCTTGGAGTACTTCTGCAAAAGGGTAGAGCCACGGTGTGCACCGTGGGGACGGCCTCTCCCCTATTCCTCCAATCGGGAGAGATGGTGTGCACAAAGGCTCCGCCCTTTTGCAAAAGTACCTGGATAACAGAAACGGTTGAAGAAAGAAGGCAGAAGAACGAGAAGAAGCAAGAGAAGAAACCGAGCTGTGGGAAAGTAGACAGTGGCATGGAAGCAGTCAGCGGAGAAGGTTGAGAGAGAGCATGATAGAAAGTGAATTAGACTATGAGAGAGTGAATGAGAGTGTGAGAGAGAGCATGAGTGACAAGCCGTAGGCTTAGCTGTACCGCAGATCTGAGGTCTGAATAAAAGATGACCTAGATTATAGGACAAGGTTGTTTTTTTCCAGATGATTTTTTTTCTGAAAAACCTTGTCTTATAATTGAGCTAATACGCTATTTTGTGATTGAATCAAGCAGTCTTTCTAAAGATGAGGAGAAGGGAGAGACTTTCAGGTCCATTTTCTTTATCAATCTAAATTTACTTTGCAACATTAAAAAACATACATTTTACCACGTATATCTTCACTTATTCATACAGTTATTATATTTGGTAAAATAACTTCAACTAATAATAAATTATTTATATAATAATAAATATAAACATTTACTGGAAAACAGATCAATACAAAATAAGTTATGCTAAAAGAAGGGGTGATTCCACTTTAATATATATATATATATATATATATATATATATATATATATATATAAATATATGCCAAAGAGATGAACACTCTTATAGTACAATGATGGATACCATTACTTACGAAGTTCCAAGGTAAGCATGAAAAGAGATATCACCGCTTGTGGTTTTTGCCTTAAAGTCAGGAAAAGTATCATCAAGCAATATGGAACTCATCTTGAAGACTCCTATGACTTTCACGCATATAAGATGTTGTTAAAAGGGCTTGCAAGCACAGGTTAGCAGCAGTTTATATTAAATACTAGGCGCAAAGGGTGGAGTTATCACTGGATTGGAATTGGATCATGTCATGCCACGGGCATTGATGTGGATTTCACAACAATAGGGGACTGCTTGACAAACCTCTGCCATGCTGTGACCCAGTGTTAAACTGGAATTAGAGTCATATAAGTAACATATAATTAAAAGCATTTGTCAGTCCAATGTTATAATTACATTAAAGGGTGTTAAAGGAACACCCATTCCATGAATATATTCATCAAGGGAGGGTTAGTATTCATGGTCCTCTGACAAAATATTAAATGCTAATGATAACACAGAGTTATCTCCTTACCTAAATATTTTCTGCTCACCTATATAAAATGTCATACTGAGGGTCTCTGTATGCATGTTAAAGGCATACTTATTGAAACTGCTGAAAGAGTGGGGTTTCACTTATTAATATCGCTTTCTTATTTAATAAGTGCCTATCAAAAAATACATGACATAACTGTTCCTTTAAAACCATTTTGAATAAATCAGTACAGGGCCTCTCAAAAGCTTTTATTAAATTGAGTCAGCAGATATCTAGCTGCTAAACTATATACCACTAAAGGCTGGAATGTGAGAGCCTCGGAAATGTAAGTGATTTGGAAAGAAAAGGTTGATTTCATTTATGAAAAGGGTAGGATGGCAGTACAAGGGGCAGATACTCAGAAACAGTCCTCAAAGTGTGTGGATACCTTGGTGTCTATGGGACAGACAGATGGGCAAGAGCTGATGAAGTGCTTTAGAGTTGGTGGCTCTTGGTCTCTCTGGGGAGGAGGACTTTTTTCCTATTTTGTTGCATTACAACCTGGAATAAAAATGGATTTTTATTTGGATTTCATGTAATAGACATAAAATAGACCAAAATGGTGAAGTGAAATGAAGAAAATAACTTCAAAAAAGTTTAAAAAATTAAAAAGTGGTGCTAGCATATGTATTCACCCCCTTTTCTTGTTTGTTTCACAGTACAAAATATGTTGCATCTTCAAAGTGGTAGGCAGCAAATCCATTTTAATTTCAGGTTGTAATGCAACAAAATAGGAAAAGTGCCAAGAGGGTGCCAAGGCACTGTAAAGCTTGGTTAAAAGTTGGTCATGCAACAGGACAAAGATCCCAAACACACCAACAAATCTACAACAGAATGGCTGAATAAAAAATAATGAAGGTGTTGCAATGGCCCAGTCAAAGTCCAGACCTCAACCCGATTGAAATGCTGTGGCAGGACGTTAAGAGAGCTGTGTATAAACAAATGCCTGCAAACCTCAATGAACTGAAGCAACATTGTAAAGAAGACCCCTTTACTACTATGATTTGTACAGAAATCTGTTTTCGTACAGAAAATCATTCTTTCAAGTTATTGCTGCTAAAGGTGTTTCTACGAGCTATTGCATCATGGTGTACTTAATTTTTCACATGTCTTCCCCATTTTGGCTTTATTTTTGTTGAATACATCTAGACACGGTGTAATATGTCATGTGTTGTTCTTTATCTGAGGTTGTATTTACCTAATTTTTAGACCCGTTAAGGAACAGATGATTTTTATTATGTTCTGAAATCTAAAACCATAGAATTCAAAGAGGGTGTACTGTCTTTTTTATATGACTGTATATATATATATATATATATATATATATATATATATATATACTAATTCTGTAATCAATTGTCATTATGGCAGGTGTTTACACAAGTTGTGCAACACAATTATCAATTAGGGCATCTCTGAATTTTAATAGATGATTTAATGACATCAACTGGTTATTCTTTTCTTTGAGTCTTTCATACTGTGCCAGCATTAGCAGTGCCAAGTAACAGAATGAAGCAATACTGCATTGTGCTGATGGTCACACAGTCTGAACTACATAATTCATGAAGCTGGCAAATGCATTTCCATTACTCAGAGGTATGGACAGTGTGAGTCACTGACCTATTTAACAGACGTAGGAGGGCACTTTATTTAATAACTGTTATATTTTTTTTTCCACATTAATATTTTCAGATGAATGTTTTCCATTCAAAATATTTTCTGAAATGAGTTTTAAAGAGAAATGAAACCCAAGAGATAATTTAATCAAACTTGCAGCCAAATCCCCTTTCCAAGTTTCGAGAAGTTTTTCAAATGACCAAGAATAACATTTTTGAGTACCGTGTTTTTTGGAGTCGTCTATTGACTGAGATTTACATTACATTGATTTTTTATTAAATCTTTATACCCTCATTGCAGAATTTTGTTTTTGTATATATATATATTGTTTCTTTCTTTTTGTTTGTGTAAGCATTCTTTCTGTATTTTTATTTGCATTTATGATCAAATATTATTTTATTTAAAAGTAAACTCTGCCCAAATGTTTTCTTAGTACTTGACTAATTTTGACTAAAAAAGAAGCACCGTACGCTGACACATAAACTCACAATAACATCATATGCCGAACTCACAAACACATACACTCATACTAACACTGTGCACAACATAGTGTAACACACACACATGCTAACAATCGCAAACATTAACACCTTAGATAAACACACATGTATGCTAACACTATATACTCATGCACAAGCATACACCAACATACACTCTAACTAGATACGGATATACACACATGCTAATGCCATACAGTACCACATACAAAACCATACACTTAAACGCACATACTAACACCACACTCTTATTTACACGCACACACTATCCAACAACATACACTAACACACATACCCACTAACTCTAGTATACATACTTACACATATAAACATACACTGCTTCCTCTCTACTCAGTGGCGCAACAAGAAATGCTGGGGCCTCCTGCAAGACAAGCTAACATACTTACACACACACACACAAACTAACATATGTACTTACACACACAGTAACATACTAACATACATCAACATATTCTGTACAGCCCTGTACAGAGCTGTAGAATTGGAATTGGTTAAATACACACAGACAATATATTTATTGTATATATAACAATATATGATAGAATTTAAGTAAGTACTTACTTTGCTGCTAACAGTTAAATATTCATAAAAAACTAACAAACTACCAATAATGGTAGAGATACGTGCACTGTATATATATAAACACCAAAACCTATTGCAAGGAGAGCACGTAAGGAAAAAAGGTATATACAAAGTAAATCTTTATTAAACAATATGATTTAAATACATATAAAAAATATATATAATAAAAAAGCATCTCGGCACCAAGACACATATAGGAAGGTACATATGAAAGAGGGTACAGGACTACAGGAACTAGGATGGAAACACATATGTATATGAAGGCACAAATAGGAAACACAAGGATGACCACAGTGATAAAGTAAAAAGGAACAAATGAAATAGCATACAGCAATGGTACATCGGTGCTCAAATGTTACTAACCAAACCTAGAAACAAGGCTGAAAACAGCAAAAAGCCTGGTGATGAATGGTGCCAAGTCCAAACGTACCAACCCCAACGTACGTTTCGCTGCTTCGTCAGGGGGCGTTAAATATGCAGAGTATGTCATATAGATGTAACATTACTATCCTACCGTTTATCTTTATAGGACAGATAAATAGGGTGCAGAAGTAATGATATTCAGGATGGAAAGCGGTGCGTTTTTATCGCTCCTGTGCTGTCTGTGCAGACTGAACCAGATGAAATCAAGCACTTCCCGTAGCGCGGTCCGTCAACGCAAGCTGAAATTAGTTACACCCTATTCTGCTCATTTTGCTAGTGCAGCAGACGTGACCCCCATTTCCTGTTACCATCTCTCGCATCTACACAGCCTACAAGGAGTCTACTTTGGCTTAAGTTTATGTAAGGAGGTAGAAAGACTGTCCACATCAGCTTCCTTGTTGGCATTTTTGGCTGGACTACTACCACCACATTTTGTTTTGTACTCTCTTAATCTGTTTTAAGAGGAAGCGTTGGCTTTCCGAAATATGGTTGTGATATTTTGTCCCCCATTTCTGCTTTTCTTTATCTTCTACCTGTCTGTTCGTTTTCCCATTATTTATTTATTTAACTACAAAATGGTTTTCTTTATTTCTGTGAGCATATATAAAGTATGCTGTCAAAAGCAGGACTAAATTCATAATCGATACCAAAAATGTTAAAAATACATGTGTTCTCCCAATCAGCGGGAGAGGACAACACTGGAGGCTCCACCATTTTGGTGAAAGTTCACACAAGGTTATCTTAAATGCGAAGTTTTTTTTTGCTGCATTCTGGTTTCCTGTAGATATACACTATATGGACACATTTATTGGGACATGTGACTGAAGATTATAGGAGCAAAATTGCGGAGCTTCCAATGACGTTCTTTGCCCTGATCCTCCAATCAGGTAATGAGGACGTCACCGGAAGCCCCCATTTTAAAGGCATGGAAGCGGAGCTGGGAGACGTGGAAGTGTAAGTGGTTTTGGATGAAAATTCAGAGCTTTTTGCTTAGCGTTTATCCGTTTCGGGGGTTTGGCCGTCTATTTTGTAAGAATTGACAAAAATTTCTAGTTCCACTTCTTGTCTTGTCTACATATGCCTGCCTCAGGAAAACACTGTTTGCGGGAGCTACTTCCTGCCCACATCCCACAAAGGGGGCTCCAGGTAGCCAGAGTGAAAGTGAAAATGGGGTTCCTCTTTGTTTTTGGACATACGAACCCGAATGCACAAGTCTAAGTTACACTAAATAAATACCACATGCATTTCTAGCAATTTGAAACAAAGGGAATATTCTTCTGTAAATGAACCAACACATTTAAAAAATATAATCAAACAAAAGATAAACAAAACCACATTGTAACAAACAAACTTGTGTGCTATAAACATTACACACATGCACATTTTGACACAACTGTGTCTTCAGCTATTTTTGGCAGCTTTTAATGTATTAAATCTCTTTAGAAACAGAAATTGATATATTACTATTATTGTATTATTATTATAATACAACTTTATAATTAAAAAGTTACTGGCAGGGAACACACATTCAAACGCCAGCAAACCTTTACGTTTACCAATGTCCGTTTGTTTATGTGCTTAATAAAGTTTTGTTCGAAGGAGAAAAAAAAGTACTCTTTATTTATGTTTGCTGTGCCCTCCCGCTCCTTTATTTGTACTCGATTTCCTGTACTCGGTTAAATTGTGTGTTTCACGGTTTACATTTCGGACTGATGTCGGTGTGTACATCCTTGGTCACCGCTGCACTCATGCTTATTGTTTAGTCTGCGGTAATGGCGACGTATGTGAGCGAACTGGAAGCAGCTAAGAAGAGTCTGAGCGAAGCTTTGGGGGAAAACGTAAAGCAGTGAGTTGGGTTGTTTATATAGATAAAGGGAGGCCTGCACATCCCCGGCCTTGACTAGTTTGGTAGCCCAGGGAGACTGTGGCTCGGTCTCTCAGTGTAGTATGTGCAATTTTTACTTCACTGACGGAAATATAACAATAATAATAATAATTTTAGTAATAAATACATAGCAAATATTAAATGTTTTTAAAGCAAGTATGTAAAGCTGCTTGTGGATTCAATTATTGTCAGTGCTGCTTAATTTAGTGTCTTCTAGTAAAATGATATATCTTGTAATGAAACCCAACATATCTTTTATCCACATTAGTGCTTATTTCTATTAAAATGATCCTTATGATGATATACACTTTATGTCTGAATTTTACAACATGACAGGAGGCGAATAGTCATTATTAAAATTAAGATTATAAGTACACTAACGCTAACATAATCTTCAATTGGCTTGTTTGAGGGCAATTAGAAAAATAATGACCCATTATTTCACAATACCAAAAGGTATCATTTAATATCATTTTCTGAAATCCAAATTCACAATAATCCTGCTGACCTCATCAGCACCTTGCTGTCTAGTGAATGAACCTCCCCATTGATGCTTGTGTAAATGATTTTGTTTGGTATTCAGTGTATGGGAATGTTTTTATTATTATTATAAATACATTAAAAAGAAAGATGCCTACCACGTGATTGATATAGGCATAATTAACAAAGATAAAAAGCATCGTACAGTTTTAGCTATTAGAAAGAAAAAAGAGAACAATGGGAAACCGATAAAATACCTAATGGTATACACAATTTTTCCATAGATTCAAGTGTTCTGCTTAACATTTTGTTTTCCAGATATTGGGCAAACCTGAAGCTCTGGTTTAAGCAGAAAATCAGCAAAGAGGAGTTTGATATAGAAGCCAGACGGCTCCTCACTCAAGAGAATGGTATGAAAGACGGAAGCTTTGTCAAAATCTTAATAGCATAAAACAAAAACAAAAATCTGTACTACTACACTATTCCACATTTATCCGTAATGGGCCCCACTCCCACATAAAGAATTGTGATGTCGGGTGAGCACTGCTTCTCCAGGTCAAGACCTGAATCTTCTGTGTCACGGGAGCGGGGTCTGGACGCACCCAGCTCCCCGCCCTTTTTTTCCTTTAAATGGGGGTGTCTCCCACCGATGTCGGAGGGGCCGCCCGGCAACGTCAGCGGGGCTGGCCTGGCCAGGTCCCGCAAGGGAAGGCTGCGGGTAGCCGGAGCCCAGAAGTTCCCAGGTATGGTAGTTAGTCTATCTTAGTAACATTTCCCTGATTGAATTTGGCCCATTTATTCACTATAATAGCAATATGTTAATAGGGCTGTGGAGTATTACCCCTTTTTAAGCTAGAAGTTAAAACATCTTAAAATATAAACGTTTCTCCAGCGTGGTGTTTTATTGAGCTCAGAGTAGATCAGGTGTGTTAATAGCCATTATATTAAAGATACCTATGAGGCTGTTGAGATTTATTGCTTTAGTAATGAAGACTGTCTTTTGTCTACAGTACATTCCCACAATGACTTCCTGTTGGCTATTCTCACACGCTGCCAGATCCTTATTTCTTCTCCAGGTTTGTATAACTATCAAATTTCTTGTATTAAAAAGGCTGTTATATGTATCACTCACACTTTCTTTTCCACATTTAGAGGGTGCTGGCTCCTTAAATTCTGTAATAAAGCCTGGAAAACCAAAAGGCAAGAAAAAAATATCATCTGCTCGTCAAAAATTTGATGTAAGTTCTTTTATATAAATATTTAGAATATTTTCTGTTAAAACGTTGATTATTTTTTTCTAGCAATGGGGAAGAAACCAATGTGCATTAGTGGAGAACCCATTTGCAGGGATGGTCCAGAGCTCCAGCTGGCCTTCGAGCCAAGGAGGGAAGGAAGGGGTCGCATATGCCTTTGGCAAATATGACCCCAAAAGAATGAAGACTAGGGGGTCTGGTGTCCTAAATTAGTTATTGCTTCAACAATTCCCCTTGACAAGCTTGTTTGAGTCAATTTTTGGGACGTGCCAATGTGTCCATGGATTCCTTATTAATTGGAGTGAGAAAATGAAACTTCTGTCTTATTTAACTGCCTGCCTCAACTAATATCAGAAAGTGTAAGTAGGACAAATACTTCCTACATATGCCAAGGATCACTCCTGTTAAAAGGAGCTGCTGAGCACCTATTGAAAGCAGTGGGAGTAACAGCTGCCAATTGTATGTGAACATCAGTGTTTAGATAGCATGTGATTGGCTGTTTCTACTCTGATTCAAGGGATGCTTTGCTCCCATTGTCTAGAAGGGGAGTGCTACTACTATGCATGTGCAAGAAGTGTAAATGCTCCCTGCCTTCAGTATAGGCAGCTGGGGAATGGTTAAACGAGACGGATGTCCCATTTTCTAACGCAGTATGGTAAACCCATCAATTTGCATGCATTAAAATGCATCACATTCCATGCAGGATGGACTCCATGAACATTTAACATGAAAATAAGGTTGGAGTAGATTATTAGGGTTGTTTGGAAAACTTTCAGTAAATATTTTATTTAAAATTGTTGCAGCAATTTTCGGAAACTTTGTTAACGGTGTGGGGGACATTATTAGCGAGGTATTGGATTTCTTGCCATGCCCATCCAAAATCATTTTTAATACAGCAAATATCAAAATGAAACACACAATAAGCTAGTAATGTATGTCTGTCTAGGCTGCTGACAATAAAAAGCAAATGGTAAAAAATGAATTTTAAAATAAACACCTATTTGCCCTTAAAACATATTGTTATAAAGACATGTGTGCATGGGGATCTCCATTTTTGCTGTTTGTCTCCATTCTAGCATCGCTTCCAGCCACAGAACCCCCTAGCAGGAGCACCGCAGTTTGTCATCCGGGATCCTCAGGAGGAAGATGAATTGAAGTTGTGTTCGCATACTATGACTTTGCCTACGCGAGGACAGCTAGAGGGGAGGATGATTGTCACAGCTTACGAACATGAGCTAGACAATGTAACAGAGGAAGCTGTATCTATTGTTATCTATGCGTTGGAGGTTTGTACACCGTGTTAAAGTATCTTATAAAGTCTGGAAGCTTGCTCATTCTAAAAATGCCTTATTTATTAAGAGAAGGTGTGTTTTATTTTTTAATAGACAGAAGTAAAACCTTAAACCTATCATAAGGAAACTTTTTCAATTGAACACATAATATGTAAGTCAATATGTGTCCCCCCATAACATCCATATGTAAGTATTTGTTACCATGTGTTCTTGTAGAAACACTTGAAAGATATATTGACTTCAGTGGTGTCTCGGAGGCAGGCCTATCGCTTGAAAGATGGCCACTTCAAGTATGCCTTTGGATGCAATGTCAACCCACAGCCTTATCTCAGGAACAGTGTTGCAGCATATAATCAGCTAATTGAATGGTGAGTAAGAATTAACACCACTATTAATGGAATTTTTTATGTTTTTTTGTCTTAAACTGTCGTTGCACACAACACCAATTGAATGCTAAAGCAAACTGTTGGGAGATTCTTTGATCAATTGCCATTTACAGTTCAGTAAAATGAGCACCTTTGTGGAAGTTGTTAATTTTTGGAACCAGCACAACTATGAATTGAATAGCCTTGCCATGTAGTGTTGTGCACAATACTGTTTAGATGAAACTGCAAGACAAAGCATAATTGTTCAAAAACATAATGTTTCCTAAGATGGGAAAAATCTAGAGAGGAATACCATAGAGTTCTAGTATTCTTTGTTGTTGGATTATCTTACTGCTGTGCAATTTGTTGCTAAACCTTGCCATGTACATTATACTAAAGTGGTTTCGCCAGTATATTCTGCATGTCTCTCCTAGCCCACTGACGTCGTCTATCCCACCTGGAAACATGAACCCTGCAACCCAAGTGCACCCTGATGAAGCTGAGCAACAAGCCGCCCTCTTACTAGCATGTTCAGGGGACAGCATGCCAGCCAGCCTTCCTCCAGTAAATATGTATGACCTACTAGAAGCTTTACAGGTAAGAAAGAAAAAAGGAATTGCAATGTACAGACTAATACTCCTACAATAAAAGTAATAGAATAGAAGCAAACTACAGAGTAAACTCATGTATTGTATCAATCCCTGATAATATATTTGCATTCATTCATCACAAATGCAAAGCTAATACATTCAATTCTGGCAGTATGTGACTACCAGCAATTGCAAACTTACTTAATACACTAATTTGTTTGGTTAAGCTGTAGCATATCAACCATTTACTGTCTCCTGATGTAGTTGAGGGGGGACCCCCACAGACATTTATTTTCCTTTTGTTTCATTCAGCACTAAACACAATGCTGGTACTAGTTCTTCATCGTCCTTTGGACTGTTATCCTGGCCCAGTCTACTATATAAACACAACATTCTGTTCTTTACTTTATTGTGGTGCTGACGAATGAAGGTCTCTGGGGAAAGGATTTTTTTATTAGAATAAGCATGACTTCATTTGCATTGTTGTAAAGAATCTGCTTAGTGTGGCGTTTAAGTTTGGATTGTAAACCGAATAGGACTGTACAATGGTGACCTGCAAGTCTGCCACCTTATATGATAATGTGTTTATATATTTTCATGTTTTCCATTTAACAGTACAAGTTCATTTTCATTTTGCAGATTCACAGAGAAGTCATTCCTTCCCATACCGTTTACGCATTGAACATGGAACGGGTCCTTATGAAGCTCTGGCACCCAAATACAGAAGAGTTGCAGCAAGATGAAATACATCGCCAAAGGCTGTCTGCAAAAGATGGGATCCTTTTGTATTGATTCTTTACTTGTGAGCTACGCTTTGATGAATGAACTGATATTGTCCTATTTTCCAAGGATTTATTGTATTGTTCTCAGAATCTTGTCATGATGGTGTGGACGTGATTCTAAACCTGTACGTATGGCATACAGAATTTTTTTGTTTTGTTTTTTTTTTGTAAAATAACTATATGTAAGCTGTCAATTAAACTGCAGTTCTCCCTAGTCCTGTCACTGCTCTCTTTTCACAGTTAAAACATGATGTGAGCTAATTGTAAACGACGGAAAAATATTGAAGCTTTATTTTGAGGTGATAAACTACACATCTGAAGATACCAGGTTTTTTTTAAAATCTTGCAGATATTTTGGTTTTCTGCTTCACATAAGCTGTGAATTTTAATTAAAAGAAAACTGGTTGAAAAGACCACAAGCAGCTATCAGCTTTATTGAAATATATCCTGAAGAACTGCATTCAACTGCCTATAGTGTTTAATAAGTAATACCTTCTGACACTTTTCTACAAAACGTACTAAAATCACAAATCTTGATGCTGGGACTATTGTCAGCTGTCATTTTTGCTTGTATCCTATGCAACCGAATGAAAAGCAAAACATGGAATTTAAGGGATACTCCAGCCATCATATGCACTTTAATGCATATGATAGCTGTTTGGTTCCCCTTGCAAACGCATGAGAGATTCTGCAGGATGCCCATTATGCGTTTTTCTTTCCCTGCCACACAAGTCCTTGATTTATAGGAGATGTGTTCATCCAGACACAGATCCTTTTGGTGTGCCAGTGTCATATACTCTCTGCCAGTCAGCTCCAGCTCTGGATCAACAAGAGTTCCTTAGGGAGGTCTAACAAGACCACCCGTGCAGAATGTGTTCCTAAAGGTAAGTAGCTTTTTTTTTTTTTTTTTACTGGTTTAATATTAAACCACTAACAGATAATTTTAATATGCATTTTTGTTGAGATTTGTAGTGAGATACAAACCTTTGTGTTTTTAATGTTTGAAAAGTCCCATGCTAAATTATTTCCACATTTTTCTTCTTCCTTGTTTAATTTACTCCCGATGACCACATGATGGCACTGTACTCAACATACAACTAAAGTGCTAAATGTGCAGTAGTCAATGAGAACATTCAATTGGCTTAAAAGTTAGAATTTTCTTTCAAAATTACCCTTAATAAATACAGCCCTTTTGAAACATTCTCATCTGTGACCCCCAGTCTTCTTTCCTTACCAGATATATGAAGGGAATCATCCTGAGGAGTCTCAGGGGATGATGCCTATTATGAATATGTCTGCACCAGCTAAAGAGGAACTATCTCTATCACAGAGTTTGGTGAAATTCCCTAAAGGTTGTACTTTCTTTGTATTTCAGATTAGTATATATTTGACATATTTAGTTAAAAAGTAAGAGACTTTTTTCCCCCTCAAGGTAAATAAGATGTCAAAAATTTACAAAACTAGCATTGTCTAATTAATTTCCTGTCCTTATTAAAAAAAAATGAACCTGATCAGGAAGAGGAGATTTTGTACGCTGCAAAAATGTAAATTCCCTTTTAAAATTTTGATTTGAAAAGTTTGAGTCTCACTGGCCGCTGCCTGACTGCATCGCAGCGCACAGTAAATGCATGCAGGGACTTTTTTGCCGCAATGTTCACGTTTGGCCTATTCCAGGAATCAATTTCCCTTTTCATTAAGGCAAAATATAATATTTACAAATCTCATCCTCCACTAGTTAATGTTAGATCCTGCTGTCTTAAGTGATCTGTTAAATTACAAGAAAAATACACATGTATTATTAAACAAAGAAATTGTTTGTGTGCAAAAATGTCAAACCTATTAACTTGTCCTGCTGTACAGACAGCTGCGTTGTATGTGTCCAAACATTGTTTTGGTGTAGACGACATAAGAGTGGTGTTTGGTGTGCTTATAAACTGATGTCAAAAATCCCATGTGGGAAATGTACTAACTTTTGTAATTCTAGACAGGACCCTTGTCTCTGTTACAATGTTTAAAATCTGTGCAAGTCCCTTTAGGTGTCTAGTGACAGTATGGAAGGTTCCATAATACAATCTTCAAAGAAACATATAGCATACGTTGCACTTGTTAGTCATTCTGATGACAGTAAGACTCTTTACCAAATTTCCCAACAGCTAGCTAGCACAAAGTAGGATTTACTTTATAATATTACACAGGAAAAAAAGATTTAAAGAGCATTAAACCGAAAACTATTGCTGGTAATGTGTGAAAAAACGGCAGTATGAGCAAATAATTACAAGAAATTAAGAGCACATTATATTTATAACAGTCATCTTGTGATAAAGGATTAAAGTCGATGCTCAGCTTTAACATTAGTGGCACCCTCATGTTAAGCAAATAAACCTAAACATATTATGAACATGTAGTTTTGAAGCTTTTGAATCTATTTCTATAGCAGCAATCCATCAGTGTGCAAAAGTTTTAGGCATGTGTCAAAAAAAGTTGTTCATTATTGTGTTTCAACCTACATATTAAATTGATGATCATTAGTACCTGTCTAGTATAATTGTTTAATACATCTAACTATATGCCTACAAATCTGACTTTGTGTAAGTTCACCAAGAAGAATGAATGCTGTTTTGAATGAAAAGAGTGGTCACAAAAGAAACTATTTGTATTATACAGTAATGAAACAAATAAAAAAATAAATACACACAAAAAAAACAGGGATTAACATTCTCCCTCACTAATACCAACACTTGTCAACCTGGGTCGTAGTTGATCCCTTTGGAAGGCCGCCAATCATGTCATCAGCCAAGATTACTTGTTCTGAAAACCATTGTATGTTGAAATGTTCTATGAATCTTGACCTGTAATGGCCTGTCAAGTTATCTAATCCTTGCATGTCTGTGCGCATCTCTTTTTTGTGTGGTGTCCAAGAAAATCAGTGTAAAATACCTGGTGTAGTTTGGTATTAAATAATGAAAACGAGGGAGGGTTAGGTAAGATCCAATAAAGGAGAATGTTTTTTCTAGCGATTGCTGTGAGCAAATATAATACCTTTGGGTTACCAATGTCAGAGGAGTTGGCATTCAAACAACCATTGTCTCAGGCGTTGGTGATATCTTAACAGTATTACTGGTTCTAGCTAATTCTATGACCTGTCCTCAGAATTTCCACACCACTGGACAAAGCCAGAAGCAGTACAACAATCCTGCTTCAGTTGTGTGACATTTGGGGCAAGAGGAAGAGTTCCTGGAATGCATATGATACAAATGTCAAGGGGGGAAATATGCCCTGTAAAGGATTTTAAAATACGTGTCTTGCTAAGTGGCATACGCAGTCCGTCCGTGTGTGTGTGTGTGCGCGCGCGGTGTGCTTAAGCAAAACATCTAGATACAGTGTAGGGATATCCATTTGCCATTGTCTTACTCGGATGAGAGGGCGTTAATTGAGTGGCGAAGAACTGACTTGCCTAAAAAGACAGCATCAATATGATTCCCCCAGTCCCCAGGAGATAGCATCTGAAGGATATTTACAACATAACTACAAGCCTGGATATATAGAATTTGGGGAATTTATCCTTACAACATTGCCAGGAAAGAACTTTCTTGTGTGTCTGCCGTTTGACAAAAGTGTCTCAGGGGTGTCAGTGAAAATCAGTGTTTCCCCAAAAGGCAACCAAGGCGATTACCTCCAATGTAGGCCCAAACCAATTCTCTATGGTTTCCATGCTTTTATGGTCGAGAACAGCAAAGGATTGACTCCAACTGCCGTAGGTAGGTCCATGTATGAAGTGTGTAATGGGTTTTTTTAAGCGTCTATCTGTGTTTTGCAGGGTTGGGAGGATCTAATCAATTACATCCATTTAAAGTGCTGCAAGGTTCTGTTCCCATACATTAGGTTTCTCCAACCGGGCCATGGTAACTCTTGGTCTACTCCTTGCCCGTAGAAAGGCATGAAAATGACATTCCGAAGGCTTAACATCTTCCTTGTGGAGGAGCATTGGGGGATTTGGAGGGTATATAGTATTCTTGGGCAGCTAATAGATTTAGTGGGAGCAGCTCTGCCAGACAATGTTCAAACTATGTATTTGCATCTCTTTAGCTCTGCGATAATTTTATGGAGTGTTTTTTTTTTAATGCTTGCAGCTATGGTACTCTATGGATTTCTTTGCCCAGTTAATATTGAGAAGGGGCCAGTCCCTGAGCTTGTGCCTCGCAGCCCAATTCAGAGTCTCCAGTTTTTGAAATATTAACCTAAAAACCCCAAATTGTTTCAAAGTCTTTTTGCAGTTTGAAAATAGAGAGAGGCAAAGGCTGTGGCCCTGAGCTACCACTGGTCTACCTCTAATGTAATTGGGATTGGGTCCTTTCTGCCAAGAAGGTGTCCATCAACTTATGTGACCCCACAGTGGTACACACATAGCAGTAAAGGAGGCCCCTTTCGCCCCCACCAGCTCCACCAGCCCTTGCCCCAGAATACAGCTAGGCCATGGCTGGAAGTCATACTGTATGGAGTATACTGTATGTGTATGTGTGTATATATATATGTGTGTGTGTGTGTGTGTGTGTGTGTGTGTGTGTGTGTTGGAGAGTGTGTGTGTGTGTTGGAGAGTGTGTGCATGTATATAAGAGTGAGCACATAAAGTGTGTGTTACTGTATTGCAGTAGCATGACTATGTATGTCAGCATGTAGTGTGAGTGTGTGTATATTGGTGTACGTACGGCTTAGCATGCCTTTGCATGAAGTTATGGTGTTAGCATATGTGTGTTACTGTAAAGTGTTAGTGTTTTTGAGCACATTATGTTAACAAGTGTCTGTTACAGTGTGGTGTAAGAGTGTGTGAGTGTATGTTGTTAGCATGAGTGTATGTGAGTGTCAGTGTATGATTTTATCATGAGTTTGTATGTCAAGGTATGGTGTTAGAGCATCAGTGGTGAGCCTAGGCTTGGTAGTGCCTGGGAGAGGGAGAGGGAGAGGGAAAAAAAATGTATGTCTATGTAAGTGTTCGATGGTAGAGTGAGTGGGTGTTAAAGTGTGTTTGCATGTTAGGTATTGGGGAGCCTTAAAGAAATGCCGCACCCGGGGCGCCACTTACCATAGGGCTTGCCCTCTGTTCTCAAAGGATGTGCTTATGGGAGGAGCTTAAGGTGGAGTAATAGGTGGAGCAATGGGTGGGACAAACATGAGGCAGGCTGATGGGAGAGGCATGGGGACCCAGGCTTTAAGTGTGGGTTTGTGTGTTGGTATATAAGCCTGTTAGCAATAGATGGGATAATGGGATTGACATGGGGCAAGCTGATAAGAGGAGCATTAGGGTCCCAGGCATTAAGCCCATACTGGGCCCCAAGATTTCTGATTGCAGCCCTGGGCATGAATACCGTATTTGCTTGAATATATATAGAAGTTTTTCCCCCACTTCTTCCCCAATCTTTAAAGTGGGGGTGCGGCCTATATTCGGGGGCTAACGCCCGGGACCTGCATCCTACTCTCTGATACGCTCTGACAGCCTCCCCTGTCGGCACTTCCCATGGGGGAGTGCCGGCACAGGAGGTTGTCTAAGCGCATCGTGCAGATGTTCACCGGCAGCAGCGATGAGCGTGAACGACCTCCGCTGCCGGCACGTCTGCTCGATGTGCTTTAACAATCTCCCTTGCCGGGAATTCCCACGGGGGGAGTCCCGGCAAGGAAGATTGTTAAAGCACATAGTGCAGACGTGCCGGCAGCGGAGGTTGTTTACGCGCATCGCCGCAGCCGGTGAACGTCTGCATGATGCGCTTAGACAATCTCCCATGCCGGCGGAAGTGCCGGCACCGGAAGTTGTCTATGCGTATTGCGTAGGTGTCCCCTGCCAGCCCCGCAAGACACACGGAAGTCTGCTTTGGTAAGTCGTGGGGGGGGCACATCTTGGGGGCAGAGTGGCAGCGTATCTCGGGTGGGGGGGAGGGAAGAGTGGCAGCATATCTCGGGGTAGGGCAGAGTGGCAGCAGATCTATTCTACAAAAAAAAAAATTTCCTTAGAAAAGCACCTTACTTTTAGGGTGCTGCCTATATTCGGGTGCGGCCTATATTCGGGTGCGGCCTATAACCGAGCCAATACGGTATGTTTTTCTTAACATAATTACAACTAGACCTGATCTATTATAACTCTTTCTATGCTTTTTCCTTTGTGCATAGAGATAATACGTAAAAATTCCTAATAAATTTGAAAATAATATAATAGATATAACAAATACTTTATATGTGTGTGTCACTGGGAATTTCTGAATAATTTGGGTTAATGCCAGGCTCTTGTAGCACTAACCCAGAATATTGCATCACATTAAACCTGTTACCGCAGTTACGGTATAAATGTAAAAGACTGCTTTTACGACATGTTACTAATTATATTTGTAATAATTTTAAGAGGGTGTCTAACTATGATGATTAGGAGTTTAAATTATAAACATATTTTCTGCTATTTACAACATTGTTATTTTTAGGGCAGTAGAACATTGTGAAACACTTATTGGCAGCAAACGTTCTTTACTCTAGGAAAAGAATAACATCAGGGGTTGAAAAGAGGGACTGCCCCTCCTAAAGAGGGACACTTGAGATATATGAGGACATTATGACACATCCTCTTCTTTTTCTTTGTAATAAATATTCTTAAACTATAGCAGTTAGCAAGCTATCTTCTGGAAACAAATCCTACAAAACTGCGCTAAACAACCTTTGAAAGCTAGAGACAAACTAGACTGCTGTGTTGGACACCATGCTAAAAAGTGCCATTTTTTTTCATGGCAGATACAGAGGTATTTGAAGAGGGTATATACAGGGATGGTTGTCAAAACCATTTTTTGTGGGACGAGGCTGCACAGCTCCAGTCCTTGAGGGCGAATGAATGAGAGTTTGAGAGAGCATAATTGAGTGTTACAGTGGGTGAGTGAAATAACAACAGACATTCAGAGCTCTTTGCTTTGTTTTTGTTGGTTCCTCCTTGTTTAATATGAATCCAAATACATAATTAATGTTACGGGCCTATATTACTGTCCATATTATGTCTTATTATGTATTATGTCTATTACAGCACACACGTACGTAGCCATTATCAAATACCAAAGACAACCATGCATCTGAGACCCACAGTAGGATTGTTTAAATGCGACCACTGAAAAGAATGCTAATTTATAAAGCCAAGAAGACATTCATGAAAAGTTTATTATTAAACGGGTCTCCAATTGCATTTATTTCCATTTATTATATATCTACTATCATGTTCATGTGACATCCAATAGCTCGGTAAACACTTTAAACGACGTATACTTGAACACGTTTACGCCATCAAGTGTGTAACTGATACACCGTTTTCTAGTCATATCACAGGGGCATTACTACACACGTCTCATTTAAATTCAATTAAGATTTTAATTTCATCTATTTTTTTGGTATTTAAAATTCAAATGTTACAGGTTTTTTTATATACATATATACAATGACTTTAAGGTTCTAAATATCATTTATTTAAGTTTAGATACAATTACATTAATATACAAATCAATATCAAGTACATTTCAACATATGCAAATGGTTATTATTCTAATTATATTATTTCACTTATACCACACCACATCTTCCTTGTAAGCCGCCTCCCCTGGGGCTGATCTTGGAATAAGAATGAGTGTGTGAGTGAGTGAATGAGTATGTGTGAATAAGGTAAATCAATGATTATGTGTGAATGAGTATGTGATAGCATGGATACAGATGTGTAAGTGAGGGGCAATGGTGTCAGACAGGCTGTTTGGGGAAAAACATGGCACAAGGAGGCTATTTGGGGCAAAGATTGCACAGGGAGGCTGTTTCAGGGCACTGGTTAACTGTTTGGGGCAACAATGACATAGATGAGCTGTTTGGGGACAAAGATTGCAGAGACATGCTGTTTGAGGACAAAGATGGCAAGTCCTATGCAATCTGGGGGCTGAAGTAAGTCCTATGTGTGCTATCTAGGTGCCATGGCTGGCCTTTGAGATGTGTGAGCTGTGATCTATGTCTGCAATTTAAGGTTTATCATAAATTATTTAATCTATACAAATGCTGAATTTACTAGTGATTTTTCAGTTGATCTATACCTGGAAGGCTGGGTTTCTATGTTTCTGAACTACATGGGGGAGGAAAAGAGGTGGCACAGTGACGGAGGGGACAAAAGGAATTCTAGGGGTGATGATGGGGGAGGGGCATCTGAAACCAAAAGCCAGCCCTCATCACTACCGGCAGGTTAATCGCCGGACCTGCACCATTCATTTACTATGCAATCAGCATAGTATTGTGCTCCTCCCGCGCCCTCGCATGTGGACATATCACGCGAAGTCACGATAGGGTGAAAAGGAGGGAAGACTGCACTGACTCTCACAGTCTCCTCCTAATCTGTCAGTGTGGCAAGTACTTTTTTGTGTTGGGGTAGAGGTGTGATTTTACGCTAGAGAGCGCAGGGGGATGGGGGGCATGGGTCCCATCAATATTAAAGACAGCTCTACATGAATGCTAAATGTTAAGAGAGCCAAACCGGCTGGCGCTTGCCTCCAGGCACACTCTCCACCTGGCTTGCTTAGTCCATAACCCTTTGCTGGAAGCCCCCCCATTACCTGGGCAGCACTCTTACTCTTACTTCCCGCACATCCTACAATCTCAGATCCAGCACCAGCCCCTTCCTTACTGTCCTTCACTTGATAAAAGGAAGTAGGTCAAGATGCATTCTCCTTTAGAGCTCCTAACATGTGGGATAGTCTCCCATATTCTGTCAATTCATCCACTAGCCTAAAATCCTTACAAATGAACGTCTTCCAACTTCTGAAAACAGAATGTATCTATAATTAATGTTATTGTTGTTTTTCTTTATTTTTCTATATCAATAACTGTAAACCCTGTATGGTTTTGGTCCCCAGGAAATACTTGAAAACGAAAAAAATCTCAATATATTCTTCCTGGTAAAACACGTTTTAAATTAAATAAATAATATTTCCTGTTAATTATAAAAAAATATATTTATCTCAGTAAATTACTGAATGCGTTAAAAACTTTGATGTTAATTTGTGTGCATACCTATCTCTCTAACACTCATAGTTTTGTCTATAAGGTTTCTCGTCTGCCCCCACTTGTAACATTTTAAGCCTTGTAAGGTGATGAGTCATTTTTCACATCATATGGATGAAACCTGCATGCTTGGTAATAATGAGAGGACTGCGGTGTTTCGTGTTAGCTCTGGGGTGCTCTGGCTTCACAGCAGATGTAGGTTTTGTCTGGGAAGGTCCCTACTGTTGTGATTCTAGATCATGAGATGGACTCCATAATATGTTGGTGGTGCGGTTTTTGACGGAGAAAACAGATAGCTGCAAGTATAGTGGTTCAGAAACATAATGAAACAACAAATGGTGGTGATCTGTCAAATGTATATTTGAGGTTTGGGATAGATAAGGCTTTCTCGAACAAAGTGGGATGAAAACCGAGTAAAGACAAATCAAACATGAATTAAATGTTTTCAGGGCAGGGATATCACGGTGGATATTTTCGAAACCTACTGAATTAGTAGAGAACACCATTTTTTTAAAATTTAATACAATCCTTAATAGTTTCCCTTGGTTAAAAATGTATTAATTAACCTATGTTTATAATCATCTTTCTGAAATGGAGATTAATTTCTTCAGAACAAATTACAAGCTAGATTCAACAAACGAGCAAATTCTATCACAAGTAATTGCATGCCAATACTCATAGATTGAGATAAAATGAGAAAAAAGAGAGAGATATTAGCCTATATCCAAAAGCTGAAAATGTCACTGTTTTCTGCATTTGTTTTTCTATAACTTTTTATTGCAGGACAACTTGAAATATACAGCAAGAATATAGGCATTCAGACATCGAATTGATAAAGAAAACGGTACCCGGATGCCACAAATGGAATAGAAAGATGAACATCCCATTGTACAATACAGAATATCTGCAATTCTATACTCCTCTCTAAAAAAGTAATGTGCCTGACCAAGATATGTGTCTCATATAATTAGGGAAAACTTAAGTGTAAAAAACCCAATACAGAGGTCCTAGAAAACCACCTCAACTAAAATACAACAAGAACTCCCTACCCCCTCTCAGATTGTCTCTAATACCCTCATCCCCACTCCCTCAAATTAAAAGATGGTTGAAAATACATTTTATTGTCACTGTTTCTTTAAATAAAAGTAATAAAAAAGGTGTTATTATGACAGACATATCAAATTATGTCAGTATGACTAGGAAATTCTGTCTGATGAATCGGGGACAGTACCAGGGCCGGACTGGCCCACCGGGATACCGGGAAATTTCCCGGTGGGCCGGCAGGTCCGTGGGCTGGGACCAGGGGCGGGCTGGGACCTGAGCGGCTGCTGGGTGCCGATGCGGCCGGCCGGCGCTACTATAATACTTTTTTCTTAATTTAATATGGCAAGCTGGTCCGGCTTGCCATATTAAATTTTAAAAATGTATTACAGTATCGCCGGCCGGCCGCATCGGCACCCAGCAGCCGTGTGCGATGGCCGCCGAGTGATGGGAGCAGCGTGAGGGGTGAAAGCTCCGCCCCCTCGCACTGACCTTTCACCCCTCACGCTGCTCCCATCACTATGCGGCCATCAGATTGCTGGGAATGTAATCTGAACGGCCAATGCGTGCTGATGCCGCCGGCCGACTCTGCTTTAATACTTTTTTTTTTTTTTTACTTTATAGCTGATCCTGCTTACCATATAAATAAAAAAAAAAGTGTTAAAGTAGCTCCGGCCGGGGGCATCAGCACGCACCGGCCGTTTAGATTACATTCCCAGCAGTCTGATGGCTGCATAGCGATGGGAGCAGCGTGAGGGGTGGAAGCTCCGCCCCTCGCAATCAGACTGCTGCAGCACCGGATGTCAGGTCAGTGACATCCTGTCAGGAGAGAGAAGAGAACAGTGTGCGGCTATCAGAGGACGGAAGTCAAGAGAAGTAGAAGGTGAGTAAAGTAATGTATTTTTTTGTACAAAATGTATAATATTTTTTTGAATGTGTTAAAAACAAAAAAAATCGGCATGTGTGTGTATGTAAGTGTGTCCCCCTATATGCCACTCTGCCTCCAGAAATGCCTTTTACCCCCCTATATGCCACTCTGTCCCATGACATGCCTTTTTAACCCCCTATATGCCAGAGTGGCATATATGGGTATAAGGCATTTCTGGATGCAGAGTGACATATAGGGGATTAAAAGGCATATGATGGGACAGAGTGGCATATAGGGCAACATAAGGCTTTTTTGGAGGCAGAGTGCCCCATGGTATGCCTTTTAACCCCCTTTATGCCACTCTGCCTCCAGAAATGCCTTATACCCATATATGCCACTCTGTCCCATGATATGCCTTCTAACCCCCTAAATGCCACTCTGCCATATAGGGGGTTAAAAGGCATATCATGGGACAGAGTGGCATATAGGGGTATAAGGCATTTCTGGATGCAGAGTGACATATAGGAGGTCAAAAGGCATATCTAGAGGTATAGTGGCAAAAAGGGGGTTAAAGGCATATCACGGGGCAGAGGGGCATATAGGAGGGTTGAGGCATATCAGGGAGGCAGAGTGGCATATGGGGGTTAAAAGACATATCATGGGACAGAGTGGCATATAGGGGGGCATAAGGCTTTTCTGGAGGCAGAGTGCCCCATGATATGCCTTTTAACCCCCTTTATGCCACTCTGCCTCCAGAAATGCCTTATACCCCCCTATATGCCATTCTGTCCCATGATATGCCTTTTAACCCCCTATATGGCAGAGTGGCATATAGGAGGTTAGAAGGCATATCATGAGACAGAGTGGCATATAGGGGTATAAGGCATTTCTGGATGCAGAGTGACATAGAGGAGGTCAAAAGGCATATCTGGAGGTATAGTGGCAAAAAGGGGGGTTAAAAGGCATATCACGGGGCAGAGTGGCATATAGGAGGGTATAAAGCATATCGGGGAGGCAGAGTGGCATATAGGAGGGCATAAGGCTTTTCTGGAGGCAGAGTGCCCCATGATATGCCTTTTAACCCCCTTTATGCCACTCTGCCTCCAGGAATGCCTTATACCCCCCATATTCCGCTCTGTCCCATGATATGCCTTTTGACCCCTATATGGCAGAGTGGCATAGAGGGGGTTAAAAGGCATATCATGGGACAGAGTGGCATATAGGGGGTATAAGGCATTTCTGGAGGCAGAGTGGCATATAGGGGGTTAGAAGGCATATCAGGGGGGCAGAGTGGCAAGCCTGGGGGCAGAGGTGCATAACTCGGGGGTAGGTTAGCAAATAAAAGGAAAAAAAACAAAACATATCTCAATCATAGCTTATATTAAATATGAAAAAAATAGTCTACATGAATTAATAAAGAAACAAAAGTTTCTTACCAGAATATTGTGAAGAATAATGTGATCAGTGTTTTGTTCCACTGAACTTTTTCATCTAAAATGTTCGCAGTAGTAAATGTTTTGATCCCATTATGTGTATTTCATTTATTAGGGCCTTTTAACACTTTTGCTTTCTGGCATTTTAATACAAATAATGAGATAAAAAGAATGGCACATAGTGTGACTCGGGTGTGTATAAGGGGTGCGTGTGGTTAAAGAGCGCGACCGTGAGATAAACTATATGGGGCTGGTCTCCAAATTTTTCCAGGGCTGCTTTTCAGTCCCAGTCCGGCCCTGGACAGTACCATGAAGTTTGTACATTTAAGTATCATAAATATAATCCAAGACTGCTTCTGTCAGGTGAGAAGTACCCGAGAACTACCTGACAGAAGCAGTGCGTTTTGGATTTTTACCCAATCCCCGGACTTTTATGAGTTGAAGTGCCTGGCAAAATCTACTATCCTGTAAGTGTATTCCAATTTCCCTATAGCACGACAGGAGGATTCTGTACCATTGACAGAATCTTTTATATTCATTTTAGAAATAGAAGAAATAAAGAACATTTTACCCTGAAGAGCCTGTATACCATCTGTATTTTGAGGTATTTTGAGTGCACCCACTACACTATATTATTTACTTGACATATTGCACTATTATTTTTTATTTTCTTCCCCACAATTATCTATATATCTCTGGCCTTCAGTTTAGACCACTGTGTTCTAATTTGAAACCTTTATAAAGGATTTAGTAATCCTATCTTTTGGCACAAAGCTGCAGGAAGCTAATCAAACTCCGCAATATATAATGGTAGTATGTCTATTGACCATAATCCACCATATAGAAATGCAGCAGTCCTATGAGTTCAGCAGAGTAAGCGCTAAATTTAACCGCAAAATGTGTTAGGTGATCTTCATCGTGTCTCCATTGCGGGCTGTATAACATTTATGTGGTGGATTATGGACAAATTATCATTATATATTGTGGAGTTTGATCTTTTACTGGCTCCTTCAGGGGTCACCAGCCTCCTACTGTTCATGCCAAATGATAGTGTTGGTTAAACTCTGTGGACATCCCGACGGAATGGATTGGACCTGAATGCTGCAGTCCTGAATTTGATTACTTATCCGTTTGCATTTGGATTCACACAAACTAGGTTTTTAACAAAAATGGCCTGTTGGCCTATTTCGTAAGTTTGTACGAATCTCAGAAAATGAGTGATCCCAGACAAAACTGACAAAAACTCCCGAAATTTCGTTAGGTTCCGTCATTGGTTTGCCTGCTATAGATCTCTCTCTCTCACACCCATTTTCTGGGATGGTTGTCAGTAATTATAATATGTTGCTTTATTTTAGGTCATACAGGCTTAAACAAGCTATGATTAGGATTTTTGGCAGGATTCACAGAAAATGTGTTCAAATCTAACAGGTGCTACCTAGTGCATTAGCAAGTGCAAACTCCACAGATCACTCTAAAATAAAACTCTAATATCCTTAAAAATCTCAACCTAAACACCAATTTATATTAGAGAGGTGCAAAGAAAAAAATAAGCTACTTCTACTCGGAGGCTGTTCCACATATCCAGCATCTCCTCAGGAAAGTAAATCTTCCTTACCTTAACTAAGACTTTATTACATTATATAACGGTACAAATCTCAGGGGTTCTATGGACCTGAAGCTTCTTCTGCTGGGAGGCTACTTAACATATCCATCACCCTCTAAGTAAAGTAATTCTTCCTTACATTAATAAAACATTATTTATTACATTAAATAATAATAAAAAAAATCTCAGGAGAAGCATAATTAATATGCAAACGGCAATTAACCTATTCAGTGCCTGTAAGGAAAGCATTTAGCTCTACAGACATGCAGGGATTATATTATAATTGTGAGTAGCTTCTAATGTAGGCATTGTTTGTGTGCACTAGACACCCCTCCTCTTTCTCCTGTGTTTTATTTTCTATGCAGCAGGACACTGTCTCGCATACTGACCCCCACTCCTCCCCGCTCTCTGTCAGCGTGGTCTCTGCATCTGCCAAAAATCAAATAAGATAAGAAAATGGCTGGAAAAGATAAGTGGGCAGGTGGGGGCAGATACAAGGCATGCAAGGGTGCAGGGGCACAGAGAGATGTGTGTTGTTGGGCAATTGATTTGGTTTTCTAAATTAAAATCTGTCTCCGAATTTTGTTCAAAATGAAAAGGTAGAAAAGGAAACATGAGCCAAGAATGAAACACTTGTCAGATATGATTTTGGGCCTCATACACAAGTCTACTTGGAATCTTACAATGTATCTCACAATTAATGTAATGATATTTCTCATTAACAATCATTTCCTCAAGATGACCTACTTTTTTATTTTGTGCAATAATAGTACATTACCCTTTGAATACTGGGTAATTTCTTCATTGTTTATTGCCTAGTATAGTTTCTGGCTGAATTTAAGCAAGATATTTCTCTGGTACTGGAGTTTTAAGAGTTGGTGGCTGCGACAGTGTTACATTATCAAGTAAAAATGAAAGGAAGAACTGACCATGTGGGAAGAGGACATGAAAATAATTGTAAATTAATTAAATGAATAATTGTATTTTATGATATCCTCTCCTCTATAGAAGCAGAAGTCCATGCTATTAGTGACACTCCCAAAGCACTGGAATCAACCATCTTTCTTGATCTTAGATGTGATTTTCAAAAAGGTGCTGCATGGATACAGGCCGATCTAGGCCTAGTTAACATAAACTAGAATATGCCATTCGCTGATTAGGTGCAAAGTCTTTAATGCACCATTGTACAAAATTAGAATAGGAATAGCATACACACCTCTAAACTAAATGCCCCTTTAAATAATGCCCCCATATCTAAAATGCTGTAATCAACATATGCAACAATGTAAGCAGTAATAATTTATCTCAAGTACTATGTTGCCCTGTTGTGGGAGCAAAGTCAGATAAAGGTGTTTATATTAGGTATTGTCAGCGCATTATGTCCCACATACGTTAAGGCCTGGCTACTGCACATGTGCAAACCATGTTTTACTGTAAAATAGACATGTGCAGCTAATGGCATTGACGTTGGACAGGACTGCTGGCAAATTGGCATGTAACTCCTGGTCAAGCCTGTCTCATTCATATCAGGACAATTAACAATACAATATAGGACACAACATAATATTACATTTTCCTCACAACACAGGGGAGCAATAAAAGCTAGGCACTTAAGCTCCTCGGAACAAACCAAGAGTTTCTATCAGCCATTGCACTTCCTTGTCTGGGGGTTGCAGTACTCTCACCAGTAGGCTACAAGCTCCTGCGCAGCCATGCAACAAGGGAATACGTAGCTGAACAGCCAAATCAAAGCACATTCTGTATCCTAAAGTCCTTCCACTCTTCGTGCTGTAGAGTCTGCTCCTCTTTGTTAGTGTCTGACAGTTCTTTACTTTGATCAGAAGACAGCAGTGTTTATGACAGAAGTGGAGCGGCCCAGGCTTCTACAAATCGCGTAAGTATATCACAGGATGGGGGATCAGGTCATCCTACCACGTTGGGGCCCTAATACTATCGCTCCATTTGCGCCATGTTTAACCTGGCCTTGTATTTACATGATGCCGGAGTAAAAGCGTGGCAGCTCACACAGTATGCGACCAGCCATAAGGAATTACTTCAGGTAATTAAGGTAAGGATGTGATGTTGCAGAGTGAGGTGGGACAAAGTGAGGTGTGATAGAATAAGTGGATGTGTGATAGAGTGTAAGTGTTTGTTAGAGTGCATGTAATGTCTTAATGTGAGTTATGTGTGTGAATGTGTATGTGTGTTAGAATTAGTGTGTGTAAGCATGAGAGTGTGTGGGCTGGTACATATGTTAGTTACTGGGGAGGGTTGTGGAAAAGGGCTGGGACAATTGAATTTACCTGCCCCATGGAGCGGAATATACATCCCTGTCTGTATGCTTGGGCAGAACGCACTCCCATTGAATTCAATGGGAACTCTTTCCTGCCTTTCTCAGACCACAGATGGATGGGAAGCTGCAGCCTCTCCTTAAGGTGATGTACAATTTTTATTATTTCTGTGTAAATTTTGAACAATGCCTATGAAAGTACTTTCATATGAATTGCTTGCTTAGGGGGCTCCCTGAGATACTGGAGTGTCCCTTTAACGTTTCTTCAAACCATGCTGACCGCCAAGTGAAACCATGCTGACCACCAAATGAAACCATCCAACAGGGAAGTTTTGTAAGACAAATTTGATCTCTGTCATTGATTAACATAGTGCAAATGCTTTTAAAAATGAAACTTGTGAAACTTATGCTAAGATTTGCAATTATAGTTTTTAGGGAATGTCCCTAATATAAAAGGTAAAATATCATTGCTGAGACATACACAAGTAGGACATAAAACCCATACAGTAGATCTTGTGGCGGAAAAGGCACAGAAACAAGTCATAAAGGCTGATAACCCCATTCACAGCATAAATCCACAGAGAACAATTTGCCGAGTGTGCACGTGTACCTAGAAGAATTGATGCTGTTTTGAAGGCGAACACAAAATATGAATTTGATTAAGATTTTTCTACTATTCACTCAATTTGCATTTTGTTAAATGATAAAACATCAATAAAACATGTCTACTTTTGAAAACATTCGTACTTTACAGCATATATATATATATATATATATATATATATGTATTATAATGTGCAACACTTGCAGTTAAGTTGTCATGCATCAAACAGTAGGTGGCACTACAGTGATTCAGCACTGAATACGTTGTGCAGTTACCGCGGAGACAGGGGACCTTGTGACATACAGTTTATATACAATGACATTAGGAAAAGAGTTTCTTTTGACCAGAAAGTGCACATCAGATGTACAGTATGCAAGGTGAAATGACATTTTAAAACCACAAGAAAGAGAATAGTAAGATAAAAGGGAAATTTAGATTAGTCAGAGAGAAGTTCCCCACCTTCTACTTCTTAAAAAGAAAGTTCTCTGTGTACCAATGACACGTTACGTTTATATGTGTTGGGAGCTTGGTGTGCACACACTCAGGTGTATTTGTGACTTATAAAGGACAAGACATCTAGCCCCCCTGTTGTGCTTGGGGATGGCAGATCAAGACAAGATGGGGGAGCACCCTGCGCCTGTTTGCCAGTGCCAGGAGAGGCAGAGCAGCAAGAGTCAACATAGGATGCTAATAATCTCATCTGTAGTGCAGTGGATGCTGATGCTCACTTGTATTGTCTACCTAATAACTTATCACCACTCGGATAAAACAGAGGTAAGTACATAGCAGTGAATGGCAGTGAATGGTACTAAGTTACTTAAAGATCCCAGCTAATTCTTGAAATCTTGCTCTTTCTTGTAACTCAATATACCAGTGCCTATATATTGTATACAAGACATGCTATTGTACACATGTCAGATGTGAACTATTTTAGTAATATATTTAAAATGCCAACTGTAGAATTGTATGCTTAGTGTGAATAATTGTATTTTTTTAACTCGGTTAGCGTCTGTTACATTAATACTGTATGCTACCAAATGTAGGAAAATGTAGGTTTCGGTTCGGCTTTGAAGTTGCGTTTTCCTTCCAACAGCTTGTCGTAGAGATAGTTATAAAATCCCTAAAAAACTTGGCTTGAGTATTTACAAGACAAGCTGTTGGAAAGAAAACACATTTTCTCCTAAATATCTAGATTTTTTCCATAATTGAGTAAAACTAGTGCATAAGGGTTTGTTTAAGGCTGAATGCAATATATATTTTTGAGCAGGAGTGACAGGTCTTGGGATTGTCTTGTAATGAAATTGTTTCCATCTGTGATAGATACCGCTGAGGTCTCAAAAAACATTGCATCAAGTGGCGATAACATTTTCTAAATTACAACATTTTCTAAAAATACAAAGTGTTGCATACTTCCTTTCTTCAATATAGTCATGATATTTCTGCCATGTATTCATTCTATGTTTAATTAATGCATGAGCCTTTGCTCCATTTCTTTTACAGTGATGCACATACCTGGGTTTTGCTCAGAGACTCCGGGAGAAGTGCCACTTCTCCAGGTCGATAAGCAAATCCTCCAGGTCCCGGGAGCGGGGTCTTGACATGCCCCACCCACTTCCCCTTTCAATGGCGGTGTTTCCCGAGAAATCAGCGGAAACGCCCCCAACGTCAGCAGAAACACTCCCCGATGTCAGCGGGACCAACCGCGACATCAGCGGGACCGCCCTCTGACATCAGCAGGCAGTCCTGGCCAAGGGTATGCTCCGGGTATCCAGAGCCCACTAGTTCCCAGGTATGGTGGTGTATTCTGGCCTAGGGCAGCAGGAGGGCTAAGGGACAGCAGAGCCCTTGCTGAAAAACAAAGAGAAAAACTGGCTGCATAGCGGCAGACCAGTCAGGGTGCCAATGCTGACCCCTGTCCACTGTCGAAAGGGCCAACAATGGGCCCGTGAGCATAAGAACTGGACCACCGTGCAATGGAAAGAGGTGGCCTGGTCACATTTTTTTTTTGACATCATCGCTTTCTTGGGGAACACATGGCAGCAGAATGCATTCATGGAGGCCCCATCTCGCAACATACAGGACTTAAATGATCTGCTGCCAGTGTCTTGATGCCAGATACCACAGCACACCTTCAGAGGTCTATTGGAGTCTATGCCTTGATAGGTCAGGGTTGTTTTGGCTGTAAAAAGGGGAGCTTCACAATATTAGGTAGGTGATCATAATGGTTTGGCTGATCGGTAAATATAGGTTTTTTTTTCCAAGACAAAAAGAGCTTTCTTTAGCTACCAATATTTTGATCATATCACCTAATTTACTATTAAAAAATTATAAAATATGGTGAAATAATGAGAAAAAAAACACCTTTTAGGACTATTATTTTAAAAATCTTTTACTCATCCGCAAAAGCAGACACTGAGGTCAGCAGAACCCCTAAAATTTGTACTTTTATTTAATGTAATAAAGTATTTGCTCTATTTGTTAATACTTAATAAGCAGCACCTGTTACATTTGTTGGACCCACTTTGAACCTAAACCACATTTTCTGGGAATGCTGCCAAAAATTCTAATCGTAGTTTATCTAATCTTTTGTGGTCCCAGAAAAAGCTGAGAGGGAGAGATGACTCTCTCTCTAGAGTCCCCACTGCAACTAAAAAAATTACTGGCTTTTGCATTTCCAGTATTTTACTTATGCCGGCCCCAGGTTCAAAGCGTTGATTATTGACTGTGCTGGTAAAATACAGGCTGGATGGCAACCCTGTCACTAAGGAGGCATTACAGCAACACCATTTGAGCAAATTAAGTGATCTTTAATCTAAGCTCATTTAATGCTGTGACGTGCCAGGCATGTCATTGGTTGTTAACTGACCATTTGTTTGTGATGTGACTAGCATGTCAATGGTCGTTAAGGGGTAAAAAGGGAAGCGAACGTTTATTTAAAAGGAGGAGAAATGTTAGTACAAGAGGTCATATTCTAAAACTAGAAGGTTAAAGGCTTAGATGTAATTCAAAAAAGGTTCAGTTTACTAACAGGCTGGTGGATAATTGGCACAACTTCTCAGCAGAAGTGGCAGATACTAATACAGTGAGTGAATTTAAACATGCATAGGACTAGACCAAGGGCTGATTAAGGTCGGAGCTTTTAAAGCAAGAAAAAGGCAGATTAGATCTAACCATCCCCTCTACAACATTCCCTGGGAAAGGGAACCTCATTTCCCTTACCTCCCCTCTGCTGGTTTTGCCCATCCAATGCTTACCACTTTATGCCCAGACTCCAAGGGATTCTTGGAATTTGGCGTGATACGGTCTATGTGATATATAGTTTGGTGTTTCTAGACTTCAGACTTGACAAATTCCACCCCCTTTTTTGCTTTCTGTATCCTACTCCCTATTTTACCCTATTGAAAAACCAATAGATTAAACAAAAAAAAAGAAGAAAAAATGCTGATTAGATGGGCGGAATGGTTCGTATCTGCCATCAAATTATATTTTTCTATTTGACTAGTTGTATTCAGATTTATTAGGCCATGCAAATTGGGGGGAATGAAGACTCATTAGTAGTTTGCATAAATAAACATGTTGTTGCTTTTAATATGTAATTACTGTCACAGACAATACATCATAATCTTACATTCCACTGGATTCATGTCTAAATGGAATTTGTCTGAGAATCCCAAAAACTCTCTATAGTGATAAGTGTCTGAGTTTCAGGAAATGTTAAAACAGTTACTTATGTTTTTAATTGAAACAACAAAGAAAGAAAAACATGGAGAAATAACTGTAATGTCATGTGTTTCCCAGACTTAACCAGAAATGATCTTGTATATGTCAGTAAGAACAAAGTAACAAAATTCGTGAAATACAATATAGAGTAAACACGGGAACAATATTGTAAAATAATATGAGCCCTCACTAACCAATATATATGCTTTCTTAATCAAGCCATTTAAAGGAAAAAGTACAAAAATAAATACAAGATACACGCAAACATGCATATAAACACTAATGAAAAATACACTTCTGTAAGTAACATTAAATTAGCCCTAAACCCCTAGAGAGACCCAAAACTATTTAAAATAGCCCCACAATCCACAGAAGGGATTTCAGCAAAAACCTATGCCATGTGTGCAAGAAAAAGGAAATATTCATCCTTATATGTGCAAGAAATTCCCAATATGTTCTGATGCATTTGTAGAAAGATTTCACCTGGAAACATGTTGTTATGTAAAGAACAAACATATCTATGTATGTGATGTGTGTGTGACGTGAGATAGGTACATACAATAGGTATGAGTGGATTTTTGTTTTTGATGAAACGTCCATGTTTAATCCCCAGTCCTGCTTATAGCAAGTAGGGCAACCAGGCCTAAATCTGTAATTATCTATTAACTACCTATGCACTATGGACCACAAATTCATAAATACCAAAAAAAAACTCAGCTAAGCAACAACTGGGTATTAAATTAAAACTTTGAACCCAATGAGCTTCTCATTGCAACTGTACTCTACTGCTGCTGTCTAAATGAGTAAACTTAGGTCTAGAGTAAGAAATAAGTAAAATGATCCTCTACATGCAGGTACAAATTCCATCCAAGGATAATTCATTATTTATCTAAGTGTCCCTGCAATGTATATTTCAGGTCTATTAATTGCAAGTTAATGAAAGTGAGAGTGAATGTGGGGACTGGACAATGAATTTCGCTCCAGAATCAAAAATACCCCCGAATTGTCCGGTGAACCAAATGGACAGGGTATGAAGTTTGTTGCCTGAAAATGAATGGGCCAAAAAACAAACCCAAAAAAGTGTCCAAATGGTTTTTGGCCATGTCTAGTGCCTACTGTAATGTTTTGGGGAGGAAGGATAATCGTCTGGGAATGCTTTTTAGGATTTGGAATATGCCCCTTAGTTCTAGTGAAGGGTAATGTTAATACTACAACATAGAAAGACAATTTTGTGGCACCATTTTGGGGAAGGCCCATTCCTATTCTAGCATCACTGTGCCCCTGTGCACAAACAAAGGTCGATGTTGAGTGACCTATACAGAGCCTTAACCTTGATCCCATTGAACACCTTTATAATGAATTAGAATGCCGAATGTGAGCCAGGCCATCTCGTCTAACCTCAATGTCTGACCTCAGGGTGGGAGGCAATTCCATATTAATTCCTATAGTTTCAGAATGGCATGTCCAACAAGCTTATTTAGGCATGATGGTCAGGTGTCTACATACGTTTAGTCATACAGTAAAGTGTATCTGTGAATGGCAAGGCCAGTATAATATTAAAGGATAATTTAGGTGAATATTAGGATTAAACATTTTCTACCATGTTAATAAAGGTGTAGCAGCTAGCTAAATCATCATTTAATTTAATTTATATGTGAATGATATCGATAGTATGATAATCTTTTTAAAATAGCATCTTATTATTAGAGATATCCACATACCATGACCCCCTGTGTTAGGGTTAGTATGTAACCATGGACTGTAAGCAGTAAACCAGAGCTGAAAGAAGACAATTAGAAACCCAGAAAAAAAGCAATTGTCAAGGCCAACGCTAGGCCTGTTAAACTCTGACAGTATCGAGGTAACTGCTTTTATAGCTCTGTCCATGGTGCTGACAGGTGAGGCACGCTATAAAATAACCGACATCTCCAGTTCTTATAGTAATCAACTCACCTCAGCTGAAGAATGCTGGAAGTAACTTCAAAGTGCAAGATCTCACAAATGGAAATAAACACAATGACGTTATTTAGCAATAGCAATAATAATGGTGATACAAAACTGTCAGGAATATAAGGGTTACAAAATGTCAATTTATAATAAAAAAATGTGGTTTTAATTTTCAAATAAATATCTAACAGATATAAAGTGATGGTTTGTAGGTATGACCTTGATAGGTAGTTTGCCGCAATTTAGCAAATTTTCCAGCGTCTCTTATAATTTCGATCCTCTCCAAGTTGATGAAGGAAATATTTCTGCCACATTTGCTGTGGTCTGTGTAATATTCCCCCATAGAACCTGTGGGCTGTTAGAATTTCCAAGTAGTAACTAAACCAAGTTCCATCTGGCCACTGTAATCAAGTTTTGTGGTCACCCCCACTTTTTCTGTTTTTAAATGTTACCTGTGAAAGGGGAAGGAAAACATAAATAAATAAGAATATCAATTTCTTCTTAATATCGGTGTTCAAACGTAAAGGTTAATTAATCACATTTGTTAAATGTTTTAGAATTCAGTAAATCATTGTCTACAGATTATCACAGCACCTGATGCCTAGAATTCACACAGCAAATCACATGCAATGCCCAATTTCTTACATTTTTTTCTCATTAATCTTCTTTTCTTCGTTCCATCAGTACGGTACAAACATGAAAATATTTCTTAGTGGTAATGTTGGCCTTGTTATTGCAAATAGGAGTTCATTTTTTTTTGCTTTCAAAATAATCATATGAATTGGAATTACTCTGTGTGATGCATTTTATTTTCCAGAAAAAAAAAGATCCAGCACAAATGTAAGCTACAGTCAAGATTATTATTGCCTTTGAGTCAAGCAGTCTCCGTTAGACTTGTGCATTCGTATTTGGGAGAACATGAAAACGAACACGAAGGCAGCAAAACGTAGATGATGACGAAGACACACAACAGGAAGAATCTTCGTGTTCGTCTTTGTCTACTAATCTCCCTGGTCCCTTCCCCATCTAGACGAACACAAAGACGAACACGAAGAGTTGGTCTGCACCCAAGTCTAGTCTCCATATCACATAATATCACAATTTTGCTTCAAATTTACATATAGGGTTAAGCGCCTTCTGTATGTCCCACATAAGGCCCCTAAGATCATAAAGCACCAGTGTGACTAACAGGTGATCCAGCCCTGACTTCAATTAATGTATAATAGTTAATTGACAATATAAAGTTTTTGTGGACTTCAATGGTCAAAAAGTCTAGCGAGATGTGAAGCCTTCTCTTGCAAAGTAAGCTTGTATGAGGGGTGTAACTAGAAACCACGGGCCCTGGTGCAAAAATTGTCCTGAGGCCCCCCAACTTCTACAGCTAGTCTGTGACTTCTTTGCCCTTCCAACATACAACACATGTTAACACACTTACACTAATTACACACACTTACTCATACTCACTAAACACACTCCATCTCATCCCTCTTACACAGACATGCTTACAAACACCTACACATATATCCTCACACACACACAATTACACATGCATGCTCACACTCACACAATTACACATCCATGCTCACACACACAATTATACATGCATGCTCACACACAAGTACACATCCATGCTCACACACAAGTACACATCCATGCTCACACACAAGTACACATCCATGCTCACACACACATACACACAAGCACACTTCCATGTTCACACACACACACAAGTACACTTCCATGTTCACACACAAGTACACATCCATACTCACATACACACAGGTACACATCCATGGTCACACACACAAAAGTACACACGCATACTCACAGACACAATTACACACTCATGCTCACACACATTATTACACATTCATGCTCACATACACACACACAATATACACACAAGTAGACTTCCATGGTCACACACACAGAAGTACACATTCATGCTCACACACACACAAAATACATGCACGCTCACTTATATACATATATACAAACACGTACATATATAAATATATATATATACAAGGGACGTTCAAAAAGGTTCCGCACTTTTATATTTTCTTTGGAAATGGTGAAGGCAGGAAAAATAGTTTCTAAACAATTTTAAACATAAGCATAATGGCTAAAGTCCACGGCTAATTGTAACGTTACGGTTCTGTTTCACCAGAACTGGTTATGTAAAATTGGGGAGGGACAAGGAACCACTATACCAGAAACAAACCTAAATCCTTATAATGCTCCCAAATGATTACAATATTTTAGTCTTAGTTTCCAAGAGGGATCCTTTAAATAATATAGATATCTTCAGCAGTTTCTCCCTGCTCATTTAGACAGACCAGCTCACACGTTGAGAGGATGTGGTAAATGTTTCTGTTCTAATTCATCTAACAAATTAACAACAATGTTTCTACTTACCTTCCCAACCATTGCTCAATGTTATAGCTCAGACACTTCAAACATCAATATTGATTTACTGTATGGTCACAAGGAAGTTTATATATTTAAATATTCATCCAGGTAAAGTTTATATATATATATATATATATATATATATATATATATATATATATATCTGTAACAAATCTTTTTAGAGGCTGTACTCATTTAACAGTACAGAGGTAACAAGCATTCATTTATTGACAGACTCTTGTTATTCTGTATCTGGCAAATGTACTGATTGATTAATATCAATATTTTTGGAACGACTATGCATTTGTAATATATACTTTTTATTTTTCAGTTAATGAAAACATCAGGAACTAACTATGTGTTTACCATATTACCTAATGGTAAGTACCTTGTAAAACCTGCTGCTAAAATATGAGAATATATATATATATATATATATATATATATATATATATATATATATATATATATATATATATATATAGTACTGTGCCAAAGCTTTAGGCGGGTGTGAAAAGTTCTATAAATAGAAGTAAGAATGCTTTAAAAAATAGACACGTTAATAGTTTATTTTCATCATTTAACAAAATGCAAAGTTAGTAACCTTTGCCATCAAAACAGCATCAATTCTTCTAGGTACGCACGCACACATTCTGTGGATTTAGGCAGCCTCGGTTGCTTCTCTCTTTTCATGTAATCCTAGACAGACTTGATGATGTTCTGGTCAAGGCTCTGTGGGGCCGTACCATCGCTTCCAGGATTCCTTCTTCTTATTTATGCTGAAGATAGTTCTTAATGACTTTGGCTAAATGTTCTGGGTCATGGTCATTCTGCGGAATAGATTTGGGGCCAATCAGATGCCCCCCTGATGGTATTGCATGCTGGATAAGTATCTGCCTCAGTTTTGAGGAAACAATTAAGTAAACAGTTCTTGTTAAATGTATAATGATTACAGGAAAGCCTCTGTCTAGTTTCAGCAATACACAAAATAACATAGGTATTTCTGTATTTCTAAATGCCAAATTGATTGACACACATGTCTTGCCTTTGCCTTTAGCAAACTGATTCCTTAACTCAGCTGATAGCTGAGAGTTTCTTATTCTTTAAATATCAGTAACCAGGCGAAGCAGAGTTTGTGGTCTCACTCTCACAAATACAGCAACATGTTTGTTATGCTGGTTGTGTAAAACCACAAGCATTCGTGAAATATGGGTCCACAAAGGAAGTAACCTACATCTCTTTAGACAGACATGATGCGATCACGTGTTGCATTGGTTGTCATTTACCAACTCATATACCAATAAACCCCCCCACACAGGTGACACTCCCTGTCTTGCCCTTCATCTTCACTTTATACCCCCTACCTAATTTGTGGCTCATCACCCCTCCCTACTCTTAAGAAATGTTTTTATGTCTTTTTTGTTTTTCTTCTTTTTTCATTCTTACTTCCTTATTTCTGTCATACATACCGTAGGCCAAAATTGTGCAGTTTGCTAGATGTTGAACTTCCAAAATTTCACTTCTATTCCATAGATAATCTTATGTTTATATTCATAGCTATCTTTTCGATGTGATACTATACAAGTGACACACACACACACACATATATATATATATATATATATATATATATATATATAATTTCCTGTAAATCTGTAAAATTAACTATAATAAATAAATAAATATATATTGATTATTTAATTTCTCTTGTCTTTCTTTCCTCAGAAATAAATAGACCACCCAGCAAGAGTCTATTAGTTAACCATTACTCCGGCAATATGGAAGTGAAAAATGGCTCTGTGCTCATTCCTGTCGAAGGATGCTACTTGGTGTACTTTGAAGGTTTGGTGGATGACAACCAAAGCAACAACGTAGTCACGGTTTTTGTCAGACAGCCACATGAAAATACTAATAGGACCCTTTTTTCTGAACGAATAAGGAATGGACAAATTAGGGCTATGGCAATTAAAGACTTGAAGAGCAATTCAGAAATCTATGTTGAAAAGGACTCATCCTACCCAAAGTTTGAAAGCTTCCAACTAACCATATATTTATTGTGATTGCATATACAAGAGTTAATAGAAAAAAAGGTTAACGCAGGATGAAATGACATCTTTTATACATGAGAAAACAATTACAGATACTGCCTCCAACATGCTATAGGTTGTTACCCACAGGGACACTAAACTGAACATATTTAAATATGCGTATGAGCAAAAGTGCATAGGACAAACAATATTTCAATAATTGTAATAGTTTTAGTAGGACGCTTTAATCATAGAGTTTGGGAAATGTATTCCAAGTTTGATAGGATGGACTAAACACTTATACCAGATCCTTGTGGAAAATGTATAATGGAAAGAATAGCATCGCTGTACTATGTATAGCAAAACATACTGAATGAACACTATGGCTCAGAAGTACATAATATGAAATAATATTTTGGAACACTGAAAAGACGATCATATACCATATGTTGCTGAACATTGTGCTATTCAGGACTGAATCGGGCTGTGATCATTAGTTCCACTGGCACGGTAGCCTACTAAGCATATCCCTGAAAGATTGACTTTGACTGTTCTTCTAAGCAGACCAAAACTATGAGCACATAATACATTTCCTTTTCCACATGACATTACCTATTAATTAATTATTTAATGTACTTATCATATATAGTGCACATGAAAAGACTTTGCACTATTGTATGTATAACATCAATCTCGTCTTTGAGGGTTGCATGATCTTTCATATTTCAGCGAAATGTCTTCTACTTTTTCAGTGTCTTCGACTTTTGAAAGCAACTGAAAAAAAAATAACAGAGTAGCTTAAATTTTCTCATCCTTTGATAGATTTGTCTTCGTAAGGAACATGTATCATTTCAGAAACGAATGGTATTTAGGAGGAAAGTTTTAACGTTAGATGTTCTTTTGGAAAACAAGTCGATATTTGGGGTTCATCTCAGAAAAAAGATTCAATATTCAAGTGCTTAGAAGATGTGGAGGAAGGAAGCGAGTACTTTGTGTCTGCTCGGCTCTAAGCATGAAAAGCATTTGGCCGATGACTTCTCCTGCAAGGGACTCGGACTGGAGGCATGGCATTGTGGTGAATGTATAGTGTGGTTTCAGGGAAATCCCTCTATATATTTACATGCAAATAAATGCAATCACCAAGTAACACTCAGCTTTCGTATGCATGAAAGTGCATGTGAAGGCTCAAGTCTAACTAAATATTCAATGTTGAAAATCAGGGTGTGTTCACATGACATGTCACTACGGTGTATCAGAGATGAGTGAAGATGTTACTGGACCTTAGGGCTCAATTTTACTGTTCTAACGTTTGTCAGGTGTTGAACCTCCAAAACCAACACTTCTATTCCATATCTTAGCTTATATTTATATCTAGCTATTGTCTAGACATGATACTATAAAAGTGAAATTTTGTATTTATACATATCTATTTTCCTGAACTATAATAAATATGTTTGCATCACATTGAATAAACCTAAAAGCACATTAATTAAACCCAGCATATTTCAAATATTGGGAATTATTAGAAGGGATATTAAGCATCAAAGGATACCATATTTTATTAGTAATTTGGTTCTGAAAGTGTATTCCATATTATTATTCAAAATAGAACAATATAAAATAATTTTAGATAAGAAATGTATTTGCAGATAGATTCCCATTTGTTCCCAATAAGCATGTAAGGCTGGGTCTACAAAAGGTAGCTCAAAAGCAATACAGCAACAAATGTTGATGACTTATGGTACATACTGCATGATCATTTTGTTGTCGCACTCTATTTCAGTTGTCTATCCTTTTTGGTATAGAAGCCCTCAATTGCCAACATTTAGTGAAATTTATTGACAGCCCAGTAGGTTATATCTTCAGCTTTTACTACTAACAAAGCAAGTTTCCTGCAAGCTTGAGTCCTAAGCAACGCATAATAGGACCAAGGTGTTTTGGATGCTTTCCAATAAAGCCTTTCTTCAGTTGTTGAACTGCTCCAAATTATGTGAATATAAATGTACGTGCACGGAGAGAGAAATAAGACACACGACACACTCTGGGTCAGGTCCAAAATCACTCTGCTTTATTTTGTTTATATTATAGATTATATAGTGTCCGGAAAGAGGGACGTCAGGTTACGTAAAGCTTATTAATTGGTTAATCCTGAAACTATGCGGAAATAGGCAGAAAGGCAGAAAACAGTTAGAAGCAAATATTAGATACTTTCCTGCAACTAGATATAGCCAGAATGGCGCTTGCGGTTAGTAAAATATAGATAACTGAATACACTGCTACTTGCGTCTCTCACGTATCTGCGTGAGGTGTAACCCTTTATTGGTCGAGGCCAGCTTATATTCATTAAAGCAATAAGCGTTTCTTGATGATATATTCTAGTTCCATAACAAAGGTGGTCCTTACTAGCAAGCAAGGTCCCTAACAAGGACATGAGCTAGATGGGTCATTGCTTAAATTTTATTTGTGTAACCATCTTACCTACTTTAGTTAAAAGTTGCATCTAGTTAAAGCTTTATGAACAGAGCTTTTAACTAGAATGAAATTGAATTCTTAATACAACACACCAAATGAATACACACGTACTTCAAAAGAAGCTGCTTTCTGTTTTAACCTCCTGTGGCCCTCTTATTATTAACCACATTTTATTTCACAACACATATGGAGGCTATGTTTAGTTCCCATAGTGGGAGTATTCAAGCCTATCCGGTTGTCTACATAAATAATCAAACATTCCAAATCCTCTACGGTGGGGGTTGAAAACATATGCATGTATTAGCTCTGTTCTCCAGAAGCTACTGAAAAATAAACGTTTCCCTTAGCCTTTTAGCAAATGTTGGCCTCCACTATAGCGTTGGCCAACAGTTTAAAAATGCATGTGTTTGCATCTTATGTTTATATAACTGTAGTTTTATCAATTACATATATTAACACTCACAAAGCACCTATATAGGCCATTATCTTCCCAGTAGACTTTATATAGTATAGAAATATCAAATTAAGGGTTTTTTTGCTTCTATTGACCAGTCTTTGTTGGTTTTACCCGATGTCTGCACAGTGACTCCTGAAGCAAGAGATTCCATCTCTATGTTCTGCTCTATGAGAAAACCTTGGGCTGGGGTATTAATGATTCTCTGTATCCTGGCTTGATCTACCATCGGTTTAACGGGAAATCCCCAAGTCTGCAGTGATCTCTATAAATGCTCTGCATTGTTGGAGTCTGTAGGCTGATAAATCCGTAAAGATCAGCAGGTCTTTAAATTGTTCTGGGGTAGGTGCCTTGTTCCTTGTCACTGCCAAGATATTTTCCTTGCATTTAAAAAATGTACCTTCTCTACATTACGTGGATCATGCTCAGGTGCATTCTTTGCTCCCCTCCCCACTCATACACCTTTGATATCCACTTTTTTGGATTCCTAGGAGGTTCAGCTCAGGCTTTTAGAATCACAAGCCTTGGATAGCAGTAGTGGTCAGGAGGTTACGTTGTTATAGTTAAAATTTGGTCTATACTTTGGCCACTTTACTAACATTCAACATTAAGGTTTTTAGATTAAAAGTTAAGGCTTAATTCTGTATTTTCTTTTTCTTTCACTTTAGTTATCTATAAAATTTGGATTTAATTCCAATTTTGGTGCTGACAATTGGTGCTGTATCTTCTCAAAAATCTTGGCATGGAAAGTGCTAAAACAGCAGCATTTGAAATACCCTGGGGTGTTAAGTTTTTAAAAATGAATGTTGCTAAACACATATTGGGACGTTGTCTGTCAGTAATGTATACCAGGAGCTATAAATTTACTGCTAAATTATACATGTGTGGAAAAAAAACACAAAATAATTACTATCACAAAGTTTGACAAAGGCTATTAGTAGAATTAGTTCATGGAAAGAGTTAAAATACTGGCATTTGAAATACAGGTGTACTTCATTGGTTGATGGCAGACGAGCTCCCTGCTGGCAACCAATAGAGTTGCTTGTACGGACATTGAAAATCCTGGAGCCAAAGCTGCTGCGTAGTCTGTGCCGCATTAACCCCGTATTAACCCCTTCTACAAAAAATGGCAAAAAAACAAAGAAAAAACCAAAGAAGAATGTACAAGAATATTCGCCCGAACTGAACACATGAACGCGCGAATATTCGCGGAATACAAAAACGATTTTTTCGCCCACGAAGACAAACACGAAGAGTTGGCCGGCGCCCAAGTCTAGTAAATTAGAACGCGCGAATATTCGCGGAATACAAAAACGATTTTTTCGCCCACAAAGACAAACACGAAGAGTTGGCCGGTGCCCAAGTCTAGTAAATTAGATGATATGATCAAAATAGTGTCTAAAGAGAGTAAAACTGCCTTAAGAGGTTAAAGTGCATATAATCTCTATTATTTCTTCCTCTCCTTTTTTATTTTATCTTTCTATTGCATTAAAGATTCTCTTTTTAATGTGAATTAGCTAATTGTGATCTACTATTGTATTTTTTACAAAAAGTAGAGTATTGAGACGTTTTTAAAATAACTGATTTAGTTATTAGGATTGGCTTTTTACCCCTATAATACATAATGTAAATCTTAGTTGCGGGATTTTAGCTGTTGTGTCAACAATCAACCAATATTCAGCAGAGTCAACGGTTTTTATCACTAATAAATAAATCTTGTATTTATTTGTGCTATCTATAACACCATCTGTAGCTTCTCAAACATATGTTTCAATAATTTTTAATAAGCTTGCATCTGCTTACAAAGCTTGTAAAGGCTTTTCTCCCTTTTCCTATTAATACCCTTTTCCCTTGTGGGTCCTTTCTCCCCACACGTTTTCCCACAAATAGGATGTGCGTTTGGGTTCGGCATCAGATTTCTTCAGCTTGTCGATATGTAGCAAGCCATGAGTTGCGACACTGTGAAGCCCAACGTACAGTTTAGTCTATATTTGTACAGTTTAGTCTATATTTATTCCACTTTGGAAGTGGAGTGATATTAACCTCTTTTAACCTGTTGGAAATCTCGGTTAGCTATATCTGGTCAATTAGCCTCTCTCCTCTCTCTCATCACCTCACCATATCCCTGAAGTGTGCTTACCAGCTTATGTCACCACGCATCTTCATGTCAGTGGCATGTCAACATATGTGCTGTACATCAGTCATTCCGCATCACACTTAATATTGATCTTCATCCTTGTACCCTTCATTGTACATTAACCCCTGTTCTCCTGATGTCCCTGTCCACTGCATCATTATTTTTTTTGCCACCCTACCTTATCATACTACATCAAATTCCAGTTTTGATATAACTCAATTACTTTTATGATATATGTTTTTTTGAATATTACTTTTGCATAAAAGGGTTAAATAATGCATCTTAATAAGGAAGACGCCATATTTGTCCACCATTTTGTATTTACCGGAACGTTTCCCCAAATTTTTTCCCTAGAGCCTTTCATTATTGTGGACTCGATTTTGCTTATTTGGGAAAATTCTGCAATGTTTAGGGATTAGGTAGCCCGCCTGCTGACTTTAACCTAAACCATTCAAGTTTTACTAAGATGGAGCTATTTTCATTTCACTACAACAAACCCTTTGATTTGTATAGCCCCAGTAGAACACAGCAGTAACCTATCATTATCGAACCCAAGGTTATACGATGTAATCATTTCATTGCTTGTGTTTGAGACATGAGGTAATGCAGTTACCAGGTAAGTTAAACAAATTATTAAGTGTATGACAGAAGATTTTTGTTGTAATACTTATTACTTTTAATAATAAAAGACGAATAAAAGCCCCTTAAATTCACAAAGAAAATCTAGTAGTAAGCAGCAATTAAACACCCTTGTGGTTCCTTCACACAAGATTTTAAACAGTAATAGAAACAAATGGTGGGAGCGCTCTAAGGAGTTCTCAACACTTCTGAACTTTTGAATGTTCCAAATGAATTTTTCCTAGGAAAGTTCTAAATATTGGCAGAAAAAGGTGCATACAATTCAGTTTAATTTTAGAAAACATAGTGCAGTGTTTAATTTTAGAAAACATATTTCAAATTCACAGTTGGTTGTACATTTAGTGTATCACATCTAGCAACGTTTGCACCTGAAGAAAGGAAAATTGTAACTCCCCTCCACTATATTTTTACAGAGCTAATTTTAATGAAAGTAGATAAGTAAATAACAAGGAAACTGGTTGGGGCATATTACAGGCAACGGCCCATTAAAAGTAACCTTTGACACACTAGAGGTTGTAATTCTTTTGGGGTGGCGCAAAACATTAACTAATTAATGAATTATTTTTGCATTCAAAAGGCTCATTAGAGCTCTCCCATTATATATATATATATATATATATATATATATATATATATATATATATAATTAAAATGGCCGTATTAAACATGTATCTATTTTCACATGTCACTTGTTCTGGTAATTTCTGCATTATGTCATCGGTAATTTAACTTAAGTCAATTATGCCCTACAATATACAGTACATGTTTCAACATAATATAAGCAAAAAAAGCAAGCACATCTCAAATCTCAGAGGCCTATAGATGTGCCAAAAACAGAGACTTTTGGAGTAGACTGTTATTCAGTGCCAAAGTATTATACAATCTTAGCTTTAGGCTTATTTCAAATCATAAACACGCTGAATAACTTGTAAGAGAGTTTCTAACAAACCACATACATCAACACTCAACATTTGCTTCATCCAGGTTAAGGGCAAGTGATCAGTTAAACCTTGGTAAACCTTCTAAAAGTGGCTGAAAATACATGTTATTGGTAGCACCAGATAGAGACATTATACTCCCGGCATAGAAAACTCCACATTCTCTTTTGCTTTCATTCATTTACAAAAATGTTTGAGAATAATTCAACTGAGAATGGATGACTCCTTAAATGGCTTCTTTACAGAAGAATAAACTAGAGACACAGGGAAGAGGTTAACTGCAATAAAATGGATCAGCAGCACAGCTTGACAAGTAGCAGGTAGACCCTGGCGCGCTATCCGCAGACCTGGAATGCAGACTGGGGCATAACTATAACCATAACACAGACACTAGCATACACTCACACCAGCCACACCTCACTGATGAGGCCAAAACATACACCTAAGGTTGTTGATTGCTGAGAGTGTAAATGCAGCAAAATGCAAACACAAATTATGATGATGATTATGGGAGAGGGGTGTTATGCTATACCACCATCAATGCCTGGCTCTGTATATAGGGATGGGAGTTATGGCGTACCACCATCAGTGTCTGGCTCAGTATATGTGAGTTATGTTGTACCACCGCCAATGTCTGCCTTATTATATATATCAGTGCCTTTCGCTTTATACAGTGATTGAACTTATGCCATACCACAGTTGTGTTAGGCTTGTTATATAATGATGGGAGTCATTGTATACCACTGTCTGTGTCTGTATCACTGTATAATGATAGTAGTTATACTGAACCCGAGTTAGTGTCTGGATCACTATATGATCATAGGAGTCATGCTGTACAACTGTGTGTGTCTGGCTCACAATAAAATGATGGGAGTTGTGGTGTACCTCCTGTGGCATACCTGAACCAAGGAGCCTGAGGCTCAATCTCATAGGGTCATGCAACATTGTCCATTCTCGGTAGAGTTGTTCTCATTCCTATTTGTATGTTCGTTTTCTGTCAGACCTAATGTTGTCAAGTATTGGACCTTACAAAATTTTTCCGTTTTTAGAAATTTTGTAAAATTTTTGGAAACTTACTGCACAAATTGTATTTTACCATTTTGCTTTCCACATAAAGGATTAGAACCAAAACTCTTTCTCCAGGCTTGCATACCATTTTTTATGTTGTCCTATGAGCAATACAGCTTAAATCTATTCTGGTATCTCAACTTTCAAAGTTTACCAGTTCCTAAGTTTCTTAGTAAAGTCAAATATACCTCTGGGATGTCTATCATAGAATAATTCAAACAGTAAAAAATCCTGTAAAGGTTTGAGGAAGTTCCCTTTAAAAAAATAGAAAGTTTGTCCTGTCCTTTATCATCAGCCACTTTGTGTAACATTGCATTTGTGGTTTTATTAAAAATCTTGAAAATTATGTCAGCATAGGCATGACACATAGAGGTTTTCAGATGTATAAGTGTAAGCAATTCCCTTATGACTCAGTAGCTAAATGTTGTCCTTCAGTCTGTAAGCACTTCTTTTGAAATAAATAATAACTTCTTTTGAAAAGGAGGTCATCACACGAGCGCAGGATCAATTTCATAGCCATGCCTACCAATAGAGGTGCCAAGGAAATCCTACACGCAGATGCCAGTGACCCTAGACTCACTCCTGTGTGGATTTGGTTGGTGGTATCAAATATCTTGTAGGTATGGTTATCTATTGTTCTATGAGCTTTTCCTTACGTCTGTCCAATATTTCACACTGGAGAGCAGGAGACTTATTTAGCTGTATACACTCAAGATAAACAGATAAATAATAATATAATAACGTATCATGTCAGACACTTGATATGGCAGGCCAAATATTTGCTTACAATTTAAATATCAAAGAAAAATATAGTTATAATTCTGCAGCAGCAGTGCAATACTGTTATTTAACTTAATTAGTTACCTGTATCGTACAAACAAATTACATTTTTGGCAGACAAAATAATTCAGTGTAAACCATGCAAGCCTAACCAAAATGGGATGCAGCAGATACAGACCGGCTAGGTCACTAACCTAAGGTGACCTTACATTCAGGTATGTGTTGGGGAGGGAGAATACACAGCACTGCGGAATATGATAGCACTATACAACATAATTAATAATAATGTGTACATACTGTATATGTATATATATATCTATATATATATATATATATATATATCTATATATATAGATATATATAGAGATATATATCTAGATATATACCCACATCATATATTCTGCATATGGCCCACACAATATGTATATTAAGAAATATTGCTGGAGACCATTTATGTAAAAAATAAATATATTCTGGAGTGATTTCAAGGAATAGCTAATGCGTGTTTTATTGAAGTAAATATTGAAATACAGTTTTGAGAAAAGATAAGATAAAGGGAATATGATTTTAAATACATGGGTTCTACAGTATTTGCATTACAACAAAATCGCAATTTTGAACATATGCAAACTTCCCAGGCTGATATTAAAAACTTCCCAAGCATTCACTTTACAACTGCTACTAATTTCTTCTAATAAAAGCAATCCTTCTTGTGCTTGATCTGCCCTTAACATGTTCTTACACTTTATTTTATTCATGCTTAAAACATCCAGCTGAGGACTAAACTCACCACAAAATTCAAAAGGGAAATTACTTATAACTCCCTGTACTAAAAATGTGTCTAAGTCAAACTCTGAAGCTTAATACAATTTTATACTTAATTAAATGAATCTTATAAAAGGATTTCAAAACATGAAATAAAAGGTCATTCTGATGCCTGCTTGTGAAATTTAGAATTGAAAGAGGTTGTAATGTCAAGATTTCTTTTTTCATGCATAAGGGCCATCTTTCCTGGCGAAAGGGTGATGGATAAGTGGAACAGCCTCCTAAGCGGTAGAAGTTAATATTGTGAGACAATATAAACATTGGACAGACATCCAAGAACTAAAAACTGATTACGTTTGGAGTATTTACAGCAGGAAACACGTACACAGGGCAAATTGTTCCCATGCCAGCAGTATTTTACGCTAAAACACACACACCAAAACAGACCAACTAAAACACTTATACACACAATCAATAACACACACTCAGACACTTATACAAACAGACACTAACATACCCAGACATACTCACACACACTAAAATACCTATACACATTCATACACTAATATAACCACACATACACAATAACATGCCTTGATACATACACACTAACATACCCGAGACACATGCACATAATAACATACAAAGACACACACATATTAACATACCCAAAAGGACATATATTAACAGACACAGACTCACACTCAAACATACACACACGTTATCACTTATCCTGTCTTTGAGCTGCCACACTGCTACTGCGGGGTCAGGTACTGCCTCCTTCTTGAAATCCCCACTCCTGGGCTCAACTTTTGGTGTGCAGGGCCTTTATTTTAGTGGTGCCTGGGTGCCACAATGGTAACTGCTCAGTTTTAAGATGGCTAATTTAATCAAACATCATGTTGCCATGCTGACACCTGCGTGGCTATGGATTGCAAATACTTATATCACCTAACCACAGCTCATTTTCAAATACAATAGGTACAGGTCATCATTCATTAGGTCATCATTTAGGCTTTTTGTCTTTGCTTTCTCACTAAGCATGCTAAGGTCTGATTGATGCTGAGGAGCAAACATGATGGCCGAGAACATCCTTCCATGGAAAATATGTAGACAGGGCCGACAGAGTAAACAAAATAAATAAATCAAATAATTGTGGTTGAGGATAACTAGTAGTCATCATTGTTATATTATTTGTACTAAAAAGGCTTCTTAATAGTAAATCACATAACAACATAATTAAGTGTTTACTTGTTCAGACCTTAATTGTTTCTGGCAGCAAAAGCAATGAAGTCACCCTGTATCTTCAAGGTCATACCAAAGATTTCAAATTACCCATACATGAGTTTAGCCAGCAGCAATATATACACCTGATCCTATTTTACCCAAGTTGTTTTGAATCCTAATACGATTTTATGTGGATGCATAAATCTTTTGCTGAGATAGAGGATGACAAGCCAACTAGTTGCATAGCATTAGCTGGGTCTGAACATGTTAATTGTGAAATGTCCTTACAGTGGTCAGGTATGCTGAAGGTAGAGGTAGAATGAAGGATGGTAGATGTTAAATTAAGCAGCATATGAACTATAGTATTGTATATATCCAGAACTACAATACTACAGCATGCTTCACTGGAGACTTTTTATATAATAATAAATATATTCTGGAGTGATTTCAAGGAATAGCTACTAAAAGAATGCATGTTTTATTAAGTAAAAATTAAAAACAGATTTGAGAAAATATAGATGAATATGATTTTAAATACAAGGATTATACAGTATGGAAGTCAAAAACCAAGCAGAGTTTCAGACCTTGCTGATTTATGAAATGTGTGTGTAAATACTGAAATTGGATTGTATACTCTAAAACTGTCCCTTTTCCATAATATGAAAAACATATAAATATGAAAGAGTTTTTAACTGTAGGGGCATGTGTCTCCTCTGCCACCAAACTCTCCAAAGAAAGGTTAAACCCTCAAGTGGAGAGAGCAGGGACATGGATGATCCCCATAGTGAGGAGGCTCAAGTGTAGGCAGGAATATTTGGTCACTGAGTGTAAGGGCTAGGCTCTGTAGGATCCAGAAACGAATAACAGACTAGAGTTTCAGTCAGCCAGTCCAGTCCAGTACACAGAAATAGTCAAGCCAAATCCAAAGAGTAATCAGGCAAGTCAAGGGAGAAATACCTGAAATCAGCGGTCTGTAGCGAAAGCGCAATACACAGGACCACAACAGTGTGATGTCCTTTACCCTGACTGGAGGATCAGGGAGAGGACATCACTGGAGGCACTGCAATATTGCCCTAAGTTCAAGTTAGTACAAAATGAAGTTTCTTTCAACGATGTCCTTTCCCAAATTGAAGGATTGGTGAGAGGACGTCACTGCAAGCCCCATTTTGGTGGAATTTCCAGCCGGAAGATACATCTGCGGAGAAACAGATGAAAATAGAAGATGGAAGATAGAAGATAAAAGATAGAAGACGAAGATACCGAAGCGGAATGGTCGCCAGAAACGGAAGTGGTCTGCAGGGAAGGTAAGGAAATATTTGGAGAGCGTGAGAGAGAGTGAACGTGAAAGAGAGTGTGAGAGTGAATGTGGGTGACTAATTTAATTCCCGAATTAAAAATGCCCTAAAATTTTTGGCTGAACACAATTTGTTGCCCGAAAACCAATGAGCCAAAAAGTAATCCAAAAAATATGTCCAAATCGCTTTTGGCCATTTGCACATGTCTATTACATATACATATGTGAGTATATGCATGTGAGTGTAACGTACACCTGGTTCTCATTTTTGGCCATCTTTATATAAAATGTTATATTATTGAATTAGGATTAGGACGCGCTTGGGATTGTTTGTGTTTGTATATAGCATGCAAAATATATTTATTGAAATTGTATATGTAATCTTCAGTAAACAAAAATAAGCTTATGTTAAAAAGAGTTTTATGTCAAGCAGCTGCAGCCACTTCCTATGCATCGTTTCTTGCCGACTCTTAAGGATGCTCAGTACCTGGGGACAGCATACTATGGAGGTTGTGCAGGATAGGGATAGTAATTAAAGTAAATAAATAAGTAATTAAAGTAAATAAGCCAGCTGGGGAGTCAGAGATCTCACTTGTAACAGGTCCAATCTGCCACGGCACACCAAGACCATAATAACCAAAAACGACAATTATCCCCTGTCATCCTGGGGCAGAATAAGTTGCTGCATGCCAAAGTACTAGCGATGATGTTTCTAAGGCTACATTTAGTTGAAAAAAGTAAAAAATTCAGCAGAGTGGGTAAAAGAGAACCTTTAAGTATATTTTTTCTGGACATTTTGGGGACAGAAAAGCAAAAGCAGAAACACTACTATGTTGAAATAACCAGTATACGTAAAGTTTCTCTCATTTGTGGGTGTAATTGGTTTTGTTTTTATAACATAGAATCTGTATAGAGCTGACAGAAACTATTTATATTTACATTTACTGCATTCTTTCAGTTTTCACCAACCCAGAGGAGGAACTGAGTAGGAAGCGGCGACAATGCCACTTTTATTTTCAGCTACAGGAATGAATTTCCTAATACTGTTTTTGTGTTGGTACCTATTAAAGAATTTCTCAACTTTTACTAAATGGAAACTTTATTATAGTATAACTTTCGTGCCTGGTAATGAAAGGAATGCATGCAGAGCACTCAGGGGTTTTGCCCCAATCTCGGAGCCTTGGAACTGACTCCTTCCCTACTGTGATCACATATAAGATTCTAATTGGTGTTCTTGCTACCATTATGTTATGATTTATATATTTGCTTAACCCCAAGTTATTAAAATAGCTTAGTGGTGTATTTAACCAATAACTTTTAAAGGGAGTAGTCCCTGAAGATTGGAAATTAGCAAATGTTGTGCCTATTCACAGGCCTGTGAGTCTTACATCAGCAGTTGGGAAATTATTGGAAGCCATGTTAAAGGAAAGGATTGATGAGCATCTAAACTCACATAGGTTTCAAGATCAAACACAACATGGGTTTACTTCAGGAAGATCATGCCAGACTAATTTTGTTGGTTCTTTTCATGTGGTGACTAAAATAACTCAAGGTGGTGCAGTAGATATTGTGTATTTAGATTTCAGTAAGGCTTTTGAGTCTGTAACACATAAAAGACTCATTAATAAACTGCAATCTCTGAGTTTAGATTCCAATATGGTTGACTGGATTAGGCAGTGGCTGAGTGACAGACAACAGAGAATTGTAGTCAATGGAGTATATGTGGAGCAAGGTCTTATTAGAGGGGCACCTCGGTTATCAGTACCTGGACCTAATCTATTTAATATTTTCATATTTTCAGTGTAATTTTTTTTTTGCTTTTTTATGTCTAAGGAAACTCAGACATAATAATAGTGAAGATATTATGCAATCTCAATAAGGCATTTGGATAGGTGTTATCTCAAGATTACAATAATGTTAGGGCTTCAGATTGTCAAAGGCATCCTCTTGCATCTAGATATTTGATTCTAAATCTATAGATATTGTGGATGAGAGGGGGAAGAAACCTTTTATTCTGGAATGTTTCTGGAGTGGATCTAGTAATTGCATTTCCAGTAACTATGTTACGAAATGTGTCCATTTTTAGGGATCATTTATCAGATCATTTAATATAGTAACACAAAGACGTGTGGGCGCTTATCTGGGTGGATATGTTTTTTGAAGAAAGGAAGTAAAACGTCTTTCCCTTTGGGCCTGTGCTATTCCCTGAGCACAGATGACTAATGAACAATGTGTATGATTCCATTTAGACAAAATATTAATTATTATTATTATTGGAATGCTGCATTTCATTATAAAAGCATTGCATTCAGCAGAGAAGGTGGAACAACACCTTTAATCAAAAGTTAAACCAAATAATTTTAGTAACAAAAATTAAATATTTGTGTACGTCTCGGTAGGTGACGTTTATAAAACGCAATCATAAAAAGAAAATATAATCTAGGCATATCATTGTACTTGCTAACAGTCATGAGAAGTTTAGCCCACAAGATCTCAGGTACCCGTTGTTTTATTAAACAAGAATATATAATTTTATAAAATATACGTGTGGTTTTTTTTATTGGATTTTAGTATGTGAAAAATATCTGGCATGTTAGCAGGGATTGGATGGCTTTTCTTACATGCTGACATGCTTGCAAATAATGCAGTATAGAAACATAAACATTTTATGTAAAATGATATCTATGTAATATATCACATTATAAAATATAATATACTATCAATATACAAATATACACACAAATATCATCACTTTACACTGGGTGATTATTCTTCATACTCCAAACCAAGTAACATATGAGACATAACATATTTTGTATTTTATTATTGCATTTCACTGTACCAATAAAGGAGTAACAGCAACTAAATGCTAAATTCAATTATTGTAAGCAAACAAGTAGGAGAAATAATACTTAACATTTTTTAGCGTTCTATAAAAGAAGTTAATGAAAAGCAAAAAGAAAAAACTAAAAAAAGTCAAATTGTGTTCTTTTTTGTTTGGTGGCTGGCCTTACATTGTCCGATGGGTATATGTGGCACTCAAATCATTGATGGTATTACCACAGTCTATTGGATGTCACTCAAACATTAATAGCTGCTCTGTAAGTAATTTGTGTGGCCCTATACAACCGAGTGGGGCATCGCTTCTTATAGGGCCACACATAGCTTATGTATATTTGGGTAGCTTTTCAAATCGTGTGTGTGGCCAGACTATTTTTTCAACCATGAACAAGACTATTATCTGTGTAAAGTCTCTGACCGCAGCTTGGCACCTCCAGTACTGATACTCCTGTGTATGTGAAAACAAAGCGAATGTAATATGGAACGCTTTACCACCTCTTAAAGTTAAAACTTTATTTTCTCTTTGGTCATTCTATTTTAGTTAATATAGCTCACATTTATACAGATCGTTTGATATTCAGGAGAATGCTAGGGGTGAGAGAAAGCCAAATATGTTGTGAATCTGGTAAACATGCTGCTGTATAAAAAATGTGGAAATGCACACCAAATGCTGTATAAATCTAGCTTACCGTAAGTAATTCCATGTGTCACATTTTAGGGTCTGTCCAAGGGAATATTTTTAAAACAAAAATCATGAAGGCACTCATTTATTAGGGGAGAGCGGAATTGAAATATCTTTCCAATTTAGGAATTAGAATCCCTAATGACCTTACGTTAAACTGTTAAACCGCCAGAATACAGATGACTTAGTCAGCAGGATGTCTGAACACAAATGACTCAAACAGCATGTGGGTGGACTAAGGGATATGCATTCGCTATGGTAAGCAATTCAACCTTTTATTCTTTTCTTTTATTAATCCTAACTGAAATTGTTATATGGTTCAAAGACCAACTGCCAACTACTATTCTGTATGTAAACAAACAAATATAACAAATGACATGTTGATTACATTACAGTTTGAGCCAGTGGTGGAGCTGACTGGCAGTTTGGTTGAACACATCTCATGGCATGGCAACTGGCAATTTGGAACAAGGACACCATTTAAAAAGGGACCTTGCAGCTATCAAATGCATTAACGCGCGTATGAGTGTGGTTTTAATTTTTACTCATCTGCATAAAAGTCTATGCTCAGGTTTATGTTTACTTGTGCAGATACCCAACAGACCATGTGATCAGAAACTTTGGGTTTATAATCTATATTAGCCTTATACATGTAAATTCTGCATCATGATACTTCGTATCCTTCTTCTCTCTGTATTGAGAGTGGCTTGGCATGTAGTCCACACAGCCACATGTACTGTGCCAGGGGTGTAACTAGAAACCACAAGGCCCTGGTGCAAAAATTGCCCTGCTCCCCCCAGCTTCAACGGCTGGTATGTACCATTGTTGTCCCCAAACAACTTGTCTATGCCCTCCTTGCCCCCCCCCCGTGTCAACACTCTGGCAGACTTATGTAAACACACTTACACAAATTACACACACTTACTCATACTCACTAACACACACATATACATATATACAAACACATATACATACAATCCACCTCCCTGCTGCCCCTGCTTACCACTCACCACTCCTGCAGCTTTCTCTCTGGCTGCTCTGTGCAAGCAGTTTCTGTTTCATCACTGGGTCACATGATGTAACGTGACTAATACGTTCTTGTCTCTCCGTGCTGGTTCTAAACAATTTTGACTCAGTACAAGGAGACAGGAAGAAGGGGGCACAGGGGTCACACCAGGCCCCCTAGAGTTATTTCAGTGTTCTCTACCAATGTCAATGCAATCTTTGCATTTATTGATTATTACGTTAATGGCATCTTTACAATGCATTTATATATTGTTTTATAATCTAATTATGCTTCTCCTCACTTTTCTTAAGAAACAGCTCACACTTCTGTGCAACATGAGTTGCTTACCTGTGGACAAAAAACTTTGCCTTGACTAGGGAGTAGACAGGAACAGGCAAGTATTACTGCTCAATATGCTTTTGCATGTGTAATTATGTCCAATGTATACTATCTTTATGAATGTAAAAGTACCAAACACTAAACAGCCCAAACAAAATGAGATTGGCCCTTCCTGAAGCCTTTAAGCTTTGTGCTTTTCTCTCCACCTATATGCATGTATATCACACATTAAAGCTATTTATATTTATTTTTGGAGTGTTAAGTCTGAATATTTATTTGTTTGAGTTGAGGGAGCTATGCGGATGTACACCATCTACGGCACCTGTTCCCTGGACCAATCCTTGGATGTATGGTTCCGATGGGAAACACTGGATAATTGCAGCCCATTGAAAGACTATTGTTATGGACTGGAGAGTACTGACAGGGCTAGTAAGTGCAAACAGGACTGGTTAGCACAGACAAGCACTAAGAAAGAACTGTAAACCAAGGCAGGACTGCGACTTAACCAGGGTAGCCCCTAGGCAGGGTATTTGGCAGGATAGCCCAGGACAGCAAATAGGAACAGATCAGGGGCGCAATAACAGTCACATCACAAGGCTGTAACACTTCACAACACAAAGGCTGATTTTGCAGAAAGACCTTCCCCGGCTGTCAGAGATCAGAGTTCCCCTCACCGGGGAATTGTCTCTGACAGCCGGGGAAGGTCTGCGCGATGGACGCAGACAACCCACGCTGCTAACCGCACCTCCTTCCGGCTGCAGCGGAAGTTGCCTACGCGAATCGCGTAGACGTCTACACGCTCCCCGGACAACACACCGGGAGTCAGAAGCACCGGTAAGTTGTTGTTTTTGGGGGGGTGTTAAATGGGGGGCATAAGGCATTTCTGTAGACAGAGTGAAATCTATGACTCTATGAAATGCCTTTTAATCCCCTTAATGCCACTCTGCCTCCAGAAATGCCTTATACCTCCCTATATGCCACTGTGCCCCATAATATGCCTTTTAACCCCCTAAATGCCAGAGTGGCATATAGGGGTATAAGGCATTTCTGGAGGCAGAGTGGCACATAGGGGGTCAAAAGGCATATCATGGGGCACAGTGGCATATAGGGGTTTAAGGCATTTATGGGGCAGAGTGACAAGCCTGGGGGCAGATATGCATAACTGGGGGGCAGGTTGGAAAAGAAAAACAAAAAAATAGTTTACATAGTTTACATGAATTAACATTTACTGGTAAAACTTTTCCTATAGGGTCATCTTATATTCAGCCTTTTTCTTTTTTTCCCTAAATTAATATTCAGATTTTGGGGGGTTGTCTTATAATCAGGGTCATCTTATAATCGAGCAAATACGGTAATACAGAGACCTGGAATGCAGAGTGGAACCGTGATAGTTAATATGTGTATGTGTCTGGGGTCATTTGTGTGCTTCTAACCGGATATGTTAGCATGTGTTTTTGGTTATGTGTATGTCTGTGTCTGGGTTTGTGTGTGTGTCTGGGTTAGGGTGAGCACATTTTATTTCTGCCATTCAGGGACACACGATGAAGCAAACATAACAGCTGAACTGGCAATTTCTTTAATATTAGCCCCTGCTGCCAATATATATATATTAGCCCCTGCTATCAATATATATATATATATATATATATATATATATACCGTATTGGCTCGAATATAGGCCGCACTTTTTCCCCCCAATTCAGTCTTTAAAGTGGGGGTGCAGCCTATATTCGAGGTCTAGCGCCCGACGCCCGGGACATGCAGTTCCGGGCGCCGGGCAGGCAGCAGGCTTAGGATACAGATCCCCCGCAGCTGTGCAGGGGACCTGCATCCTACTCTCTGATACGCTCAGACAGCCTCCCCTGCCAGCACTTTCAATGGGGGGGAGTGGTGGCACGGGAGGTTGTCTAAGCGCATCGCGCAGACGTTCACCGGCAGCGGCGATGTGCGTAAACAGCCCCCGCTGCCGGCACATCTGCAGGATGTGCTTTAACAATCTCCCTTGCCGGGAATTCCCACGGGGGGAGTCCAGGCAAAGGAGATTGTTAAAGCACATCGTGCAGACGTGCCAGCAGCGAGAGGTTGTTAAAGCTTGCATCGCCGCAGCCGGTGAACGTCTGCGCGATGTACGCTAACAATCTTCCTTGCCGTCACTTCCCACGGCAGAAGTGCCAGCACCGGAAGTTAAATACGCGTACTGAGTAGCTGTCCTATGCCGGCCCTGCAAGACCCCGGGGAGTCTGCACCAGTAAGTCTAGGGGGGGGGCCTCTTGGGGGCAGAGTGGCAGCATATCTCAGGGGGGGATAGAGTGGCAGCATATCTCGGGGGGGCACATCTCGGGGGCAGAGTGCATATCTCGGGGGGGGATAGAGTGGCAACATATCTCGGGGGGCAGAGTGGCAGCATATCTGGGGAGGGTAGAGTGGCAGCATATCTCGCGGGGCAGACTGGCAGCATATCTGTTCCACTAAGTGTTCCACTAATGTATGGAAACATCGCATAGCAGGGATAGATCAACACATTGACACACAAACCCAGCTTTGCATGTATAGATCAATTGAAATTCACATGTGAACTCAGCAATGAAGGCATAGAATCAGACATACAAACTCTGTATTTGCAGGTATAGAATAATAATGTATGGAAGCGTAGCATTGCAGGTATAGAGCAACTGAAAATCACATGTAAACTCAGCACTGATGGTATAGATCAAAAAACACATGGGAACAGCACTGCAGACTTCAGCAATAAAGGTATAGATAAAACCCCCTAAATTACAGACATAGATCCCAAAGCCAGCCCTTGCATCCACACTGCCCACATAGAACCTGACCAGCACCCAGATAACACGCATAAGACTTGCCATCTTTGTCCCCAAACACCCCAAACAGCATGAGTCAACTTTGTCACCAAACAGTCCGTACTATGCCATCTTTGTCCCATAAGCTTGTGCCATCTTTTCCTTTCCACAAATCAATTATACATCTATAATACACATAGATACTTTTACAGCCACTCACTAATTCACACTTTCATTAACATAATTCATTCACATAATCATTTATTCTCTCCCTCATTCAGAGAATTCATCCACACATTAATTCATACTCTATCATTCAGACAATTCATCCATATGCTAATTCATTTATTCTCTCACTCTTTATTTCAATATTCTTACTACCCCCTCATCGCCCTTTCTCACTATCAACCCCCTTCTCCCTCCCTTCTCATAATCTACCCAACCCCCTTTCCCTTCCTTCTCATAATCTACCCCTGTCTCCCTCCCTTCTCAATATCTACCCCCTCTCCCCCCTTTCAGACTATCTGACCCCTCTCCCCCCTTTTGTAGTTTACTTACCTTCCAGAAGTCCTGTTGTGAGAGCATGAGTCCCTGCTCTGCCGCGGTGCGCATCATATTCCGTCCCTGAGCATGACATGCCGGCACCGTAACCAAGCTAGAGGCCACGTGGAGGAGACTGAGGGGCGCCGAGCGGTTGCTGAAAACTTAATGAGCGATGATTCGGCGCCCCTCTCTCTCCTCCGCATCGAAAAAAAGGGCACTTCAATTCTGGGACAATGCATTGTCCCGGACTGAGGCTGCCCGGGACCCGGGACTGTTCCAGGCAATCTGGGACATGTGGTCACCCTAGTCTGGGTATGTTTGTTTTGGTATTACATTGCACTACATTACCTTACATTTATTTATATAGCTCCATCAGATTCCATAGCACTGTTAGAATTGGTGGGATAATCTAAAGTCACACACAATATCTACTGGTACAAAATGAGAAGTTGCACTGAAGTCTATTAATTGCATTTTGTTATACTGTTATTTTTATGTAACGGCTTTTGTTCTGCATTATATACACAGCCTCTATACACAATGATATGATCTGTTCTTGCATTGATACAAAACTGATACAAAATTAAACTACAACTACAAAATATATGAGTCATACAAGTGATTGGTTCAGACCTGTCGAAAGACATGTGATGTTAACTGACCTCATTACAGGTAGCTCCTTGCATTAAGCAGAGAACAGGTGCTTTTTCAATACACAAAGGCGTGATTCTAAACTAAAGTCCCCGATTGGCTGCTCCACTGTTTTGTTATTGTTAGTTTTACATCTGGAGCTGACATCATGATGATTGGAGAAGGTGTGTCGTCTGTATCTTAAGGGCATGTTTCTTAACTTATAGATATGACATGTTGTATGATGGTATAAGGTAGTTTTTAAAAATGAAACTGTTAAGTAAAATTATTTTAAAGGGCACTCCAGCCATCATATGCACTTTAATGCCAATGTTAGCTGTGTCTCTAATAGTTTTTTTTTAAATATTTTTGTGTGGTTCCTTTTTGCAAGTGCATAGAGAGATTGTACAGGGATTCTCAATTTGTCTCTTTCCCTACCTTCAGCTCCAAGAGTTGTAGAAGTGATGTTTGTGGCCCAATGTATCTGCTACTGCTTGCACCTATGTCAGCTCCAGTTCTGGCTTAGCAAGAACTCCAAGGTCAGGGGCACCTCCATGCACAGAAACCACATCCACTGATTTTAATAGCCATGCTTTCAAGTAGCCAAACAGTGCCACCAAAATTAGACCTCAGAGGGGGTTTTGTGTTGTAGTGGAACACTTGAAGCATACATGATTGACAACCTTTTAGTTTCTAATAGCTGGTTACATGAGTAAAACAAAAGTAATGACTTGTTTCATCATAGTATATCACCTTGGGCCTTCTGTACTGCAATTGCTAGTCTATTTCCTGATACATATACTGTATCTATATGTATCAGGAAATAAATAAATATATATATATTTACTTCGCTAGTGTAAAATATATCAAATAAAACAATTTCTCGATATAGGGAATGGGGGGGTTAGAAGGTATGTATAGGTTGGCTTTTTGCTCTCTCATGAGAAACTATGAGCTCCTACCCAGGAACATGTGAAGGGTGGAGGCCCCTGTATTAATAAGGGGTCATGTGGAACCCCACATGTTGATGTCACAGACACATCAACTTACACACAAGTTAGACTGGAACTGTTCATTACTTAAGTTGAGTCATATCCATGAACCCAACTGTTAATAGTGATGGCTATACTTTTAGTATATAGACCACATTATATTACTGATCTCCTTTTTGACCTATATGGCAGCCAACATCCATAGGGTTACATATGAATTCTTCTTTCTAGCTGATTTCTCCCATTAATGGGGAAATGTGACATCCTAGACTGTCCTCTGGCCTAATATATATCTATTAAATAAATGTTAAACTTATATGTATATTATTTTACTCATACCAAAAGGTGATATATGAACTTTAAGAGCAACAACAAAGTAAAAACTGTGTTAAATATATTATACACAGCTTTCGAAATCTCTGTGATGTCACCATCATTCTAAGCCAAGTTATAGTAACTTTTTTTCCCTCGTAAAAGTGGATAAAGTTGAGAAACTGGAATGACACAGTGAGAAAGTCCTGTATTCCCGCCCCTTTAGAAACAAAAAAAAAACTCAAGATATTTTTGATTTATTCATAAGGACCAAAGGCATCTTCCCAAAATCATTTTCCTATTAGCTAATACGTGTGAGACAGGAGAAAGCACAGACATGGCTACACATGATGCTGCAAGAAATCAAACAGTGTTGAAGGCCATCTGCATTGTTTCCCTTTTTATAGCGTTGGCATCTTTTGCTATGGCTTGGATTGCTTGCTGTAAGGTGAGTAGAATCACAAATATTTTTACGCATACATCTGTGAAAATATGCAGTTTCCCATTCATTCTGAAGATGCAATACATATAAGAATACAGTTTGCATTTTTAGTACAATACTAGACAAGCGTTTTCTTTTAGTGTCATAATGTTTACAATTTAGTAATCTGCTGGAATGCTATAAATAAAAAGTTTATGACTAGTACTAGTATGAACCGGAAAATCTAAAGGAAATCTCTGTGATAACAAAAATCAAGAAGTAGTGCAGCGATCAGAAAAAGCAATTTTCAAATCTAAAGGTATGATTCTGTCATGCCAATTTAAGCGCTTATATTTATATATATATATATTAGCATCTTGTACTAATGTCTTTTTTTACTGGAGTAACATTTTGTCTTTAGGACAAGGTTTTGGGAGTATCAACCTCCCTTTATCAACTCCAAGGTAACGCTGAGCAGGAAAATAAATCCAAATTAAAAATGTGTGGAGATTTCAGGAAAAAAAGACTGATATGGTACAGATCATGATAATCAAAAGTGTAAATAAATAAATATGATAAATCAGGCCAGTGTGAGAAGAACGTCAAGGGCAAATGAGAGTGGTGAGACATAGTAAAAAAATGCATACAAGATTATAAGGTTATATTATATCACTTTTTGGTAATGCAACTGGAATCCTATTGGGAAAAAATAAGGTCTGTCAAAAGGATCTTAGGTCTTAGACAACCACCCAACTGCAAACAACTTCGCAATAAGAAATGAATGCCGTTAGAAATGGGACAGAACAATGGAACACACCTTGTATATACAATGCAATGTACTTAAACAGAGTGTTAAATGGGTTAGAAGAAACTAAGAAGTCCTACTTTTTACCTTAAAGTGCCAGTTACATAATAGATGCATAGCAGGCAAACTGTCTCACTACCATGGTAACTAACACTGTTAACACAAGAAGTCAAAGAGACAACATGCTGTTATGTGATCAGTTGGCTAGCATGCTAGGATACAGCCCTGATCCTTGGTGGGATGCAACCTTTAGGGATTACGATGTCACAGCCCCCAACTATAGCACTCTCCCCAATTCAAACAATGCAAAAAAATGATACAAAGGAAATACAATTCTCTTCTTTAACCAATGTATCTCTCATTCTTTTCTTTACTGTCCACATTCTTCTCATGATGACCTATTTATGGTCAACTTTGACTACTGTGACCTGTATTCTATCTAGGTCATTTTGTTGATCTATAAATGTTAGATTTGGATGCTTTTCTTTTGGGACTTAATAAAAAGGGTTTTATACCCCTGTCCTAAAAAGCATAATATTAGTTCAATAAAAAGGTATCACCTCAAACTGGAGTACTTCAAATGACCTAAAGTCACCTATATGAGTTGGACATCCCTTTCTAAAACCATGGGCATTAATTTGGAGTCGGGTCCCTGTTTAAGGCTATAACCACTGCAGCTGACACTTGGCATGGCACATAGTGACCTAAGGCTTGTGCGCAGCAGCTCGGCCATGGAAACCCATTTCGTGAAGCTCCTGATGCACAGTGCTTCTGCTCATGAGGCAGTTTGGAGCTCTGTAGTGATTGATCAGAGTGCTCAGAGGCGATCTTAACACTTCACATGCTTCAGCACTAGACAGCTCAGCTCTGTGAGTGTGATTATTCTACCGTTTCATGGCTGAGCTGTTTCCACTTCACAATAATTGCACTTACATTGGACCAGGGCAGATTCAGCAAGGCAGACATTTTACAAACTGACTTGTGGCATCCTATGGCATGCCATGTATAAAATCACTGAGCTCTTAAGTACAACCCATTTTACTACCCATGTTTTTTTATAGAGTTGGCTGCCTATGTGCTTGCTTTTATAGACCTGTTAGCAATGGGTGTGACTGAAACAAAAGTTTGGAGTGTCCTAATACTTTTGGTCATATACACATTTAGGCCCAACATCTCAGGTGTCCTTACCAGGGCACTTTGCTGGGGAAGGGATGTAGTCTATACCAAGGGCACCTACTGAGCATTTCATATACCGGCGCACAGCGTCACTACATCCTGAGGAGACCACGTAGGATCTGAGATTGAGGTCTGTACTACAAGGGCACAGATCTAAATCAATTATAGTGTGTCAATCAGGGAAAATAGAGGATCATCTAAACCGTATGATCATAACTGGGAACTCTCCGGGTTTTGCTTGGAGTCTCCGGGTGAAGCACTGCTTCTCCGGGTCTCTCGGCTTCACCACAGGGAAACTTCAGGTCATATGCAGCACGACCCACTCAGTTTCCCTCCAACAAAACCGCGTGGGGCTAGCCCTGCCCATTAACATCAGACACACACATGGTAAGCATGATAAACACATGACTTGCAGGATCAACCAAGTTCTTGGATTATTTTTATAATATAATAATTTTTATAATCAGCTGTTCTGCAGTTAGCTAGCCTGGTGAAATGATAAACTGTAAGTTACATTTTTGCTTAGATTTTGCTTTTTTATTGCAGGATAAAGATGTGTGTTATGCCCACGCACAGCTTGGTAAGTATTTTTTTTTTACATTTTGTTATGTTGTATATGCCAAATTATAATTCTTCAATTGTCAGATGGCAAGTACCGAAACATTACAAAGAATTTGTTAACACGGCAATTTTCTCCTCATCATTTCTAATGATCTAATAATGGGCTTTGCCTCCCTAAGCTTTGCTTTATATTTATATAGTGTAATCACACTTATTATGATAAATGTAAAAAGTAATTTCCAGTTTTAACACATTATTTTTAATATTTAGTGATTTATATAGGGACGTCATTTTCCACAGCGCCGTGCAATGGGCTAATAGGGCAAAAAAAAGTAGTGCAATTAACAATTTGGACTCAATAAAAACAAAAGGTTAAGAAAGCCCTACTTTAATGTGCTTGCAACCTAGAAGTAGGTGGGGTATGTTACACAAAGATTAAAAGTCCAAAGGTTTATCTACCTTAGGTCACTTAAGTAAATTCCCTGAAGCTGCCTATGGCCGCTGGGACAAAATCCTTGGTAAACCAATGATCTGAAAGTGAAGGTTGCATCGTTCTCCTGAGAAATTGTGTGCTAGGCTTGTGCACAGCAAGCAAAATCAATTTGGATGAAATGAGTGGGCCTTTTTTGATTCTGGAATGACATTCAGGGGCCGTTACAAAATGGGGAGGTCCCTGATACCTTCTGGACTCATCTTTCACCTACAGCAGCAACCATCTCAAGGTTAAGGAAGAGACACACATTCGGTATCCCCTGGTAACAGACTCCAGTACTGAGATATAGGAATAGTAGCAGGCAGACCAGCATCAAGATGGTTAAAAGCAATGTTAAATCACAGGAGTTACATTGATACTCTGTCTGCACTCTAAACAACAATGTTGCATTCTAAAGATTCCATGTTTTTCGCTAATCTGCCTCTAGATCACCACCCCTAGCCAAATTACCATAAAAAAGCAAACAAAACCACTAAGAAGAGAAAAAGTGAAAAGCTACTAATAAAAATAAACGAAAAAAGCACCCAATGTTCATTTCACCAACGTGGCTTCTGGCTTCATCGGGGGTATCAAAAGTATACTACTTAGTTGTCAGATATTTAAAGGAAGGAGGCCATAGTAGCCCCTCCTCTAATTTGCTCTCATTGGTGGGAAGTTCACTCATACCACAATTGGCAGAGCAGGGCACGGGGCAGGCACTAGCAGAGACGCATCCAGCCACAAGACTGATCCTTCTCCACATATTAGAAAAAAAAGAATCCCCCCCAGAGTAAGGAAGGGGCAGAGGTGGTAGATAGTGATACAGGGGGATAGATAGTGAGAAAGGGGAGTTTTGTTACACGTTTTTATTCCTTTCTTTTTTTGGGATGAAGGGGCGCCAGAGGAGTAGTCCGCACAAGGCGCCAGAACACCTAAGGCCGGCTCTGATGATAGGCACATGAAGCCCCATAGAGCAGGACTGATTTTTTTAAAAAAAGGTTCCCCCAGAGTAAGCCATTGCATGTGTGCATTTACTGTAAATGTGGGATTTAAAAAAAAAAATACGTAGTGGTTTGCAGTGTCCGCTTCTTTATGAAATGTTCTCATAATTATATTATTAAGAAATGACACATTTTATTTTTTTACTATATACACGTTTAATTGTCATTATAGAATGTGTGTTCCCTGATGTTAACAATTTATTATAGATTACATTCAGGAAACACAGGAAATAAAAAAAGCATTTCAGATAATTAGTACCATTCCAGTAAAAACATTATTTATCAGCTTCCTGTTTTAATTTTTGACTGTCTGAAGATTTAAATTGAAATAGGAATTTATCCAAGCCAGTCATTGGTGGAATGTTCCAGGCTGGAGACTATGCAATGTCTACAAAGTAGGGTGACCACATTTTATTTCTGCCATTTTAGGGCACAGCATGGAAAACATGGGATTATACATACAGTCATTATATATATATATATATATATATATATATATATATATATATATATATATATATATATATATATATCATGCAAATAAAGTTGATGCACTCAGCAGGTCTTCTTTTTAGAAATTTTATTGGCTTAGTAAAGGTCCAACGTTTCTCAAGAATGAGTTAGTGGGCAATTACAGTTGAATAAAGACATGGCAAAAACTCAAAAACTGCTCTGGTCATTTAGTGCAAACATGGTAAGAAAAAAAAAACCCGGTCCTGAAGGGGTTATTGGAACAAAATTGCTTCATTGCCTTTTTAAAGCACAATAAGTACATTTCAGACTTTACATTAGATTAGGGAGATTATTACATATATAATATACATTTCTTCTTGGTTTGATTGTAGACATATTTTACACTTTTTAAATGGTTTCTTTACAGACATCTGTTTAATATAAAAAATATAATTTTAAGTACACTGTAATGTGATTTTTCTTATTTTTATATTTTTTTTCTTAATGTGCCTACACAGCCAAATATTCAGGTGCCAAGTCGCTCTAAATATTTAGTTGTGTTGTTGAGAAGGGCAATATGCCTTAGTGGTGTGACACTTAGTGCTGTGTCCTACATGTGCAGGAAATTTTCTGAGCCTTGTATTAGCCATGCAAAGCACAAAAATATTATGCATACTTACAATTTATTTTTTATTAATTAAGTATTTATTTCTGTTTTTTCCCAAACCAATCAGGAAACTCATCAAATAAATGGACATGGAGTTTGGAAAAGTGCCCTTGGATGCTTGAGACAAATGACAACAAGGTGAAGATCAACAGCAGAGGGATTTACATAGTCCATGTCCAAGTAACCTGTAGTCTCCCTAAGAAATCAATGGATTCAAATAAAACAGACATAGAATTGAAAGTATCATCTAACAACAATAAATCACGCAACATAATGAGGAGTCTGTATCTTCCACCCACTAACTCTTCAATTAATAGACCAACCAGGTCATCATTTACCCTGGATTCCACCTTCCTTCTTAATAAAGGGGACACACTTCAGTTGTTTTTAAAATTTGATATGTCATCAGTTTTTGGAGCAGAACGTGATTCTTTCTGGAATATATATAAAATTGTTGATTTTTAAGCACATTTCTTGCTGATAAACTATCCTAAAAATAATTCAAATAAATAAAAAAAGTTACATAAGGTTAGGGAACTATGGTTTAAACAAATAAACACTTATTCCAATAAACAATAACGAGTGCTTATAAGCACAAAATATTTTGTGACAATCAACCCACTTTGAACAATGTGAGTGCTGCTACAATCAATTCAGACACAACTACACAATTGTCCTCTATACAGCCTTAAAGAAATAAGAAAAAATGAGACTGCACATCAGATTAGGGTAAAAGTAAATAACATACTTCCCCTTTAATTCTTCATAACATGTGTTCCTCAAACAAAATGAAAAACAGTAACTAATAGTGTATAGCGTATACTAATAGTGTCCAAAAAAGGGTAATAAATATGTGATAACAAGAAGAGATACTCTTACAATATTCAGACACTACTCTATGCTGGCACAAAATCTGCCTCCAAAGTGGCACATGATCTTCTTAGTATTCAAAGCCAATAAGGTGTCTGTTAAATTAAATATGTGACATACTTGTTATATTTTAAGGTGATGGTTACAAAATATGTAATTCATTGTTTTTGTAACATTATTAATTAAATTTGTTATTATTTAAGGATAAAAAAGAAAGATATATTTCTAATCTCTGCTTACACTCTGTAAATAACCAAATAGATCTACAGACTGGGAGTCATAAAGGAAGATCAGTTGACAGTGGCTCCAATTATCAGGTAAAGTAGAACAGGTAACACTGGATACTAAAAGAAGTGGACAAAATATCCAACAGGCTTTGCATTTGCATGTGTTTTTTTTTTATCTACAGACATATATTATTGGTTTTGTCAAACTATTATTATAACAAATGCATTATTTGACATGCTTTAATAAAAATACTGTCTTCATTTGTTGTTTTAAACTTTGTGTAACTTGACAGACCCTCGTATAATTTTACTTCATAATGCTGAGTGCCTATTCCAAAAATACGTTATGACTTGGTAAACTGTGCAAATATACAGGTTTATTTTGTTAATTATTTGTTAATTCTATAACAAATGTTTTTTTCCACTTTAAATTACTTAATATTTACAGATGGGATACATGCCCCTATATAGCACTTTAACCCCACCACCACCCCAACGGGGAGATTCAAACTTAGTAATGAATTTGCCAGTTGCCTGATTTTTTTCCCACTAGCATCCACTTGACTCTTCTGCCCTTTTTTGTGAATTTGAGGCATCTGGATTTTATAGTCATTGTTATGAAGTATGTAAAAAATTATTTAGAGTGTAAGGCAGGAGGTGCCCAGAGGTCAGCAGTCCACAAAGCAAAAATCCACCCATAGTCCAGAGGGTCAAGGAGGCCCCTGCTGGTGACCAGTAGAGTTGCTCGTACGGACCTTTAAAATCCGGACGCCAATGCCCGTAATAACCCCTTCTACAAAAAACGGCAAAAAACGAACACGAAGAATGTACAAGAATATTCACTCGAACCGAAGACAGGAACGGGCGAATTTTTCCCATGAAGACGAAAACAAACACGAAGAACTGGCCGACACCCAAGTCTAATCCACACCAATGAGGACATGCCATTGGGCAGCAGGAAATGCCCCCTTCCCGCCAGCTGCAACTCAATGGACACATCATGCAACTCTCTTAAGGCCAGGAATGTGGTGTATTCTGCAACCGTGCTGCCGAACGCCGTGAGGTACTCATGGCTGAGGATTTGGCCTATTCTATAACTGTGCTGCCAAAAGCAGCTGCATGGTACTCAAAGCCTGGGGATGCCGAAAGTGCCGCCATTTTGGCGGAAATTCCCCTTAGGACGCCACCTTTTTTTTGAAAGTTAGCACCAGGTTATGCTCAATCTTCCAATCAGGTGAGAGAATGTCCCTTATGCCGAGACCATTTTGTCTTAAGGTGAACTACCATGGCTCCGTGGTCCAGTTCTTATATTATGTATCATAGTTCTTTACTATCAGTAAGAAACATTGATAAAGGTGTTTTGCATATTTTACCACATTAGAGTAATCATGAGTCATACAAAACAGTGGTTTCCTTACACGTGCAATACTAACCTTATGTCACATAGATTATATAGAGACTCACCCTGTAAAGACGCCGAAGCCATTGGTCTCCCCAGGCCAAGAGCAAAATTAGAAGAAATCAGGAAGGGCCCTAATACTAATTTTGGGAATTTCCTCCCAGTGTCCATATTCCTCTGCCACTCTCTCCCACAGTGGACATACCCAGCTACATCCCTCCACCACCAGTGTATGTACACCTCAGCCTTCCCTCATTGTCCATACACATCTGCCCCCTCTCTACCCATCGACCATATATATTTGCCCCCCTAGTGTCTATCCCAAAGCTCCAAATCTACCCTATCTCTCCATGTCGCAGTCACCCCTCTGCATATTCATTTGTGCCTATTGTTAACCCTTGCTGCGGGCCCAGAGTGTACAGCAGGGTCCAGCAGCAGGAAGTGATAGGTAATGTGTGTGACATCTTGAGTGTTACCTCGGACTTCCTGCTGCCGGTATGTCTCTACACACTGCACATGTGAAAAGCAAGAATTCACACAATTCGTGTGAGTTTGCTGTTGCAAATCCATATATGTTTTGTGAACTCACAAGTAGCAGTTTAGTGAATGGACCCAACTGACCCTGATCTCTCCAACAAGCCCATAATGACGTCCAATACTGTGGATGTGGTAGCAAAACATCACTTCTAAAAATACAAAGAAAAAAAGCTAAGCATACTTGCCCAGTTTAACAATTTACAGTTCTTTCCTGACCTATCCAGGTATACTCTACACGGATGTAAGGCAGTCCGTGGCATTTCTGCATCCATAAGAGCTCATGATATCAAATACCGCTGGGGGTTACCAGTGAAACTGATTATTATCGAAAATAACCAACAAAAAATAATCAACACTCCGGATCAAAGTATCAAGACAAGGCTAAACAAAACAGCAAAAACACAAAAACCAAAAAAAAAATAAAGAGAAACAATACTGTCCTTACAATATACTCTGTGACAACTCCTCCATGCCTAATAGAAACATGTAGAAGACACATAGAATATCACCAAAGTCATTTTAGTGATATTCTCCGCGTTTTCTACATAAAAAAACAAAAAACACCTAAATTTATTAACCAAAAAACTACAAGAAATAACCTGCAAGTACATTCAGCATCCAACATCTGCTATGGACAGATGTTTTTACTTAAAAATTAAAAAAGAAAGAAAAAGCAGCAAGATTACAGACAATCTTAGGAAAAAAAGTACTATACTAAAATTAACAAAGCAGGCAAACTGCTGGCTAACAAACTGAGTAAAATCCAAGCCCAAGCGAAAATCCCTTATCTCAGCACAAAAGCAGGGCACAAGGTATACAATCCTACCTAGGTGGTCAATGAAATGGCAACATTTTACCATTCATTATATAATCTCAAGGAGGATAAACACTACCCAACCCGACTATAGGTGATATTGATGCCTATCTGTACTTTCATTTACAGAAAAATTCTGCCCTATCACTTTACTTAATGTAAATACTAAATTTAATGTCAGACTGTAAGCTAATATGTTGAACCAACTGCTTTCATTTTTGATAGATAGAGACCAAGTAGGATTTGTAACCCCTTAACGACCAGTGGTGTGCCAGGTAGGTCACACAAAAACAGTCACTTAACAACCAATGAATTATCGGGCCTGGCAAGTCATTAAACAAGCTTAAAAAGCCCTCTATGGTCAATTTCTTGGCTGAAATGTTGTTGCTGTAATGCCTCGATGTCCAAGCATTCAGCAACACTGAGATCAGCATGAAAGGTAATAACACCCGTATCCGAAACTCCTACCTGTTGTGGATTAGAACTGTGAATTTAACTACCCATTTTGGATCAACCCCTGTTTTTGCTACTCTGTATGCCAACCTGTACCTTTCACAATCTCTATGGATTGTCTGCTGTTTTCTCTTTAATGAGATTCTGAACTTACCCTGCCTTTTCAGACCATTTGGAGATTATCAAATCAACGTTTCTTCTTCGAAATAGTAGACACTATTTAGCAGTTTTTTTTATTAGCTTTTGTAGATGTTTTTAAGTTTTTTATTATATATTTTATTATAGGAAATCAGATATGATCAAGAAAGCCCTTGTCCTAAAAAAAACACTAGGTACACTAAATAGGAGAGACAAAAATTGCAGCTAAACACGAGCACCAAAAAACAGATGTGTTAACAGATGTGGTCTCAAAGTGGTTAAAGGGAATAGACTGATTCTATTATAAACAGATGGTTTATTAATACATTATTAACCAGGGGAAACTATTAAGGATTGGTTAAAATGGAAACAAATGATGGTGTCCTCCACTGATCCAGTTGGTTTTAAAAATGTTTGTGTCTAGCCCTGGCTTAGCTGTAGTTCATCAACGGTTGCCTCTGAGGTAATTAATGTATCCTTTTTTTTATATTAAAACCAATATGAAACAGAATAAGAACATCTTTATTGCAGACATAACACCAGAAGTCCAGAAATCTAAGCTCTTGCCTCCACACAGCATCTTCTATTTGGACAAATAGCCATACGTTCAGCCAGGTATATAGTTTTCATGAAATTTTGTGTCACACATACACAACAGACAAAAAAAAGTGACTGTTCCTGCGCTCTCCCTTCTATGCCAGCAGCACCTTAATCATGCTGTTTCCCCTCCACATACAATGCGAATATCACATAAAATAGTGCACAAAAATATTAAGTGCACTCAGCATAAATCTATTGGTAATAAGGACACATTTACAGAACCTGTATATATGTTCTGGATGTTTTATAGTTTTCATGACTAGAGTTGAGTAGCCCTGCCTTTTCCACAGAATTAACTGACGTCCAGACTGACTTGCCTCATAAGGAAAGTCCCTGAGAGTCTTTCTATGGAGAGGAGTAGTGGTTGCCATAAAACATGGATATGTTTAGGAGTGTTTTGTTTGTTAAGGGGAGTTATTAATATAACCACACCCAGCTGGGGTGCCAACAAAATTCCTGCACCCAGGCATCGGTGACCCTAACCTCAGCCTTCATATATAGGTAACTTCTTGTTATCATGATTTTAACTTTAATTTTTAGGATATCTAAAAACCAATAAAACAATTTCCAATTCTTGATTACTTCCCAGAGGGGCTTTGGTTCTCATTTTAAATTTCCATTAAACCTCCCTCTTAGTCAGGAGGCTTACAATACCTCCAGCCCTCATTCCAAGTTTACAATGCTCAATCCCCATGTAGGTGAAAAAGTTAACATCATCTCCTACGCGTATCTGAAAGTGTTTGGTCACCGGAGATCTCATATAATCACAATTGATGTCTGAGACATGCTATTTAATCCTTTCTTTAGATCACATACTTAGTGTTACGATTAATGTAACCGTTAGCGTGAATTGTTGCCCATTAGAGGAGGAGACAAATGTTTTAGAAATGCTAGCATGTTTACAGCAGATACACCTTTTCGAGCTACATGGATACATGCCCGTAGTGCGTAACCAAACACTGCTCCCTCCTTTCCCAGAATCAGTAGGTAGATAACTGGGGATATAATATTTTAAAAGGAACATGCCTTACGTGCGGTGAACTTGATACTAGATTAACCATCAAAAACATTATCAGTTTTCAGAAAAGGTACATTGTTTGGAATTATATCTCCTTTTTTTTTGCCAAATTCCTTGACGTAAAATCTTTTTCATCTCAATTCTCATCCCGAGAGATGACCTTCTCCTTCAAAAAAAGTTATGTAGTGCTAAACTAGATACCAAATGCCTTCTGATAAGGCCCTGTCCCTGCCCCTTCCCCTGCCCTCGTGCCACCTTAAACAGGCCCCTCAACAAATCTTTCCCAGTTTGGACACCTGAAATGTTGGAGGATATTTTGTAATCTGTAAATCTGACTAACAAAGGACACATATTTGACCCACTTGGTTATTACTCTACACCCTCATACATCAAAATGTCCCAGATATGTATATATGGTATTTTTTTAAACCAACTTCTGGCCAAGTGCACCAAATCAAATATACTGCTGATTGTCACCGTTAATTATGATTACGTTTGTAAATCTAATAAATCCCCTGACTTTATCAGGGGATTTATAGTGCAGTCAGGAAAGTAACTACTACAGACTGACCATCAAGCAGTGGCCTTTGAGATAAAGAAAAACACATAGGGAAAGTACCATTGACTTAACCTACTTCTTTATGCAAATTTAAATAGTTTTCAGCATGAGTATGATGATCAAAGTTAAGAGGTGCTTTATAATAAATAAATATCATTGCTGTGGGCTGTCTGGGACTGTCCATTAAAGCTAACTGGAAAATACATTTACCTGTATGAATTTTCAAAGATTATTGAGAAATTGCTTAACGTATTCCCTCCTGAACTAATCTCATCTCAATTGAAACCCATCACACGGCAACTGGTACGCCACAATGTTACACCTCTCGGAACTCAACGGGGGCTACATTTGTTAAATTTCCCAAGCTTGCACATTTTCCAGTAAAAGACAGCCAAGTAAAAATAAGGGTTCATGTAAAGTCACAATCAACAGTGAGATAAAAGCAAAGGTACCAAAAAGACACAGAGGAGTAGGAGGATTTTTTATATTAATATATTGAAGTAATCGAGATGTCCACCATGTTAAACACAAAAAAGCTAGATCTTTTTAATGGTGATTTCTGGAAAGGGTTTGGAAATTCAGCAGCAACTAGGCCTGATGTTTCAAATGCATTTAATTATACAGGTGTTAAATAGGGACTATAGCACCTTTACTACTAACATTAAATATATGCCATTAACAAATTGCATCTTTGGATAAACTCATCTGTAAAGGCCTTATACTGTAATTAATGACCACCTTTCTGTTGATTTGGAATTGTTTGCAGACCAGAGCTCACTCATGACATGTCTGGGATCGCCTCCAAAAGAAAAAAAAATCCACCAAACCCCATTCAACCAAACCACACACATACTGTTTTCTCAGAATAGTGTCTGGTGATTAACCAAGTACTCCTTACTGTTCAATGATGCAGTGATTGCTGATAATCCGCGGTATATGCAAATGGTCATGCAATTAAGTGGACCATCCCCTCGTGCAGTTCTTTATCTACTCGTGAGACAGATAGGCTCATTTGCTGTCTATACAGGAGGGGAGGATGACCGATGAACTGACAGGCCAAGCTCATGAAAGAAATTAGCGACATCTTATTTTAATTGATATTCTGAGCGACCACTGTATCAGCATTTCAATATAATTCTCAGTTTATTTTCTCCTCATCCAATGCTGCCCTTCCCACTAAGTACCAATCTGAACTATGATGGGGCTGGCCCTGTTCCAGACCATTACATTTTAAGTATTGTTTATAGGTTGATTTTAGATAATTTGATAAATGCGGTCTTACTCTTACTTTCCTGAGCCATGTATATGTTTTTAACAGTAAGAGAAGTGTTTACTGCAATGAAGGTGTGTATCTATTTATTAAAGAGTAACTGTCACCTTCACAGTTTACTTAAATAAATGTATTAAAGCTACTTATTGCTTGGATTTTTTGTTAACCAGTATAGCTGGTTTTTCATGTATTTAATTTCAAAGTTGATCTCAGGGAAGCCAAGATCTCTGTCTCAATGTGGCTCATGAATTTCTTGTTCTAGAGTCATCTCCCTTCTCCTTACTTATCCTTGCACAGGTTGACTGAAACAAACAACCAACCAAGGGAGAGACAACTTATTATAGTACAATAATTATGTAGATCCTGAGAACAGGAAGGTTATTGGCTCTTAAGGTTTAAACATAACATGGGTTATTTATTTTTGTATTTTAATTCTAATCTGGAAATGTGAATACCAAGGTTATACATTGTAAACTTTGTGGTGTATGTTCATGGCGTAAACAGTAACTGGCGGAGCTTCCAGTTACACCCTCTCCCCTGATTAGAAGAGGTGTTTCTGCATCTCTCTTTCTCTCTGAACCTATCTGCATTAGACAGCACAATGTTGGGAGGGGACTATAGCCATAAAAATAGATAGGATTTGCCAAAATTGAGGTATGCCTTAGATGGTGGGTTTTTTTATGATATTTGCTGGGTATGTACTGAATTCTTACTGGTTTCTACAATAGATAAGGTGTCTACAATAACTTTATAGAGCATTTGCTTCATGTGTGTAACTTTCCTATGACTCTAATATGCTTCTTGTAATTTCCTTTTGGTAATTATGTCTTGATCAAAAAATGCATTGTGTGTATATTGAGAGTATTATCTACTAATGCTGGTTTGGTTCAGTATATTGATAGGCCACCTAACCACCTTAGTTTATCTTGTGACTCATTTGCTGCTGAGAACTCACATTTTTCACTAACTGACATATACTAGCATTTTAGCCAATATATCTTTATATTTCCCACCCTTGTTTATTATGATCAACATTTCCATCTCTGACTAATAACTGGGTTGATTTGGTTTACAATAAGTGGATTTAAACCTTTTTTTTTATTAGTAATGTTACTTCCATATTTAACCCATGATGTCGCTTAGGATATTTTGTAGTAACTTTGCTGTGTGTGTATCAGGTAGCTATTTGTTCCTGGGAACCTTTGAGGTTGTCGTAAAGGATCGCGTAATCACCAGCACTTCATTATTTTACTGTTTAGTCGTGCCCGCTTGGTTCTGTCCATTCCACCTGCATTCTGTCTACATGCAAGTAGCCTAACCTCTCCATCCTCTCTTACCTCCTCCTAGCTCCTATATGAAGCAGAAAGGGGAGAGCTCTAGTACAACCAGCTAGGAAAGTTCCTAGGTAAAATGGTATTGTTTTTAGGATGTAAAAGACACTTTAATAATGAGTCACTTTATTAATGTATATATTTTATGTTATTGAATATACTGAATACATGAAGTCAATGCTTAAAACTAGTAGGTTGGAAGCACAGATGTAATGTAAGAGTGTTTTACTATACTGAGATGGTTCCCTCCCAGCAGAAGTGATTAATACAAGGGCCACAGGACATGGTACAAACATTTATTATCTGCTATCAAATTCCACATTCCAATGATTCCCCATTTAAATGCCAATTACACCAGAATGGTTCCTTTTGATATTTCATTTATCGTATTTCTAAGTAGTTTTTTTTCCTGAATATGTACAGTACTTTATACCCAATATCACTGGAGAAAAGAACAAAAAGTCACTAAGTCACACACACACACACACATACAATGCCTGCTTTATCTTCCTTTACTACACACACAAAGTTACTAATAGTTTTAGGCAAACGAGCTACCAAATTGTTACTTTTTTTTTAGCATTTAGTTACCCTGATTAGATTTAGCTTCTATATTTCACTTCAATTAAACAGGATGTGGTTGGGGTTTGTCCCTCTTAGAAATTTCACTTGCTCTGCTTTCAAAAATGACAAAGCTTTTAGTCCTACTATAATTATTTGTATTTCTGTCTTAATCAAGCTGTGTCATGGTATCACTCAGCTTAACCCCTTCACTACCCTAACGGCTATACTTTTTTTGCCATTTTTGTCGTATGTGGGTTTAATTGAGATTTCCTTTTTTCATGTTTTATGTACCACACTAATTATATATCCTTTTTTCAGAAAAAAATAGGGCCTTCAAGAAACATGCAAAACATAATACATTTATGTGTTAGTATGTAAAAAATAAATAAATAGCAAAATAAATAATTTTTTTGCAATATTCTTAGAATTTCTTCAACACAATAGGGGTCGGAGCCGTGTAGTCCCATTAAGGAAAAGGGAAAAAGCCACATTAAAATAAAATTAAAATGTGTTTTAATGTAAGTTGCAAGGTCTCAAAAATTGATATAAAGAAATAGAAACCAAATTCCATTTTACAGTGATATTCAATTTGATTAAGTATCTCAGACCAGTGTATTATCTCAGGTTTTCTCCAGTTCCTGGCGATACAGATCATAACTGCTATTAATATCTGGACCATTAATCTTTTTCTGAGAATTGTTCCAAGGCAGTATATCTAAATTGAAAAGAAACATCTGAGGAGATATGCAAAAAACAAAACGAAATAGTTTATTTAAGAGAGTTAGGAGTTGTTTTGTTTTCAGAGTTCAGTTTTTCATATTCCCACCAGATATGAAAGATATGACTTGTGCTTGATAAGCACTGCCGACATAGATCTAAATCAAACGGCATACAAATATTCAAGGGGAGGAGATAATATAAAGATTAGTAGAAGGGAGATGAAAAGGCTCTTTGATTTCAGAACTCTTCACCCTATGAGCTAGCTTCTTTTGAGCCTGAGGCAAGAACAGAAAATTGTGCCACCCCCACTATATTTTATAGACGTTAAATTAAGGAAAGTAGATAAGTAACTAACAAGGACATTAACTATATTAGAACTGTTTGTTTCAGTTACATAAGATTCATAAAGATATGTAATTTATTACAAGAATCACAATCATCACAACTTGCATAGAAAACAAACTTTGGTAAATAAGGTATTGAAACAAATACCAAAAAATACAAATCTACATAGAAAAAGAAAGTCTTGATATGTAATTATTTAGATTGTATACAAACTTTCAATTAAAGAATTAAAGGGTTTACCATGGTAATTCATCCTCACAAGTGAGAAAAATAGAAGAAAAATGAATAGTGCTGCGTACATAAAAATGTCATTCACATTATTATTTAGCAATGAGAGTTCATAGAGGGTTATCTCTTTTAGTTGTATACCTCTGGGTTCCTCAAAATAATGTACAATTGCCCTCAATGAGTATGAGAATATATGAACCAATCCAACAGTAACACGTGTGGTGCAGCTAATTAAATCTTTGACCATGGGGTTTATTAAATCAAGTTTCTTTGAGAATTTATAATTCATGCAATATAAGTAGAAAGGATTAAATGTGGAACAGTCAAATGTCAAACTCAGAAGTGTTAGAAGGCAATGTAAGTATAACATCATCTGCAAATAAAGGAAAGTGTATAACAAGGGTGCCAAAGAGCATCCTTGTCTAGTTCCATTCTCGATGTTAAAAAAAAAAATAAAAAGTTGTATTCAGATATGGACTACCACTTTTGCTCTAGGAGAGGAATACTGAGCCTTGATGTTAGATTTGAATATACCAGACAAACCAAAAGCTTTTTAAGGTTTCAAATAAGAATGTAAAGTTTAAAAACCAAAATCCCACGTGAATAGAGAAATAAATATGGATTGTTACACACAGTCATGACCTCATCTGAATGCAGTCAGCAAGTGTGAGGTGGCTAGAGCATGATGGCTAGTGAAAATCCCCCTTGCTCCACCCTGTGGACGCCCGTGATAACATTTACTGTATAATTATTATGATGCAACTTTACATTAGTTTTCTCTGAAATTAAAAGTTCCTGTTACATATCTGCATACAAATAAGGCCTCTCTTTATGAAGCAGAACACACATACATTATGTAACCAGTCTAGTGTTTCCTGGGATCCTAGAAGATAAGCTCTGGTTAAACCAGAACATGTGATGAGAAGCCAGTTATCTGTTTTACTATTATTTTTGAATTCCCAAGCCATTGGGTAGATGTTCTGACTACCTTATGTTTTCTGAAATTCCAGAATGTATAATTTTATGCATTTTGTTCTAGTCCTTTTAAATATACAAATATATTATTTTTACTTTAGAATTAACTATTCAGAATATCAGAAATTATTAGTTATTTTTCTTAACTCATATGAGTATGTGACGATTGTATCAATGTAAAGGGGAGGTTGTACACAACTACTATGTCAGCCACAGGTTAAAACAGGCCACACACAGGCAACAGGCCCTGCTTGCTGATTACTCTGCCATCAGCAGCAATGGGAATCAAAGTAAAAATGGGGAGAAACAATGTTTCTCTCTTAAAAAAGATATTTACAATCTAAAAATGTAAAATTTTAAAATAAAAATGAGAACGTAATAAATAAGTAAAGACTTCAATGATGTCACCATGACATCATAAGGAGAATCCCATCCAGTTTCAAGAGAGATCTCTGAGGTCTTTAAAGAACTCAAATTGATCTTCAGATAAGTGTTAAATAAAAAAAACAAGTCACATTCTGGGGTTCAACATTCTTTTATCTGCATGCAAGGAGTTATTTCTTCAAAATAGCTAAGTACCTGCCATAGGTAGGGACCTGAACAGGCAGACAGGCAGCCTTGCCCTTTTTTAGTAAGATCTCTAAATAGGAGATTTTCTTTTGGTTTCCTTTTGTTTGTTGCTGGGTTAATGAGCTGGAGGACCTCCAACAAAAGGAAATAAGGAAAACCACACTCTGTAATCTGTATTTGTAAAATAAACATGGCTCTAACCTCAAAAGAACTAGTGTGCTTCCTTGCAATCCTGTACCACACCAAGGTGGAAAACCTTACAGAGCAATACTGTAATAGTTATGTCAAGCAGTACGTGAATGATCACAACACATTACGATAATTTATTAACAGTAGAAACCCACATGTACAGCAGGATAAAACTATTCTCATTATATTGCAGTGTATGTTTTCTAGTCACATGTTGCTTCCGAGTTTCAAAAAATTTACAGTGCAATAACTTTACTTAGAGGATTTAAACTAATGTTCAGGTTTTGTTAATTGTGCTTTCTGATTCATATTTATTTTTCATTAATTTTACTATTTTCATGAAGTTGAAGGTTTAAGATATGTTCTAATATCTCAGTTAATGATGCTTATAAAATAGATCATAAATGATCACACTAGTGTGATCATTTAGGATCTATATTATAAGATGTGTTCTAATATCTCAGTTAATGATGCTTATAATATAGATCCTAAATGATCACACTAGTTCTAGATTTATCTAAATGGGTAACATGTCTATGCTTAGGAGCCATACTCCATTAGAAATTGCAAATGTAACAAAATATATGAACACAATACAATACTAATTGCTTAATATTTCTTACCAATCAAATTATTAAAATTAAGGAGGAAGGCTAGGACCAAAAACAATTCTGACAAATCTTTTATTTAGTTTTTGGTCCGTTCTATTTTTAGACAATCGATTTCTGAGGGCTTTTTTTAATACAAAATTTGTTGCTTTTCCTCTCATTCTCTCTCGGCCTACTTTCACCAAAAATCGCTACCGCCCCTTCGCAGATATTCTTCAATGCTCTCCAGTGCTCCCATGAGTACTTCCACAACAGTGCAAAGCCTCTGTGCAGACCACCGGGGACAACCTCTTCCCCCATTGCTTCAATTACATAGAGATGGGAAAAAATAAAGCAACACCAGAAATGCTGGGAAGGGATGGCATTGGAGCAATACTGTAACAGACAGAGGTTAGACCAATAGGGGAGGTGAAAGAGGATTTTTAACAAAATTTGTTCAAATTAAAATTCATACAATCGGAATGCACAAGTCTACTGCAAATCTACATACACAGTTCAACTTTTCCTAACCATAACTTTTTTCTAAGATTCTTAAAGGGACAGTTCAGCCATTATATGCACTTAAATGCATATGAGAGCTGTGTGGCCCCTTTAAATTTTCATGATGTCAATTTAACAAACGCATGGAGGGATTCTGCAGAATCCCCCCCCATATGTGTTTCCCCCTTCTCCCACCACCTTGACGCACAGAAACATAGACCAACATAGAGCTTCCCAAAAATATTTCTAAACCTACAGGCCAAACATACTGTATTATACCACATATGCTACAACACAACAATTATTACCGACACTTGCAGTATTCCACATCTCAATAATACATAAACATTGTGTTATTAACATCTTATTATTTTCCATATACTTATATGGTTTTCTACCTATTCAAAAAATGTCTCATTTCCTCCCTGAACTGTTCAAGAATGACTATTACTACAAAATTTTAAATATACACACCAGCTGAGATAGCTAAAAATCCCCTTCAGTCTTGATGCAGTTATTTTTCTGGTTTACCACCAGTTTTCTGGTTTTACCACCAGTTCCTCTGAAAACTTCAAACACACAAGCACCCCTTTCTTCCCACTCATATACATTTACATTGATTTCAATGCATGTAGCATGAGTTACTTACATTTTTATTAAACTAATATATTTGTAATCAAATCTTAATTATTAGCACATTTATTTATGCACAATTCGTATAGCCATTATAGTTATTTGATCTTCCAATTCTGAAAACTGCGTTTTCATAGTGATGCAAGATTTTTCTAAGTAGCTAATAGTGGCTCAGACATGCCTATTTGTTTTTAGGCATTTTATGTGAACATCAGTGATAGTTGAAAATAAGGAAGTTAGAGCTAATAGACAACATAATAATTACATATACAAGTCTAACAAAATACCAATACATAAAAGTGGTTATGTACCTTTTCCCAAATCTTAAGTTGTAAAGTTATATACATTAAATAAACCTATGTATTTACAATTAAAATACAAAACATACATTAATATAAATGTCAAGCCAGGCAGAATTTGAGCAATGTCACAAGGTAAAGCTAGGAACATTTTACAAACAGTTCAAGCAGCAGTATATGGAACCCAAAAGCTCACTACGTGGGCAACGATATGCAGCTCATGTTAATGCATTTCATATAAATATATATATTTATATATGTGGAATGTGTAAGTAAGAGTGAGAGTAAGCATTTGTGCTTTTGCTTTGAATGGCCCTTTAAATGATGCTAAGGCGCATTGAAGTTTGATACAGCACCCTCCCCTAATACTGGCACCCTTGGCACAATATGAGCAAAGAATGCTGTAAAAATTGTCTTTTGCTTAACCTTTTGATCGTTTCTTCAAAAAAAATACACAATAACACTCAATGATATTAAACAATTGCAAACAATACACAGGTTTATCCAAATTGTGAAATATACGTGTGCCACAATAATTGGGACACTTTTAGTCAGTACTTTGTGCTACCTCCCTTTTCCAAGATAAGAGCTCTGAGTCTTCTCTTATAATGCCTGATGAGGTTGGAGAATCCATGGCAAGGGATCTGAGACCATTCTCCCATACAGAATCTCTTGAAATCCTTCAAATTTCAAGGTGATGCTGGTGGACTCTGGTGGAGTCCATGATGCCATTTATCCTAACAAAATGTGTTGATCCTTTGGCAGCCTCAAAACATTAAAGAGCCACCACCATATTTAACCATGGGCATGAGGTACTTTTCCATATGCCTACCTCTCTGTGTGTGCCAAACCCAGCTCTATTTTGGTTTCATCCGACCATAGAACCAGATCCCATTTGAAGTTCCAGTAGTGTCTAGCAAACTGAAGAGAGTTAGGTTTGTTTTCATAAGAGGCTTTTTTCATAAAAAATACAAATAACTTCCAAATAACTTGTGGTGATGTAGGAGAAGGCAGATTGTAGTTTTGGAGACACAATTAACTTCTGCAATTCTCCAGCTGTGATCCTTGGAGAGTTTTTGGCAACTCAAACCATCCTCTTCACAGTATTGACATACGTCCTCTTCCAGGTTAATTTATAACATTTCCAGTTGACTGGAACTTCTTAATTATTGCCCTTTTATTGTTTTTGCTATTTTATTATAGCCACTTCCCATTTTGTGAAGCTCAACAACCTTTGGCCACACATCGCAGTTATATTCTTTGGTCTTACCCATTGTGATGAATGGAATTGGGCCTTTGTGTTACCTTATATTTATACCACTATGAAATAGGAAGTCATGGTTGAAGAGTCACCCAAGTGTACTAAAAAAAAAGGTAAAATATCAATGGAAATATACTTCAAATATATTTTTCATAAGGGATGCCAGCAAATGTGCCACACAGATATTTCAATTTTTTTTTAAATAAACCTTTGTTTAAATAAATCCTGCCTTTCTTATAACCATCCTGTTCCTGCCTCTATAACTCACCCCACCCCCCAACAAGGGTGTCCTGGTTTGGACGTCTGAAATGTTGGGGGGTATGAATACCAACCAAAGAATCTGAGCTCCTAGAAAAGAGGGACATCAGGCAATTAAAAAAAGTACCTATAGGGAAGTATTGGCTTGCCTTGTTAACTAGGTTTAAAAACTTTCTAACTGGACATCAAACTGTGAAACAAAATATCAAATTATAAAAGTCAATAAAATTAAATAATAAAGTATTTTTTAGGTTTTTAAGTATAGAAAAATAAGCTTTAATGGATAACTAATCAAATGTGCAATAGAAAAACTTACATATGCATACCCATAATGCATATGTGCATAAAAGATTAGTAGAGGCATCTAACAACTGTAATGTCTAAATTGAGGTCTACTTTCATTTCCAAGCCATTGGTGATCCATTAAAAGTTTCTGAATTTGAACAGTTCATTCTCAGTCTAATCTATTTGCATGTTTGCTTATGTTCCTCTAATCTGTAATCCTGTGATTTGCCTACAACATCCCTTGTCAATCATAACTTGAAGGCATAGAACCTATCCACAGTGAGATAACTTCACAGTCTATTTTCAATATCAATCAAAGTATCGATCCGTTTCATGCAGTGGAATCTCTGAAAAGGTTTAAAACACCAAAATTATAAGACAACTTCTATAAGCAATGTAGAGACAAAACAGTATGATCATTGCATACATAGGTTACCTTTGAAGAGTTGTAGCGGAGATTTTTGCCATAGGCTGGTGCACGCTACTGCAAACACAGGAAAATTAAATATATTTGTTCCCTTCCTGTAACAAAGAAATATAGCTCTACTGGCTAAATACATACCCTTTGGCCAAACAAAACATTTATATAGAAAAGCCACATGCATTTCCTGTATGAAAAACATCATAGCTGCCCTTGATTTTTCTGTAATGCTAATAAACATTGATTCACTGGAGACTGGTCCACTTGTTATTGCTTCTGTTGACAAGTGTGAACATAGGAGTTACTCCTTTTATAAGTAAATAAATGGTTGACATAAATGGTAGTAATAGGTGGCGTTTTTTTTTTTTTCGTTTTTTTTCTTCTAGTTGTTGCACGCCACCCCATAACCAGCATATCAAAATACCATATTACAATGCAAGATGTTATTTAAAATAGGTCATTGTTCACTAGGAAGATAAACGGACATGTTTTGAGTTGATTTCATAAACACTGTCCTATGACCGAGCAATTTGTATATGAATTATGAACTGCAAAATTAATTTTAAAAACTGACAGACTATATTCCACTAGCTCACAGATCTAATGAAAAGGATGTCCAATATAAAGCCAAAAATGTCTACAATTTTTCCCTTAACAATCAGCATATCTATTTCACTAAAAGGATGTTTTGTATCGCAATCAAACATTGTCTTGCGTGAGACATGTTGCTAAATGTTTCATATTCTAATGCACAGCTGTTGTAATATAGCATCGCTGAGCCTAGTCTTGCCACCAATCAGTTTTACTAGTCATGTTCAGAATTAACTTATTATAGCATAGCTGATGACAAACGATGAACTTCTCCATTATAGGACATAGATATTCTCACTACAGTAAAGGTAATATTAAGAAAGATTAATATTAATTAAAAAGAACAATGATAAAGTAAAAAAGAAAATTAAAATGAAAAAATAAAATTCAGTGCCACATGCCTTATTACAGTTTGGTTGTAGAATGACTCTTGTGAAATACCCTAGGTTGTCTAATTTTATAGAACTATCTGCTTGTGGGAATAGTTTTGGAATGTGTGAATGGCATTCCAGCCATTCTCAGCATACCATATTTGGAAAAAAATATGTATAACTTTCAAAAAGTGATGAGCATCTGTAACTTGAAAGAATAGATGAAAATAGAAGGTGTTTCCATTCTCAAAGCATGCAAATTAATGTTTGGGTTTTTGTTTTTTTACATATTTGACCATTTTTCCCCCCATTCTGAAAAATAGGATGGTACTGCAAACTGGAAAGAGGAAAATTGGACAGAGAAAAAAAGCTGAAAAAACTTGTGAAAAATAAAACCATCATCCTTGAGTTAAAGTAATGGGGTTGTCTTGTCAATATTGGGTAACCTCAGCCTACAGCCTGGTGGACAAGACTAGTCAAGTGGCCCATATTATTTAGTGAACTCATAAAAGTTATATATATGGACACAATTATTGGTACACCTGACCATTACACCAATAAGGACCTATATGACATTGTATTCTAAATACATAAATATTAATATGTAGTTCAGGGGAGGGTTGGCACGTCTAGTCAAGTGGCTCATTGCGCCACCAAATAAGCCCACCATCCATGCCCATCTTTTCATGATTTTCTAACCCATATTGATGTAATGTGATGGGATTGGGACCACGTCATACGCAGGACACCTGAAACCACAATTTAATGCGACTAATCCTTTTTAATAAAACATGCAGATTGAAATAGATTAACTAACACAAAACCTTTACTTTTCTGCTCATTGATTTCTGGGCCTGGAAAGTTTTGTCCTTTAAAGTGACTGCAAATTCATGAGGGTGTTTTAACTCTAGATAAGTAAAAATTAAATAGTTCAAATTATTCCTACAGAAAGTAAAGTGCCAGGAAACAGATAACCAAATACACACCACGACAGGCTCTGCCACACCGTCACCCAAACACACACACCAGGGCAGGCTCTGCCACATCTACACCCAACCACCCACACACCACGCCATGCTCTGCCACAGCAACACCCACACGCCAGGACAGGCTCTGCCACGCCGACACCCAAACACACACCCTCCAGGACAGGCTCTGCCACACAGACACCCAAACAAACACACACACCAGCTTTCTCGCTTTTTCTCTTTCTTTACCAAAAGTCCAAGAAGTGACCATGAAATATTTAACTGATTGAATTTTATTCATATACCAAACATACATTACATACAAGGGGCTTTTAACTGTGATAATTTATATTTAAAACAGCAAAAACAGACAAAATCAGGGTAAATACACTTAAAAAGAAAAAACTGACATTTTAGAGGCTATAGTTAGGATGGGGTGACAAACAGAAATACATAATGCATCATGGGAATACATAACATATAAGTAAACATAACAAAATATAATTTAATCATAGTATAGGATGGGGAATGAATAAAACATATGATTCAACAATCTTGAAATGACAGATTTGGCTTTTTTGCCATAGCAAAACACAGCACTCGTTCTACACCGATGTGTGACTGTATAGCCAACAGGTGGCAGCACCACTGCCTTTACCATGGATTACAAAGTAGAAATATTTTTTAGTGTATTACAGACAAGGATCCCTGAAAAAAAAAGAAGATATTATTATTTTTTAAAAATATATCTATAGAATTATTGGGATGCTATGGGGAATAATTATATACTAAAGACAAATGTGAATTTGAGAGTGTGAATAACACTTTTTTGTATCAATTGTTTGAAATCAAGATTAGAGGTTAACTAAGCAAAATGGTGCCTACTAAAGATTTTTTTTTTATTAACACTTATTTTGTTTGGCTGTTCAAAGTTTCTGAATGTATATGTAAGAATATTAACAAATAAGCCGTTATACATCCTCAGCTACAAGACAGAGCCCATTAAGTCATTGGGTACCAGTTGTAACAGGGAGCATAGGCTTGTCTTTAATCACTTTAAAACAGTGACAGTAACTTTGTGAATTCTGTAGTATAGGGATGAGAAAGAAAAATGTAAGATTGTATTCGCCCGTGTTCTTTTCATGCGAATAATTCGTGTACGTTCTTCATGTTCATTTTTTGCCTTTTTTTAGCAGGGGTTAATACGGTGTCAAGGTGGTAACAAGCAGCAGCAGCTTTGGCGTCAGGATTTTAAGGGCCTGTAAGAGAGACTCTATTGGTCGCAAAAAGGGGCCACCTCTGGCATCAACCAATGAAGGAAAGCTGCTGCGCTTCCCTCACTTAAAACACCTGCTAAGGCCGTGAGTGCCCCCAAAACTCATTTTTGAATTTACAACCGGCACCACATTTACACTGGCTCTTATTGAAATGACGGCAGAAATCCTTCCTATTGATGGCCTACGTGGAACCCTGAACCCTGGAGCCCTTCCTGTACCCTACTCTTCCTTCAGCCACCCTAGAAACATCACCAGCTGGTCCTCCTGCCATACAGTCTCCCATCACGCTTGGCCGAGCATTGAATTGATGAACCTCTGTTGACACTCTCCCTCCAACAGCACCCCAAACGACTAGAGGGCCTGCTGGTTCCCTTATATCCCCAACACTAGGTGTTCCTGCCTCCTTCCGACGAGTGGACGACTATTGCGCTTCCTGCCATCACAGCAGCAACTCCCTCTTCTGGTGCGGTCCAGGTCGGAAAGGCCCTTTCTAAACAACTTTGAACTGGTACGAGGAGACGGGAACAAGTGGTAGTTACGCCACCGTGTATATTCAATAAAAACAAAAAAATGTTAGCTACACAAAATGTTCATTTCCTACTGTGAACTCTAGAGTGTGCTATTCTCTTAGATATACGGTAAAATGGCTACTTGCTTGCCTTGATTTTGTTCAAATGTATTACTAATAAAAACCTAATTGTGGCCAAACTAATTATAACCTTGACATGTTTAATTCAGAACTGTTTTTTTCACTGTGCCCAAACTTAAGGTTACAGCATATAATTACAGCACTGTTGTAATGGATTAAATAAATTATTATTATTATTATTATTATTATAATACATTATATTGGGGGGATATATACTGTAGTAAAGAAAAAATTAGTTATGTGACAGGAAATTAGTTGCATGACAGCACAATCATTTAAAAGTGTGTTTGCATATTGTAGAAATTGCTTACTCTGTTGAAATACGAAAAGTATTGAAGGTAAGTTCAGTAAACCCAGCTGAAATGGAAATGTTCCCAATACCAATAATATGAATAAACAATCTCTCTCCAAAATAATTAGAAACAGATATTACACATACAATAATTGGAAGGCTCTGTCCTGCCCCTACCATAACTACCCAATTAAATTAAATCAAAATCCTCTATTAGGCTGGCACTGTCAGGGCCCCCTCCCCTAAGCTGTGCTTGCTCCAAGGGCTACAATCATTGCCCTCAAACAGCTTGTCTGTGCCATCACAGCCCCTAAACAACTTGTCTGTGCATTTTTGCCCCTTGCTCTCCCTTCAAACATACACTCTGGCGCACATATGTAAACACACCTACACAAATGAAAATCCCAGCCAAACTGGGTCTTTTTGCCTTCTTTTGGATCAACAGCAACAAATTAACACAGTGTGTGTGAGCTCAGTGCTTGTGCTGATGTTGCTTCCATAGGCAGTATGAATCTCTGTAGTGAGTGATGCTTCAGATGAAAGGCAATTTTTTTCTTGCTTCAGCACTCAGTGGACAAGCTCTGTGAGTGTTTGTGGTCTACTGCTTTGTGGCTGAGCAGTTGTTGTTCCTAGAGGCTTTCACAAACCAACTTGTGGCAAACGTGGCATCCTATAACAGTGCCCTGTTCAAAATCCCTGAACTCTTCTGTACGACCCATTCAACTACCAGTTTTTGTCTACGGAGATGGGGTGCCTGTGTGCTTCATTTTACATACCTGTTAGAAATGAATGTGGGTGAAAATCTCAGCTAATTAGGAGAAGTGTAAATATTTTATTATATCTTTTCATGTGACAGCACTGAAGAAATGACGCTATAATTTAAAGTAGTAAGTGTACAGCCTGTATAACAGTGTAAATTTGCTGCCCCCCTCAAAATAACTCGACACACAGCCATTATTGTCTAAACCGAGGCAACAAAAGTGAGAACACCCCTAAATGGAAATGTCCAAATTGGGCCCAAAGTGTCAATATTTGTGTGGCCACCATTATTTTCCAGCACTGCCTTAACCCTCTTGGGCATGGAGTTCACCAGAACTTCACAGGTTGCCACTGGAGTCCTCTTCCACTGCTCCATGACCACATCACGGAGCTGGTGGATGTTAGAGACCTTGCGCTCCCCCACCTTCCGTTTTAGGATGCCCCACAGATGCTCAATAGGGTTAAGGTCTGGAGAAATGCTTGGCCAGTCCATCACGTTTACCCTCAGCTTCTATAGCAAGGCAGTGGTCGTCTTGGAGGTGTGTTTGGGATGTGTGTTTGGGTCATTATCATGTTGGAATACTGCCCTGCGGCCCAGTCTACGAAGGGAGGGGATCATGCTCTGCTTCAGTATGTCACAGTACATGTTGGCATTCATGGTTCCCTCAATGAACTGTAGCTCCCCAGTGCCGGCAGCACTCATGCAGGCCCAGACCATGACACGCCCACCACCATGCTTGACTGTAGGCAAGACGCACTTGTCTTTGTACTCCTCACCTGGTTGCTGCCACACACGCTTGATACCATCTCAACCAAATAAGTTTTTCTTGGTCTCATCAGACTACAGGACAGGGTTCCAGTAATCCATGTCCTTAGTCTGCGTGTCTTCGGCAAACTGTTTGCAGGCTTTCTTGTGCATCATCTTTAGAAGAGGCTTCCTTCTGGGACGACAACCATGCAGACCAATTTGATGCAGTGTTCGGCGTATGGTCTGAGCACTGACAGGCTGACCCCCACCCCTTCAACCTCTGCAGCAATGCTGGCAGCACTCATACATCTTTTCCCCAAAGATAACCTCTGGATATGACGCTGAGCACGTGCACTCAACTTCTTTGGTCGACCATGGCCAGGCCTGTTCTGAGTGGAACCTGTCCTGTGAAACCGCTGTATGGTCTCGCCCACCGTGCTGCAGCTCAGTTTCAGGGACACATGACACCGGGGAGGGGAAACAGGTAATTGGGCCTAATTTGGACATTTCCACTTACGAGTGTACTCACTTTTGTTGCCAAGGTTTAGACATTAATGCCTGTGTGTTGAGTTATTTTGAGGGTGAGAGCAAATTTACACTGTTATACAGGCTGTATACTCACTACTTTACATTGTAGCAGAGTGTCATTTCTTCAGTGTTGTCACATGAAAAGATATAATAAAATATTATATGTGAAGTTTTTAATGGAAGAACTTATTAAAAAACAAATAATGGATATAATCTTTGGTTCAATGAAGTATCTATCTTCTGTAGGTATACTGTACCACATTAAAGGTGAGGTCAGGTCATTTTTTTTTTTTTTTTTGTAGTTTGTTCACAGCAATGTGATTTCAGCACATACTTATTCTGAGTAGACTTGCAATGGTGGTTAGAGATAATGTATATTATGTTCTTGCAGACCACAAGGACTAGCGCAGACTAGAGTTATAGCAAATAGTCACCCACAGAAATGGAACATCCCTGTCAGTATGAGGGTAGGCAGAAACATATGAGGTGTAGAATACTCCTTCAGATTTTCCCCAAAAGGAAGAAAACAGAACGGAAACAACATTAACTTTAACGTTAAGTCTAATTGTGTTTCTCTGAGGCTTTGTAGTTCAAATTCTGGTGCTAAAATGTATTATAAGTGTTATATACGTAGTGCCACCTAAGCCATAAATTACAGTTCATGGTCAAAAGTATGAGGATACTCCTCCTAAGTACTGAGTTTAGATGTTTCAGCCGCACCCATTGCTATCAGGTGTATAAAATGAAGCACATACACAGCTATCTCCATAGACAGATATCAGCAGTAGAGTACTGTCACAGAATGCCATCTTTGGCACAAGTCATAAAAAAATTATAAAAATGTCTGCCCTGCCAGATCTGCCCTGGTCCACTGTTAGTGGTGTTAATGTTTTGTGTCACCAGTTTGGGGAAGGCATTCCTGTTCCCACTTGTCTGTGCCCCATGCACACAGCAAGGTCCATAATGTCATGGTTTAAAGAATTTGGTGTGGAGGAATACAAGTGCACAGACCATGACCTTAACCCCATTGAACACTTCTGGGATTAATGGTAACACTGATTGGGAGCCAGACCTTCTGGTCCTACATCAATGCCAACCTTCCCAGAAGAATGGAGGCTGTTGTAGCTGTAAAGAGAAGTATAGAAGAATAACCCAGGGGCATGGTCAGATAGTCTGGATTTAGGTGGAGGCAGTACAACTTAAAAATAGTCGCGTAAGAAATCAATTACAAAGCAACAAACCACAGCGCAAGCTCAACATGCAAAGTATCACTGAATAAGGTCAGAGACAGGTTTAACTATCCTCCTTAACAGAGGTCATTAACAGTCAGTGGCCATGGGTGGAAGTACTCTGAGTGCGGATAGCATTTAACAAGAACAGGTAGTTACACTAGCATACCCACGAGAGGGACTGTCCGGCCCATGTGCCACTTATCGGAGGGGGGGTGCAACACTGGCACACAGAGGCAGGATGCCCCCAGGCAAGTCCACTTTTCTGTCCAGACTAGGGAGGCAGGGATGTGGCATGGTGATTTAACATAAGGTTACATGACCCCAAGGTTAATCGAGGAGGGAAATTTGCAGCTGAGGTAAGTGAGTAAGGGAAGGAGGATAAGATGGAGAGGGTAAGGGATGTATAGTGCATGTATGACTGTATGAATGTTAGAGTGAGTGTCTATAACTGTGTGTGAGTATGCATGTATGTGTAAAGGCATGAATGTGTAATGTGGATGTGCATGGCTAGGTAAATGAGCATGGATGTGTAAGTGTGTGTGAGAACGGATGTGTAAGTGAGAATGGATGTGTATGTGTAAGTGTGTATGAGCATGTACCCTCACCTCTTTCCCTGTGGTCTGATGATTCAGAAGCAGTCAGTCAGGAGTAGGAAAGTATTCCAAACCAGCTGGAGCTGACTAGTGGTAAGTATATCACATGCAGGGAAATGTGCTCCGCCATGTTCCTGCATGGAAGTGGTAAATCAACGTGGGGTTTCTACAGAATCTCCCATGCATTTGCAACATGGACACAATTTAAGTGGACCTCTCTGCTATTATAGGCTGTATATGGTGGCTGGAGTATTCTTGTAACTTCTGAATATAGCTCTTTCATTTCAAGTTCTGTATTTCAAGAGACCACGAGAAACATAATTAAAACAAACTGTAAAATGTTTGATACTTCTTTTGACATTCAAAATTCATCAGAGGTGTGTGCTGGAATTGTTAGGAATATCTCAAAAAGCCCATGTCACTTTCAGATACTAAGCCTTAATTTAAGCATGTAAGAGTTGGTAACAATTAGAAAATAGGTCAATGACATACAGATTTGAGTTGATAATACGCTGTTTTCTTTAGGACTCCCTCCGCCCACTACAAAGCATCAAAGAATCTCAGGCAATACCACAGCTGTTGAACTAATGAAACAAAATATTCTACTGCGCAAATGAAATAAACTGCATTTAAACAGGAATATAACAATGTGATTCAGTTGTACCAGCCAAAGCATAAAACCCATGCAAATATCATCTCTCAACAGACCTACAATCTTTCCATATTGATTAACCTAAATGAGTAGGATGATTTGGTTAAATACATTTTTTTCTATAGGTACTACAGTTGACCTAGGAAAGATTTAGAGGTTCAAAAGATTCAAAGAAATAGGGCGATTGACTCCTCTGTTGAGTTCTTATTTTTACTCCGAAGTATTTTTTTTGTTAAAAAAAAGTGAGTAAAAAAAAAAGTCTCCACAAGAACAGGAGGTGCAGGTGTTTGTAGCTAGTAGCAATGTTCTTTCTACCACTTAAACACTAATGACCATCAGTAAATACATAGCAGCCACTCCTTTTATTTGTTAAAATTAAGCCTAATAAATTGTAATTTATTTGCCCCTTTTTATTTTCAATCCATGTCAACATATTAAATCTCAAGTAGTAACCATTTTTTCTTCAAGAAATTGCAGACACAACTATCGCTCTAGGTTGACAGTTTTCCAAAAATGGCAAATGTCAGGCAATGTGCTCCTTATGCATTTAGGAGCCAAGTTGACTCAGCTGTTCTATACAATATCAACTACCACCCACGTCCTATGCATTAGAGAGGGGCACAGTATCTTCGTACACTCATTTCTCAGCAAAGCTTTCAGAGACCACAGAGGCTTACAGGAAATTCTTCGTGTATAATACGACCCCATGTGTGATCGGAAACCAAAATTAGAAAACCGTGATCTATGAATTTATCTGTGACGGGGTTTGGTACCAGCACCATGCACTTTCAATATGGGTGTAGAATATGAGTGTAGAGTCATATGATCCATGAACAACCATCATTGATAGGGGATCTAGAGGACTCTTTTCTAGGAACTCAGAATGCTTCACGCGGATGAGTGTATCACATTGTTCCACAGACCTTAAAGACAAAATATGTGTGTATAAACAGCAGAAAATGTTCTTCCTTTCATCCTCTAAGTGCCTAACCTTTATAAACAGGTATTAATATATGTTAAATTGTGATAAATCCCTTAATAAATGCTCTAAAGCCCTGCATGGAGTTGGAACTAGTCACGTAAAAAGGTGGGACTGTCTGCACAAGGGCCAGGGTTGCCACCCGTGTGGAAGCAAGTTGGGCCTGGACACCCGTAACCCCTTAGTGACAGAGGGGGGTTTACCCAGTGTCGTATGCGGGCCCCCCTGGAAGACTTACAGTGGGTGCTTCCAAGCTCCTCCTACACACACAGTAACATGTGTATACTTACAGAGTTATACACACTAATGCACACACAAGCATACTGACACACATTGTAACATATTAACACACAACCATGCTAACACCAATGTTGCCCAAAGAGGAGGGCTTCAGTAGCATACTTACACACTAACATACTTATGCAGACATACTCACACACACAGTAACATATTTACACAGAAACATACACAGTGACAAACGTGCATATCGTAACATACTTACACATACACAGAGTAACATTCTTACACACACACAAACGCACAAAGTAACATACACAGTAAATGATCTATACATACAGTTACACACTTACACACCTGCACACAGTAACATACATATGCACACGTAGACACAGTAAAATACTTACACACACAGTGATATACCTTCACACACACAGATACGTTCTGTCACGCGGCCCAGAGAAGGTTTTAGGTAACCCAGAGACTCAGGGAAGCAGCGCATCACCCGGAGCATACCTGGTAACTCTCTGGCTCTAGCTACCTGGAGACCACCCTTGTGGGTTGTGGGTAGGAATCCCCATTGATACAAGTGGGCATTCCTGCGACGTCAGTGGGTGGTCCCACATCTTCAGTGGGCAGAATCATGTCTTCAGTGGCCAGTCCTGCAGATGGCGCGGGACACAGGGCATTTTTGCAAGGGAAGTAGGCTGGGAGTGGGAGTGTGCTACAATGCTGCTCCCGCAACCCAGAGTTTCCCCGCAGTGACCCGGAGAAGCAGCACTTCACTGGAGCCTCCGGGCAAAATCCGGTAAAATCACGAGAGTCTCTAGGTTTGGGACGCATATGGTAGCAACCGCAGGAACTGTGTCGCTTACTGGACCACACCAATGCACACTATATATAAGTAGATCCAAGAGAGCCCTGGTTCAAACAAAAAAAGTCTAGTATGATATATATTGTGCTGAATGAATGCTATCAAAAGGGCAAGATATTAGCAAAGGAAATTATGTTTGTGTGAAGGAAGGAAATGCTTTCAGAATGCATTTTAAATTTATTTGCAGGTTGTGATGACCACATCCTCAGAAAATGTCATGTCCTGAGCAAGTGTACTTATTTCTCACAAGCAGTAATAGACATTTGTATTTCAAATGTGTAACTATTAACAACCTTCTGTTTCAGAATAAATAACATCACTTATTAAAAGGCTGGCTATTTCTTCTTTCTGGGTAAATGAATCCAAAGTTTAAAGAGACGTCTTTGGTCCTTCTAGTACTTTATTAAGTTATAAGGTGTTACAACTACCAGAACTATAATTTGTAAAAGAGAAATCAAACATTAGGTAATAACATTTGTTAAGCGACAATGTTCCCAATCCTCAGTTATGTCACCTATAATGTTTTCTTTATATTTTAATGCAATGGGCAACAATAACTTACACCAAAATGAATACTTGAGTACATTTTGCATGGTATGAGGTGTGAGAGTGGGGTATGAAGTCGTGAGTATGTGTTATATTGAGTGTGTTTAAGTGTGTGTGTTAGTGTGTAAAGTTATTTACTGAGGAAGCAATGTATAATTGCCCCCTGGGCCAGAAGGTACCAACCATCCCCTGCTGGTAGCCCTGCTGAAGAAGAATATATATTAAAGTGCTTGTGAGTACACTGTTTGTAGACAATTAAACCACTTACCTGAGCTAGAAGCCACAGCTCTGCGGATGCTGCTGCCATGCTCCTCCTTGGTTCAAATATTCTTGCTACCGATTGGCTGATTGAAATCAATGGGCACGCCTTCTATGTATGGGCACGCTTTCCATGTATGGGCATAGGGGTCTGACTAGATCCCTGCCTCCAGGGTACACCCAGCCAGTGCTGGAGCTTACTGTCAGAAGGTATGTCATGTGTAGGAGATGGGCTGGAATGATGTTCATGAATAAGAGCTAACGCTTAAAATGAGTTAGCCTTTCCAATCGTGTATAATAAATGGAATTAATGAAGAAGGTCTCCTGTAGTTGTTTTAAACCATGGCAAACTTTGTTATTCTAATCCAAGTTTTTATTTTTTTTACAATTTGTCTCTGTTTTTCTGGGATGCCCTGAGAACTAAGCCATTGAGCACTTATACTATCAGCGTGAAGCCAAAGCCCAGACAGTTTATTTCATTTATTAAACTTGGGTCTGCTCCATGGTTTTCTGTTGAATAAACACATCTGCTGCATGGAAAACAGCTAGGGGTAGGGAAAGGGAAAATGCATATGGAGGATTCTGCAGCGCATGCATTAAAGTGCATATGATGGCTGGAGTTTGCCTTTAATTAATTTATATAGTGACATTATACTCTGCAGCTCTGTACGATGACCAGTAATTGACTTAAATAAAGTATTAATATATATCTAGAAACATTTGTAAGAAGTAAAAGTCTGATATTTCTAGACATCCAGTGTCAAACATATTAGTACATATATTACTTTTCTTATTGTGTAAAGTGGGTTGTGCTATAACGGCATTTAAAATCAGGTATTGGAAACATAATACGACATATAATCAAGACAGCTTATTAAAAAAATATTTTATTATTTACATTAACAAATAAATTAAACAAGTTTTAAAGAACAAGTAAAATACCACAAAACTAACCAAAATCGTGAAAGTAACTTGAATCCATAGAGACAAAAATCCATTCATCATCCAAAGTCCAATTAGAATGGTAATTTTATGAAACCTTAATAGCATACGTGGGAACTCTCTGTCTTAGAGGGCTCCTTGCATGAATAACGTATATGTTTGGTTTGGTTTGGACAGTCCCACTTTTTGGGGAGAATTATTAGAGGAATGAGAGGTTACAACTGATAAGAAGTATGATAAAAAAAAATGTTTTGTTCTCAGTACCAACAAGAGTCTGAATTTTATTTCAAGTTAACATATACTCATACCTAGGAACTTCCCTGGGCTCTCCCCCTCCAGCTTTGTATAGAATGCAAGACATACCTCCCAACATTTCAGGCGTCTATATTGGGACACCTGTGTTGGGGTGTGTGAAATGAGCCAGGGATCGGAGAGGCAGGCTCTGGAAGTTACCCCAATGGCCACCTCTTTACACAAGCATCTCAAGAAAACCAACTTGCCAATTCCATAGAGGTTTGTGCTGCTATAGCGCAGACCTTCATTGATATTTCCCCTCACTGTGCCAATCAGGGTATTCTACAGTATCTTCCCAACTAGCTCATGCTACTCCCACCAGATTAAACACTTTGGGGGCTTCTCTACTGGCAGAGTTTGCAGGTAAGCTGTGGGTTCTAGCTCACTTTACTATTCACTGTAGAATGCCAACACGGGGCAGTTTTTACTGCAAGAATGGTTAAGCTGTCACTGCTTAACAAAGAGTTCCCAAGTATATATAATATATGTGCACATAGACAGACAGATAGACATACTTATACATTTAGTGTAACAAGGTACATCATGTCAATAAACAATTTTTTGATGTAATACAAACCATGACTTTCTTTAGTCATAATTAAACTCAGCAATAACTCATTTACATTCCTGTGGACTTTTTAAATTAGCTGACCCTGAGATTCTGCAAACCTTAACCCTTTAATAGCCAATCGTGAAGATTCTATGTAGTGACTCGCCAAATGAGTTAACCAAATGGCTCCAATACTAGTCCTCATGAAAAGCTTGACTTGTCTTTATTTCAAGGTACACTTAATTTAGTCACCTGCATTCCATCAGGCATATCAGTCATAACATATTGGAAGCAAAAGCACCAATTGGGAGTCTTAAGTAAACAGGGAAAATGTATAGAGCGGATTAAGGTGAACCCCTTCATGCATTTACAAGGGGGGGTGACAATAATTCAAAGGGGACATTCAGCTATCACATACATTAAAGTGCATATGATGGCTAGAGTTTGATCATAAAAAAAAAATAAAAAAAAAAATAGACTTCTAAACTAACCATTACATGTGTCAGAATTTCAAATGGCAGGTTCCAAATATATTTAAATTCCAATCGTATGGGGAGGGCTAATTTCCTGGCAGTTTAAAAACCATTCGGTTGTAATAGACTATGTGTTTTAATGTGCTCTGTTCATATCATTTAGTCATTGCCCTGTTTTCCTTCTATGAAAAAAGGGTTAGTATTCCTGCTATTGGCCGTAGGGCTTCCAGTACCCTATTCAAGGCAATTGCTGCTGTGCTATTAACATAGCACGTAATGTGCGCACGCCCTCCACCAGCTAATTGCTATAATGCAGCCACCAAGATCTCCTATATGGGGTGACCAGCCATTTGAAGACCCATCTCTGCTGGGCCGGCCAACTGAAAGTTGAATACCCTTTCAGAAGTAACAAATCATAGTTTATCTGATCGGTGTATATTATTAAGTAGAAGTTCTTTCTGATTATCCAGATGTTATACAATATTTAGCAACACTAACAAATTCTGTTTTAAAGATGGTGATGCACTTTGCCCTTTTTACATAACTCTTTCCATTGAAGCACATAAAGTTCTCTGTATATCTCCCTTTTGAGGACACATTACATACAGGGAATTTATGGGAACTTGAATTTTTAATATTTTCCCCAACTAAAATGGTTTAGATGGATCATGGTCTTCATCATACAAAATAATCCAGGCCTTTACATTAATTCAGTATTCAGTTCTGTTGTATAATTAGCCTAAATATGTTCTTTATAAATATTCATAATTTATAAATTCCAAAAAATGTCTTTGATTCATCAAAATTGACTAATCTAACATCAGAGACGTTAACATACAGGATGTCATAGATAGTAAGGTTGAATACAGCTCCAAGGTAACTATGTCTACCCCAGATGCCACTGTCGGCACAGCGGTGATATTCTACATTTTCCATAAGATTCAGTTCACTTGGATACCTGAAGGACTTCTTGTAGACCACATGGGCCAACTTCTTGTTCTGGCAGGAAGTCCCCCGGAAATAAACAGAGGAATACAAGTAGTGCAGGCCTGTTTGATTCACTATTAGTCCCCTGTTCTTGTACTGAATACCAGCTGTAAATGCACGTCCAAATGTGTCCTCCCACGCCAATGGCAAACTTTTGCCTTCTTTTCCTTGGAAGAGAAGATAAATTAAGTTTAATACCTGGAAGAGAAATAGTTATCAGATGTCCATCGAATAGAGCAGGGTGTGGGTTGTATGAAGCTTATCATTTACTAAAGATTTTTCAAAGTCTAAACAAAAGAGCACGTATGCACAGTTTTTTGGTCTTATCCTATACAAAAAAAACCATACCTGGGAACTTCATGGCTCAGGCCATCAAGAGCCCTCCCTCTTAGTGAGGGGTGAGGGTATTCACGTATATAGGCAGGGCTTGTCATCTACAAGAGCAGGGCTAGCCACAGATAGCTTACATTTCTATGGGGGTAGAAGGGACATGAGACAAGGAGTGGGCCTAAATGATGCTCCCACGACCTAGAGACAGAACACAGTGACCAGGAGAAGCAGTGCTTTCAACAGTAGAGTACAGTTGGTGACCTACCTGTTACATGTGCAGCCAATCTGCCTTCTTTCTTCTCTAACTGTTTGCCCAGGTCTAAGAACACAACATTAGTTAATTGTTAATATATAAAACTGTCACAATGAGTTTGTCCCTACCAAGATTCAACATAAGAAGCAAATGAAAGAGCCCACAAACCTGCTTCTGAAATGCCCAAAAGTAATTTCTCCATACTTCTCAACTGCTTTTTTTTAGTATATTTATATTTACTTGTTGATTGTGCTGAGATAACGGCAATATACACTGTTGAAGTCATAAAGATAACTTACCCACTAGCTTTTCCATGCTTGGAGTGTTTTCTGTATCACCAGAAATCTGCAAAAAAAAAAAATTTGGTTAAATAATATACTTACTTTAAAATGTCTTGCATTTTTCCCCTTTGAGGGCTCAAGGGGAATACTCGATAATGTACAACACAATAGTGCTAATACTGTGTATAAACAATTACAGAGCATTATAAAGCTTAGCAGCATCACTAGCTACACAAGTGAGACATGATGGACCAAGGAATATTACACAGAATCGATAGACATGTTCAGTTGAGTTGATTGAAAAAAAATAGGTATTTACTTTTCTGTTTCTGTTTTCTGGATCTTGATGTGAACTTTTGTACTCATTTTAGCACAGTGCTCAGACTCAAGGAGGTTATAGAGTTGTATTTTGTTAGCCGTTGAAATAAAAGGCAAAATTGGTAAAAATTATATCTTTATTGGCTAACTAAATTATAATAGATTGCAAGCTTTGGAGACTATCTAGGTTTCTTCTTCAGGCATACCTTTGTTTAAGAAAGAACATGCATTTTCTACTGAACCCAAGCTATTTCTGTACTACAGGTAAAGCTACAAATTCATCACCCTCTCTACTTAAATGGTCAGGTTCAACACAAAAACTCAGGAACCCAAAGAGTGACCCAACCACCGAGATATTTGTGATTAGATCTTAATAAACTCAGTTATATTTTCTGTCTAGGCATCAGCGGGACCGCCCACTGACCTCGGCAGGACCGCCCACTGACCTCGGCAGGACCACCCACTGACCTCAGCTGGACTTCCCACTGACATCAGCAGGACTTCCTGCCCTCATCTCACAAAGGGGGGCTCCAGGTAGCCACAGCCATAAAGTTCCCAGGTATGGTGGTACGGCTAATTCAGGTGGAAATAGCACAAGTGTGCAGGACTCTCCATGGTCCATAGCTAAACTCTGGAAACTGTTCCCCATATGTTTTTTAAACGTGCATTTTAAAAAGACAGTCTTAGGACCCTTCAGAATAAGCAGTTTAGTGGGTGAGATGTCACATCAACTCACCATTGACTGAATAAACGCCCCAAAAAAACATAGAATTTGATAGCAGATAAGAGCCATTCGTATCGCATACATCTAGACACCATCTTTGTTGTTTCTTAATTTCTTATATGGCCAAGCAAGCAGGTTAGAAATGTCAATCCCAGGGAACTCTCTGGATTTTGCCCAGAGGCTCCTACAATCAGAGGTGATTACTGGGCCAATGGGTCAGTGTGTTTAATCTACAGACAAGGTAGTGACATTTGAGCCACCTCCTCTAATTCCAGTCCTTCCCAGCCTATTTCAGTTCTTTTGGGGTAGTCCAGCCTCTGCACATGGCTTGAAGAAACTTTAAGTTTATTATTCTATCTTACACGTATCTACTCAATTAGATGGTAACAAAGATATACAACGCCCTAAACCTAGGGTGGCAGATCCAGGTGGCGGTAGCTCTGTGAACATATGTTGGAATTGGCCAAGAACTATACCGGGTTACTCAGTTACTATTATAAGAAACAACTACTTATGTACTTTCAATTAACAATATGACAGTGTAGAAACACATAAGAAGTACTGTCGTTTAACCATTTATATATTTCTAAGAAGAATTATTTATCACCAAATCAATATTGATCATCAGTAAATCAAGAAGAATGCACAAAATATGTTGTACCTCCTTGATCTGGTCCAGTTCCCTCTGCAGCTCTACAATTTTGTAGGTTCCCAATCCAACACCAGTGAGGGCAAGCAAAACCAGAAGGAAAATAATCAGCAGACAAGTACAGGTGCCATCTTTACTTCTCTTTTTCCTTAAGTCCGGGAAAGGTGGTTGTGGTAGGAACACGTTGGGGTGGTTTGGTAATGTGGGATTTGCATGTTGAGTAGTCCAAAACATTTGAGGGTGCAAGTAGCTCTGGTTCTGATGCATAGTTGATGTAGATATCCACTGCATAAAGGGAAATATTCAGTTTCTTTTTAGTCCACCTTGTACGACGTGCTGGGCTGCAGAAGGAAGAAGGTATTGTCCTTTATGAATGTGCACATACATTTATAGGTTTTTGTCGCACGCATCTCCTCCTTCTTACACCTCTTCAGAAATCCACCTTCCCCCTCCCTTCTTCCTCTAAAAACCATACTCGTTTGGTAATCTCTTAAACTGATATGTGCTTTCAGTTTGCATTTCTTATGATAGATATCAGGGTATCAAAAGTAAATATTCTTTTTACGATTCTTGGAAGGGAATAAAAATGTAAGCACACATATACACAAAATGGGACATACAAAAGCTCCAGATATAAGGAAGATACCACTGGCCATCAAACTGGTCTTTTTTTAAGGCTAAAGCTAATATCAGAAAGGAGCCCTGCTGTGAGATGGGATGGTTATTTTTTACCACCAGCACCTTAGGGGAAGTTGAAATCTGGCTCTGCTTGGTGATCACAGCTGGGACCATAGTGAGTGTAACCCAATGTGTCTGAGTGTGTGATGTGGCACAGGACACTATGATAAAAGAGACACTGCATGGTCACTGTGACTGTGGGCTACCCTAGAGTGCATATGCAGCAAGAGATCTGTGACAGTGATGGCGGTGTCTAAATACGCATGTATTTGTCTGTATTACACACGCTATACATGTGTGTATTATTCGCTACCTTATTGATTATTAAATCACTGCTTTTGAAACAGCACTTAAAAAAATCTTAAAAACAAATTTCATTTTATACATAGTCCCTCCATGGGTTAACATCCAGTCTTCTAGATTGTAAGCTCTTTTGAGCAGGGCCCTCCTAACCATTGGTTTCTAAAAGTCCAAACTGTTGTGTAAAAGACTACTTGTTATAATAGTAAATAAATAAATTATATTAGTACGATGGCTGCTTTTATTCAGGGGCAAGATCCTTTTTCATGCATTAGAAGTCACAGGTCAATTCAACTATAGTTCAAATACCACCAAATACCACCTTGAATTCAGGTCTCTCGGTTTATATTAGGTAATTTGTATATTACTCTGAGTGTGGAGAACGTGAGTAAAGTCTTCCCACTCTTTATTGTTTACTCCCACAATGCGACCACTTTCCATAAAGCTGGAGTCTTGGCACTTAAATTTACCCATATGGGCAAGAGGAAATGAAAGGACTTGGTCATCAGCGACGTCAGGTATGCATGCGTCACGGTTGTGATTTTGTAGACAATCGCAGGTTTTTGTGATTTAGTTCTGTTTAGAATGGCAACTAATACTTACATTTGTCTTGGCAAACGAAAAACCAACACACCACATCCCATCTTGGAAACTCATAAGCGAGAGTACAAGATTGCTTAACATTTCCCTTTGAAAGGAAATTATTTTGAAACCATCAATATCCACCAAAAAAGAGGAAGATGGTCAAATTGAAGTAGAATGGAAAATACGTTTTTATTCACGTGATGTGACGTTGACATTTTTTTTTTTTTGAGGTTTTTCAAGAATCTACCATAAACTCTTACGAGAAATCACTTGAGCTGTCTAGCGATTTACCTTTAGTTACACTTTTGTGTGTGACCTTATTTGATTGTGATACCAAATCTCTCAAATGGAAGAAATGCACACACATCTACAAGTCACTAGACAACTATGGGCTTTGTGACTCTCCACAATGACAAATTTGAGCCACTACATCACTTAAACATTCAGTTATGACAGTCCTTTCTTACAGTTAATTCATCGCACAACCTTGTACAAGTCTTATAATTGGCGTTTTTCTATACTCCCTAAACGATAGTGATTACAGACAGATTACTTAACAAATTCTAGAGCGTGTCAAATGCATCAACTAAAATTGCAGTAAAATGAAAATGGCTTGCTGCACGTATGATCAGACCAAATGAGTGACAGAACCTTGGTATGATTCAAGACCATGAAATCGCACCATGATAAACACATTAACTCACTCTTACACCTGACCTTAACAATTTAATAACTAAAGACCTCATACCTAATACTCTGCTATCTAAACCGTCTTTACAAATATTCTCTAACCTTGTAAGATTTTCCCATATTCACATTTTTTGGTCATGAACACTTGTGCCGTGACATTAAAGCCTCTTAAAAGTTACTATGTTGTTGAGAACAACAAATAAACTAAGATATACTAAGATTTATTTGCTTATTATACTAAAAAGTCCATATTATGTCTATGTGGGACATAATCTTTAACAAGGAAGAGTAATGAAGTAAAGAAACAAACAATTAAATATCATTGGCGCAAGACCAAGTGGAATTGAAACAATAAGCAATTTAGCAGTGCGGTCACGATGTTTTAACACCTCCTTAAAATCTTTCACGTGGTAGATAGGAACACTAGTTATCTCTGAGCAACACAGAATTCAACTGGCTTGCAAAGTTTAAATATATAGCTTGGTATAGCCGTGTAGGTCTATGAGTGTAGATGCAAAAAAATATTTATATATATATATGTACTGCAATATAAAATCGTATCTTTTCGATTGGATGTTTATTTTTAAGGACAAGCTTTCAAGAGTGTAAACTTCCCTTTATCAAGTCAAACGCGATCATAACAATTAAACATCTTAGTAAGACATGGGCAGTAGTACATAGGTGAAGGAGAATGATAAAGACTGGTAAGGTACAGGCCACAGAAGTTAAAGGTGCTGATTCATTACTACTATTATATATCCACTATTTCAAGAGCTAGGCCACAGCAGCTTAGAAAAATTCAAGATTGTCATGTGACGAAGGAGCCCTTTCTCAGAATTACCCAGTTCTTTCTCTGAAAACACACCAGGTAAAAGTAACATAGAGCAGAATCGTTTTGAACAATTTTTTTCAACTCCCTCTACGTGTATTTTAATGTTTTCATCACAAGTTGTAGCTGGGGTAGCCTGACCAGGGAAGATTCCAGGTATGCCATGTGAAAGAAATTCAACTGTGTCACGCCTGCCCCTTGGCCCCTGACTTGGCCAGCTAGGTGGAGTATTAGCGGCAGGTACCCCAGGGCAGCGGTTCAGATGAGAGCTGTTCCTATCTCGCCTCGCTGGTACATGGTGGGGGAAACTTCTTCTCCTGTGGCGCCGCAGGAATGTAGTTCCAGGTGGTGCACATAGGCAAAGGCTTAAAAGGGCAATGCTTGCCCTATATTGTTAAAGGGGAATACACACAGTTTTAATGCTGGCTGTGCACTTCCTTCACCTTATACCTATACACAAACTCACTTACCAATGCAAGGGCTGTCTTTAGTCTCAGAGTGTTATTGCCCAATCCTGATGTACCATCGTCATTGGATCCTGAAGTGTGTACCAGACCTTTGCCTTGACCTTCATTTCTGCTTTATCCCTTTGTGCTGACGTCTCAAATCTTGCTCCAGTATCCCGTCCTCTGCCTGCCTTGACTAAGATTCTGCTTTGCCTTTTTGAGCTATGTTCCTGCTGTTCCTATGTTGTAATTTGCCCTTCAGGTGATACCAGCTCTGAATTGCGGATCCATACCCTGACATATTTATCAAGTCTGACAAATTGTCTGTATTAGAATAAAACCATATGTTCTTCATGCTAGTACTAAAACCACCTACCAAAGTTTGGCTCGGGTTTAGTCACAATTACAACTAAGGACTCACTGAGGGGTGAAGATCCAAGGGGCTACCCCTACCACCCCTGGAGCAACAACTATCGTAAGCACTGGCAGCACTCTCGACAGCACAGGGGGTCAGCAAGCAGTGGCATTGTCAGATGATAGTAGCATATCTATTTTTGCCCCAGAGTGAAGAAGAGGAGGGAAGGTCTACTCTTACTGCAGGAGTGGACCTTACTCCACCTTCTGCCCAGATGGAAAAGGATATAGTCATCTTTGTCAATGATAACAATGTCCTGTATTTAGATTATGAGTCAAGTGACACATCTTCCAGTTTTTCTGTTCAATGTGTTCCTCCTTCCACTGTGCAGAAGCAGCGGCCTACCTATGCCACGGGTTCCCCTTAATGTACTGACAGCACTACCACCAATACCACCATAACAAATACAATTATGGAGAGAAAAAAAAACAAAATAAAGTAGTAGTAAAGTATGGGAGCATTTTGGGAAATGAGTGCAGTGCAAGTTGTGTCATTAGGTAGTGAGCAGAGGTAGGGGAAAGGACATTGCACCAATTCTGGGATGAATCAACACCTACGTACACACCACAGTGCAGCATTGCTTCAGGGGGGAAACTGAAAGCATCGGCGACAACAGCAAACCCACAACAGCTGCCACTGCTAGCAGCAGCTGCCAGAGCAAAGGGTGTGGTGTGGCCTCAGACTACCTCAAGGAGTGTGACTGATTACCAGAGACAGGTAGGGCATAGACATCCACTGCAACAGCCTACCCTAGATTACTTTGGGGCGTTTGCATTCAAGGGGCATGTCAAAGCAGCAGTCAAATAAGGCGATACGACTGCTTGGTCAGATTATCACTGTTGTAGTTTCCTCCCTTTAGCACTCTTGTGTGTCATTGTTGAAGGTCAAGCGGTCCAAGGCAGCTGGACAAACTGTCCACTTCAACTTCAACTTGCCTACCTTGAACAACGTGACTTGCTGGAACAAAATTAGGTTTTTCCAGGCAAAAGATTACAAGGTGAGGTTGGGAAGCTGATCAGTAGACTGAAAAGTTGCATGCATGCCATCAGGGACACCAGGGAGTACATGTTGGCCACCCTCTGTGACCAAAAGGTTAAGGGCAAGTTGGCAAGAAAAAATATTTTCAAAGTTGGAGAGACATGCTTGTCCATAGGGGGCATGGGATGCAGCACAAAAGGGGCATGCCACAAGTTTTATTCCCAATCCCTTGTACCCATGCAGAGCTGCTGCACTAAAACCACCAGATCGTCAACCAATTGGGCAGTAGCCCTCGATACTGTGGTAGGTACTAATACCACCCAAGCTTCCCAAAGTGTGCCTCTGAAATGGTGGAGGCTGATCTTGAGAAACTGCCACTACATCCTGGTAACGACCCTGTTGTCTGGCCAGGCCTCTCTTAAGTGGTCCAGCAGTTGCTTTGATGCTTACTCACCAATGTTCAAAGTGGGATGGTTATTTATGTGACAGACAACACACACAATCCCCAGAGCACACAACTCTCCCCACACTTGAAGTCTTAGTGCCATTGCTCCGTCTCCTCCTTACTCTGAGTGATGATTTTTCATCATTTTTTTTCAGTCCTGCTCCATGGGGCTTCATGTGCCCAACATCTGTCACTGCCTGTCTGCCAGGCCCAGTCCCCTCCTACTACTACTACTACTACTACTACTACTACTACTACTACTACCTCTTTTATCGTCTTTACTCTGCGGAACTTTTTGCAAGAGAAAAACAAATTCTGTAATATAGCTGGTGAAGCCACCTGCCTGAAATGTTGGGATGTCTGTGCTGCTCCTCTTTGATGTCCTTACTCTGGGGGATCCAGCATTATATGCAGGACCACTTTCACCATACTAACCCCCGGGGGGGGGTTAAAACAAACATTTTATGAAAGGTGAGTCCAGAAGGTGTCAGGGACCTCCTGTTTTGGGAATGCCTCCCCCCAATGTAATTCCAAATAAAAATGTATTCACCCGAGCCAAATGAACACACCACAAAAGAAAATTTTGTACAAAGAGATTTTCTTGCAATGCAGATGTCTATTAGCAACTGGTGGTAAGGATACACCTTCAAGAAAGGTTAGTATTTTATTCAGTTACTGAAGAGAGCTTTATAAAGCAGTTTCTGTGTCAGACACATTTGACGTCTAAAACGATTACATCTAGAGAGATAACCACATTGAATAGCAATATATGGAAAGTAAAAATATTCATGGGGCTAGAACCCCACAAAATGTGCCGCACACTAGCGGCATTGTAACGGTTTATTGTCCACCTGTTACCTATACTTCACCTGTTACAATTAACAAAAAATGTCACCGCTCTACAAATTTCTCAATATCAAAAATAGAGAAATAAGGTAATTTCAGGGGACACCCATGAAAAGATTACTAATCCTTTTTTTTTCTGAATAGATAATCGGCTATTTTCTAAAAACAGAAAAATGCCATAATATAGATCAGTAAACAGTGTTTTAAGATGTACTCTTTTAAGTCTTTGATCTCCGCTCTAAATGGTTTCTTTAGTGGTTTGTAGCATTTCATAGTCAAAGTTTCCAATACAAAGCAACACTTTTGACCACATTAAAGGAACACTTTAATAGAACAAAGAGAACGGCAGAGCCGAACCAACTCAGCGTTTTGGTCAAGCTGATAGAAATATTGCATTAGCCAAGGTGACCAGCCCTGCGCAAACTGTGAAAAATGACCAGGACTTAAGTACTTAAGACTTAAGTTGGCCCGAATACAGGCCTTTTTCCTCCCAATTTAGGTCTTTAAAGCGGGGGTGCAGCTGATATTCGGGTTTTTGCGTAGGGATGCGCAGTTCGTATCGCCCGGGACATGCAGTGTTTTTGTTCCGTTTTCATTTATCCCTGTTGCGGGTAAGCAGCGCTGCAGAGGACCTGGATCCTTTTCTCCGGCAGCCGTGGACAACCTCCGCTGCCGGCACTTCAGCTACAGAGACGCTGCCGGCCCCACTAGACACCAGGGGGGCAGAGTGGCACTTCTAGGGGGCATAAAGCATATCTATCATTTCTTTAAAATAGCACCAAACTTTAAGGGTGCGGCCTATATACGAGCCAATACGGTAAGTTCAGCCCCAAACCCTGCACCTTCCTGTCCATCTTTAACAGTGTTTTTATTAATAAATGTTTCTTTTAAATGTAGCTATTATATGAAGTCTAATACAAGGCAGGACCAGCCCGTCTGCCACCAACAACCATGACACGTTCAAAGTCACTAAAATCCCCTTTCCTTCCCATTCGGTTGCAAAGTTACTGTAAACGAACAGCACTTTGAATGGGAACGGCCTCTGTCATAACTGAACGAATGCATTAAAACTACCTGTCGCTTGCCACTTTTGTTTGCCAATCGCTTTTATTGCTTTAAAGATTGGTGTCTGGTAAAATAATGTAAGCTGGTCCATGTTCAATTTGCTGTCGTGACATTCTCTCTAGCTCTATACCAACGCTTGCAAGGGCTACCTGAACCACCCAGCTACAATCAGCAACATTACAGAGGAGAGATAATAGGAAAGATTCTGAGAATTCTATGAGAATCGTTGATTTCAGTGGGAAGACCTTCTTGCCACCGATTGGCTGCTTCAAGAAAACGGGTCTATGAAGAGCATGGTGCACTGCAGCTCCAGTGTTGCAGCTTCTACAAAAAGTACCCTTTTTCCCTTCAGCTAAAATAACGTATATAAAAGTACTTACAAACTACTTTAATCTGCATTGTTCATTGGTGGGGTTATACGGGACACTGTAGTGTCCATTTAACTACAAAAATAATGTAAACATTTGGATAATTTTATTTAAACTTTATAAGGTGCCCTTATGATACTCAAATTTATAGAAGCATGGGAAAAAAATACATTTGCAGCCATGTTTAGAGTTGCATCGGCATTGATGGCTGCGGTGTAAATTATTACTCATTAGCAGAGTCAATCCCACATGAATAAACTACTCACAAGCGTGTGGGATGCATTTTGTGTGATGACACTACCTACTAGGTGGGTGAAGTTTAAGATTTAAATTAGATAATTTATGAGCTTTACATCGGGGAGAAATTTGGCTTTTTTTTTTATTTTTTATTTTTTAAACACACTTTAAAAGGGGCACGCCAGTCATTATATGCATTTTAATTCATTTAGTAGCTGAAGGTAAGTTATTTTATTGCTTTTATTTTTTTATTCTTGAAAGGAAACATTTACACATAACAAGGTGGTGCTTAATTGTTCATATAAACACCTCCTTTTCACTTTTCCGCAGCGATGAGCATTGGTACCGGGAACTGATGGAGCCCCTGTTACTGAATCACTGGAATAAGTATCTGCAATTTATAGTTTTAAATATTGCTCTATATTGTATAGAATGATTGAAAGACCAAGTAAAAAGGGCCCTGCATGAGAGCATTTTTCTGTTGCTCAAACACTGTGGTGCCTCTTCTATTTAGCCCTGAAATCATTCTAGAGGTTCGGATTAGTTTAGAAAAATACCAGAAAACACCTCTGCTCGTACGAAAAGTGTAGAGGTGTTTCACGGTTTTCCTCAAGCAAAGCAAATCTACTAAGTGCTGAGGTTTCAGAACTAAAGACGTGATTTGACCTTTCTTAATTCTTTGTTAATTCTTAACACGAACGTCTTATTCCTTGCCACTCAATGGAGAGACTACCTCTTAAATGATATGACCTATAAAGCAACTTACACCATACTCTGCCCATCGGTATTTCATCAAAGACCACTCAGGAGCCAACAGAAAAATAAGCATTATTGGTTGGGAAACAGTGCTATGTCTTGAGCGGCAAAGAAACGAGGTCCCCTGTTCTATTGCTCTTGAAGTGGCACTTTTGTGGGAGATGTACAAGAGAAATATTTGGGATTTAAACACTGCAGAAAGGACAGACTAATCAAAAGCCACAGGATTCACTGTCTGAGTCTGATCTAAAATGCCCGTAGAAAATATGAATGCTGAATCTGGTCCTGCGCTACAGATCTGTTCTGGTCATACAAAGACTCCTCTGCCCAAGAAGCAGCTCTTTCCGAACGGGCCTTGAGGATGCTAGGAAAGTCAAACTTTGCTGAAAGGTGTGGCTTGAGTCAACGTCTTGGACATTTACATCCCACTGTGGTGCAACAGAACTAAATTGCTTGTCACACCACATTGTTAGACATATTTCCCCCAACAGCTGCCTTTACTGCTTCTCACAGGTAGCACCACTAAAGCTTATGTATTCTCTACATGTCACTAGCCTGCTAAACGGCTTGCGCTTAAACGTCACTAAAGAGGGTTTCTGTCGGAAGCCAAGGGGGGGGTTCTGTAAACAGGTCAATTTTATTTCAGACGTAGCATGGGATAGGAAGAAGCAATTGAAAGTGTTATTTTATGTGAACAGAATAACGTTGATGAAGTCACTTAAAGCCTTATGGTCCTGCTGATACTAATGAGCCCATTACACTACTTTGTTCTAACTGTAGAACAGAGTAAATTTGGTCTTTTAGGAAGCGTTCTCTCTAGTCAGCTTGAGAAAACCGCCCATATCACACTACCTGCCCAACAGACGTGCAAGAAAGAAAAATCGCTAGACTGTAACTTATTAAGAAAGGCAACCTGATAACTACTTTAGAGCTTTTAGAACCACAGAGGAAGCGGATGTGGTCAAAAGACCCAGAGACCAGCAAATCAGTACTTCACTTAAAGACTCTAGGTCAAACCTGAAGAGTTCTCAAGGTATGCTAATTATGCAAATATACACATACATTTTATACTCTTATTACCGAAAAAAGTGTGTCTGTCACTTTTCCTAAGTGCTACAATGTACAGTTCCATACACTAAATAAACCTAGGTAATTGTGTTTATAGATTAGAAGTCTTACATGATTTTTCCCCCTGCAGTACAGTTAAGCAGTTGTTCGGTTCAGGCAGCATTTGTAAGGCTGGGCAACGAGAAGAGAGAAATTCGGGAAAGGAAACTGATAAAATAAGGACTATTCACTTAACAATGGCAAAGCCAATGTTATCGCTATTCTGGTACCCTACAAAACAGAAATACACACCAAGAACACTCATTAAAGACAAAATGTTCAGATTTATTTGGAAATTCACAGTTTCTAAATTGCACTAAGGCTCTGGAGTTACATTTGTTTTAACCACATTTTTAAGCAATAAAAAATAGAAAAGAAACTTTTTTTTGCACATTTTCTTCTAGTCTGGTCTAAGATTTAAGGTCAGGGTGCTGAACGGGTTGTGCATTTCCTGCAGACCTTTGTAAGAAAGCGCCTGGTCTAAAAAGGAACCATGTGAGGTGTTAGTGAACAAAGCAGAAAGCAGCAAAACCATAACAAAATAGGGTAGGGTACAAAAAATAATAAACATCACCGATTAGAAGCATGATATTCATTAACAAAAACTAGCGTCAGGTGTCATATCAAGGGGCACCAATATAAAGTGCGAAAATACTCAAAATCCGTCAAACACATATGCTCCAAGACCACCACTCAGCTTCCAAGGAAATTATTCATACCATTGGCAATTTTAGAAACAGAATATAAAGGTTATGACAATCTGCTACCGCGAAATACAGAAATGTAGGTTAACTATTTGAACTACTTTGACTATGATGTTACGCTGACATGCGAGTGAACAGTTTAGCTGCCAAAGGGGACAATGCTTCTGGTTCATCTAGGACAAAGAGGTTAGCAATGAGCTTCCCAGGATAAGTTAGCAATGAAGTATTTGTAACATCAAGTCTACCTACCAATAGTCTTAAGGTAGATTTTGTGTTTCTCACAGTTGTTGACTCATAACGCATACCATATCGAGAAAAAGATGGAGAAGTGAGCTAAACTTAGCGCAATCAACGTGAGAACTTTACTACTTTCTTCGTTGATTGCTCTTTAAGTATATTTCTCTTCAAGAAACGGCCTTATCAATTGTTTTGACGCAAGAGCATGACGGGCCACAGCTGCATTGAATAGGTGTTAACATTGGGAGAATGAACTGGTGATTCCAGATCTGGTGCCTGTAGAGATGTCCAAATACCTGGCACCAGCTTTGATAAGTCAGGCATGTTATATGAGAAATACAAACAATTACAATTTGGACATGACACCCCCCTTTAAGGAATAAAAAGGTAGACAGGTACCGATACATGCATTGCATTGGTCAAAAATCTTAACTTATTGACGTTGAACCATTGTTTAAACAAACGCAAACTGAAAATGCTCTTGAGAGAAATCTGTGTGCAGTTACATTTTATTTAATCTTAAAGTTCAGTAAGGCTGTTCATAAAATATAAACAGGACACATTCTGAAGTAACCTGGAATCTACTGCTCCACAAACCAAGGAGGAGAACAAGATGTGTTCTAGGTGCTGCTATCCAATTGGTCTGCATGCATCTGCTAATCACACTAGGGGGCGTTTCAAGTGGTCGGTATCCAAAAATGATGTAAAGTAGATCTACTAGTGAATACACAATTTACAACAACTCTGGGAATACAGAAAACTGTTTTTGTACAATAAATCAGCCCCTCCGCATTCTTATTTGGCTGCAATGACTACACTGCTTTGCATTAAATTATTTTTGAGTGATTGTGCCAGAGTATTATATGAAAATCAGGTTATAACACTCACACATTTTAAATCCTGCCCCAGTGTGTAAAGATTTCCAAGTGTATTCCTTACCTCCTGGCAGCAGACTGCGATACTACACACAAAATCAAACCTATCTGGAGGCTTAATTATATTTGTCGTAACAGTACTAATGATCTGTGTATGATGTCACGCATGGTATTGTGTTTTAAGCTTTATGGTCATTCCTCTTCAGATCCTATATACCATATACTTTATTCTGTACTCTTCTTTGACTAAAATTATTTACAATCCCAATCTAAAGTCACCTGTCATTACAACATGACAAATAAAGTTGACTGTTTAAGTTTATAAATCTGATAGAACCATGATAAAGAAAAGATGAAGTTACCAAAAACTGCATATAAAGATTTCGAAAAGGATGACCATATCTTGAAAACTGGCGTTAAGAGTTGAGAGGTGGAATAAAAACTGAGAAGCGGCTTATTGTTATGCAAGGCATTTCCTTCACACCATCATAAGTAGGTCATGGGGGCTTTTGTGCATCACTTGTGTGCTAAAAGGACAGGTTACAGAACTAGTTTCAGGCCACTACACGGGTGCATTCAAACACAGAACAATAGAAAGTGCTGGCTTATAAATAAAGGAAATAAACACAGAGGGGAAAAATGAAACATCTGGATTATTGAGAGAGAGAGAGAGAGAGAGAGAGAGAGAGAGAGAGAGAGAGAGAGAGAGAGAGAGAGAGAGAGAGAGAGAGAGAGAGAGAGAGAGAGAGAGAGAGAGAGAGAGAGAGAGAGAGAGAGAGAGAGAGAGAGAGAGAGAGAGAGAGAGAGAGAGAGAGAGAATGAATATGATTGCCGGGTGGGAAACTGATGGGGCAGAGTGTGGGTGGGTGCAGGGCATTTTATTAAATTTTTTTTATCCGATTAATCGAAAAAATAATCGGCCGATTAATCGATTATTAAAATAATCGTTAGTTGCAGCCCTAGGCGGAATCATTAATCATGATATCGCAAAACAAAATAGTTTAATTCGGAGATTTTGTTTCTCCACTAGGTAGGTGATGTAGACGGCAGTAGTTATAATGAAATTTATACCTGGGCTTCACTATAAAGTGAAATAGAAGAGATTACATGCACTCTAACCAAGCTCGGGAAAGGTGCTGCACCACTTACAAAAGTGTTGATTTCAGCAGGGTAATTAAAAAGCAGCTTTTAAAGCAAAATTCCTAGTAGTGTTAGGTATCCATGTTTTTCTCAGAATTGTTTAAAATCATGTAAAAATTTGGTTCATTCATTTTTTTTGCCAAGAACACAGGATCAAGCACAACGTTCTAGATAGCATCTTTACATGGCAGACTTGCTAAAGTTTATTCGCTTACACAGGGTGCATTTAATGTGTTTAGAGTTCAGATGATCCATTTAATCAGGAACCTGAAGGGACAGTACTCTGTTCAAACAGCGGTAAGGCGAGGGATCTGCTAGGAAAGCCATTAGCAGCTTATGAGAAGTAGGGTATGGAAGTGAGCCGTTTCCTTCAAGAATTCCTATATATACATATATATATATATATATATACACACACACACACATATATATATATACACACACATTATATATGAGACTGTCCCTTTAACAATGCGCAGAATAGGGGTATAAATATTATAGAGTTCTGCAGAGTATTTGGAAAGGCCAGTGAAAGGGGGATAAATATTTCCAAGACAGGCTTTAACCACCAAATAGAATCTTTACGAAAAAGGGGAAGTTGTGTTAAATATCATGTCCATGGGACACATCTGAATCATTTGGCTGCGTACATCCGACAAAGCGACACAACTGAATTTTGTATTGGGCTGTCTTCCGACTATGAACACACCTAAACCTAACAAATCATCCAATGCATACGAAAGCATGTTTTATTCATATTCTCGGTGTATAATGCCTCGTTCTCATGACGACACTGGGTCTATAGAAATTGTGGTTTTATCGCTTGTCACTCACGTATGAATACTGCTTATATATGAATGACTTGGATTTAAACATGAGTTTAAACTGCTCAATCTTCCATTTGCATCAGAAGCTGAAAATGTTTAGAGACATGATGGTTGATCCTACATAATGTATCATCACATAACTGATTTTTTTTTTTAACTCCTCGGTTAATTTACAAAATTTGTCGAGAACGGAGTAAGGCGAATACAACTGACATTTCAGACTCGTAAGCACTGATCCGAATAAAATAGACTGGAGCATAGTTAGTTTTTCCTGGGAGATTTTAAAATAGTTGATCAGTCAATATTTGTGTTTTCTATGTCATCAATGCACTGAAGATATGTAATATTATAACATGGGCACAGCTAAACATTCTCATTGCAATAAAACAAATCACGTTCACTCTGTTATATAAGTTACCATTTGGCTGCTTAAAATCAGTTACATATAAATATATCATTTTTGATTACTAAAAAATGGGCTCTCTTTATTAACCTGTAGTGAATGAGTATGAAGAAAATGGCAGAGATCATCAATACTTGAATCTTCCTTACATGTGATATTTATCTCATGCTTTCTGAAACTAAAGCATCACACATCCTCTGGAGCGCGGCTGAAATCTTACAGATATGGCACGCTATTTCCTATGTAACACTGGTTATAGAGAAATAGATGTAGCCTTGTATTATGTTTCAAACTCTTGAAATGCTGAACACTTTAGAAGAGGTTGCCAGACACAGACACCATCAAAATACAGAGTCAGTGGATCTGGGCAAAGAAAGGAGCTTCCAAAAATAAGCAGCCCCCCTTCTATTTCCTTCACTTGTCCTCCGTTGTATGTAGTTTGCCTGTGGAGTATGGCAAAAGTGGATTTTGTGTACACATAACTAGTCGTGTTCAAAATGTCAGCACATTTTAGAGCTCAGATTTCATTAAGTCATTGGGATAATAAATACCTATTCTAACATAACTACACACTGTCATCCTCTACGCTGCTTTCACACAGTTACTTTTAGCATTCTGTCGGGATATGGCCTTACCCATCATAGCATAGACCACGTGAAATCAAAAAAAGAGAAATGGTAGGGGGCAACACACACAAAAAAAACCCACAACCTCACATTCTTACTTGGTGCTTTCCTCTCCAGTGGCATTATAAATAGACAGAAGGCACATAAATATGAAAAAGGTGCAAATATAAGAACAAAGTCGGGGTAGGGGAAGGGATGCTGAGCTTAAATTCCACCCAACAAACTGGGCATCAAAGAGTTATTTCCCCCAGTAATTAAACTGTGAAAAAACAAAACTATCCTATATAACAATTCTCAAAAAAACAACAAAAGATGGTCTGTTTACTTCCACTAAAGGTCCAAAAACCGGAGATAATCTTCAATCCAAATAATCCTTTGTGTCATCAGGCAGGGAATATAATCCCAGGTTGGTTGTACCATCTGCTGTCATAAATCTCACAAGATGGATTTTTCTTCTTTGCAGTACCAGAAATCGTATAAAAAGAAAGGGATACCCTGTGGCTGAAATCCAATCATGTATTTTTAGAGATGACCAGAAACAGTCGTAACCCCAAATGTCCCCACGGCAAGGTCTTTATTGGTTTTGATTATATCGTGCAGACTGGGCATGGACCCAGACTTATTTTGTATTAATGTTTTGATAAACTTTCCTTGGTCCTGGAGTTTGGAGCGCCTACGTTTGATGGCCCTCTTCTCGGTTTTGCTCTTCTGGGGCTGTCCGTTACACAGGGCTGTGCAGGCTGTGATGCCACAGAAATAGGATTCCTCCGACTGGGAAGAGGTTTCCGAACTGCCCTCTGATGGCGGACCCTTGTAGGAGGAGTGATACACTTCCCCCATGTTAGAGAAGTCCCTTTGATTTGTGAAAGCCTTCTTTGTTTTTATATCCCCGTTTGGGACAGATTTCAATGGATCGACTGGCTTCAAAGTCTCAATCTTTTCACTTTTATACTTGCATCGTTTTTTCTGAAACAAGAAGTACATGTAAGCGAGTAAAAAAACTACATCAAGTGTGCACAATCCTAGTTCTTAAGGGCCACAATTCTTGGATATCCCAACATTGAGGATAGGAATCAAATCCTATCAGGCAAAGATACAATGATTTCATGTCTGTGGCCCTTGAGGAATAGGCTTGCAGCCCTGGTCTACTCCTTGCAGTCTGCACAAGATCACTGATAAAAGTCTGCATTTTGAAAACATGCCCGTTATAAAAAGTTATTTGTTCCTAATTAAGGTTCACAGTCTCATCTGCATATTCCTAAAATAAACTTCAAAGAAAGATTTGAAAGGAAGCATTAAAGTAGATGTGTTTGCATGCAACAGGTACACCAATTATAATCAAACACTCCACAGAAACTGGAGCGCCACCAAAGCTTTCTGAAGCGGGACTTTTGATCTTATATGCAATGTACCTGACATTGCAGATAGGATTTTTAGCGTTGCAAATAACTGGTAAGAAGTGTGTTTAAATAATCTCTAGCATATTAAAGCCAACCGTCTTTTGCCTAAAATTCACTGCCATCTATTGGTTAAAAAGCGGATTACAGGCAGAATGTAAAGGTTTGCAGTTATACTTTAAGCTAAATCTACAGACCGCAGAAGGAAGAAGCAAAGCGACAGATGAAAGAATCAGCAAGATCACCATGTCCTCTAAATGTTTTTGCCAGAAAAAGGTTTGGATTGATGAAAACCGACAGGTTTGTGGCCAATATACCAGCTGCCCTTTGGTTCTATATCATATTGTAATGTAACTGCTCTGACACAATGTGCCCAGATACCAAAAGCTGATCGTATGGCATCAGTAGATGGCTACTAATGTTGTAATGCACCTTGCTAATTGCCTTTAAAAGCACCAGCCAACAGATAGCCCCCTAGCTGCTGTGGACTACAACTCACGTTTCTCATTCAGTTATTCTATAAACCGTAGTTCAGTTACAGATGGCGATATCGGTTGGCTAAGGCGGACATGTATTTTGCTTCTGCTCTACAAATTATATATAGACATCTCATTTATTTCACATTCTTTTTTCTCTGTTATAAAGAGAGAACTCACCTTCTTCACTGGAGAAAATTTCAATGGTTCAACAATGTACAAGTCATCTGGATCCACTAGATAGATAGAGATGTGTTAAAGTTGTTGAAGAATAAACCTTATTACACAAGACTTGGTTTGGGCAAACAAACCAGAGGCTACTTTTATTCACAGCGCCACATGTAATAGACTGTCCTGATACAAAGCAGGATGACGCGCAGGTCATTAATTAGCGTATTAGCAATTAGTCTGACAAACCAAGATTCTGACTGAGGCGCGTGATCCAGAATGGTTTGGGTAGTTCATATGCTAAACTGACAGATGATTTTTGGAATAAAAAGATCAACTGTAGTTTCTAAAAAAAAGCATAATGAAAGAGAAGCATCCAATATCCGTCTGGTCTTTCTACACTTATTCTGCCATAGCTGAGCACAAAGCAGTCGCAAGACTGCGCCCACATAGACTGCTTTATTTGGAGTTCTTCTAAATTGGAGTTGGAACAAACCATGTAATATGAAGCATGGCAACAAGGAATAAAAAAAAAATCATCTATTTGGATAAAACTCGGCATTCCTAATATTCTCCTTTAAATTGGTTTTCTGTGTAATTCTCTCTTCCTTGTCAAGCTCCCTGACTAACGCTGGCACAGACGACCGCCTCCTTTTCAGGGCTAAGTATTAAAGTATAAGCAGAAATTATAAAAACACTGAATTCTCAATCCATCGGGAATCTTAATTACCAGCTACACCCAAACCTTTCATATCAACTGCTTTACAAAAACAAATCAAAAGGCATAGAAAATGAACGGTCAACGGACTGCCATACTATGCCATCTAAGTGGTGATTTTTCAGAAGAGAGGAATTTTGTCAAATGCAAAGCCTTCTCCAGCACATGATTCCACCATATCGTGCTGAAAATGAATACTGATGAAGTTGACTAATCTGCTGGTCAGAGTTATTGTCAATACCTGTTCTATACACACCTTCTTTACTGGACAATTGAAACGACTGGGAGCGAATCAGGGGAAATGTAGTTCTCCGTTTAAGATTCATATCGTCATAGGAAGAGAAGCAGCTACAAAAAAAACAAAATATATATCAATGTTGCCTGAATCCTCACTATGTTTCTTTGCAGGTATTATACATTCACATATTTTGAAGAAAAAGAAAAAAAATCATTTTTGTTAATTATTTAGCTTCTACATAAAGATGTAATTTATGGAGCCAATACAATCGTGATTATAGTAGATGAGCTTTTGACCCATGTTTGGGTAACACTATGAAGTCAAGAAGGTTTTTGCAAAAGCTTCTTACCGTTTGGGGCTGGGGAAGTTATTGCTTTTAGGTATTTTGGAGAGGTAATTTTCATTGGATTGTGCAGTGTTTCTGCAGCGTTGAAGGCAAACCAGTAGTCCTAAGATAACGCACAAGACCAGAGAAACTACTAAGTAGCTCTGCCGATCAGACACCTGCGGGGAAAGCAAAATCTCGGTAAGCATACTAGTTAAAAGTATAAGCGCTTCGGTTAAAGCAAGGAAAATGTAAGAAACAATTTCATCTGTGATAACAAAACCTTGGTGAAGAGACATTAAAATCTGACATCAAAGAAACTAGATCATGAGCAGAATTAGTTATAAATTGGCTGATTTGACCTAAAACAATAAGTGTTCATTATAAACATTTAAATCAAACACTTCAATTATATGCAACTCTTGGGGTTATTTTAGACCAAAATGGCACCTACCTCACGTCTTAGTTCAATGACTGTTTCTGATAGATTGGAAACCAATTGCGTCATATTAATGATCTGTGCTTGCAGCAATTGAATTGACTCCGTTTGTCGCTGGTCCTGAGGAAAGGGGCAAGCAGATTAGTTATCTTCAACAGCATCCTCCATGTAGTTGTCAACAAAATAAACACTCTGTATACATGCTGCGGGATAACAGCAAGATATGTGCTAGTTCAAGAGACGGGATATTAAAAAAATAAATAAAATGATGAGAAGGGTTAAAAGCGTTAAATGCTAGGATTGAACTACGCCCTGTCCTCCTGTAACAGGTTATTAACCCCTGAACAAAACATTAAAACTAAGACATAATGCAGAAATTAAGAACGGAGGGGGAAAAAAAGGGATTACCTGCTCTTCAGCGATTCTTGAAGTATTCTGAAGTTTTAATATGGTTTTGTTAAAGGCTCTCTGCATTTCTTCCATTTGTTTACGATATCTAGCAAAAAAAAAAGAAACCACATTACCACTTTTTAAAAACAAAAAATTGACAGTATTTATCTCAACACAACGCTGCAAATACCTTTCCCACTAGCATATAAATGGAAACCAAAAACGTCATACATTATATATATAAATAAAACAAGTATCAAAATTAAATAGTTATACACATGATATATAAACAAAAACACTAAATAAGTACATGAGAATGAACACAAATTCACAAAGCTAAGAGCTTACCTAAAATATAAAGTGATAGGTTAATATATACAGTGTATAGATACAAAACGTACCTTTGGCTAAGTTCTTCCAAATAGCGGCTACTAAGAGACATGTTCACTTCCAGAGCTTTAATGCGGTTATTGAGTCTCATGAAAACAGATTCCTTTTGATTGGAGCCATGTACTTGATTTCCATTGGTATAGCCCAGATCGGTGGAATTTTGGAGTTCCGCATAGAAGTCTGTAGTAGTTCTTTGCAGGTTGCCAGGGATCGTCACATCATCGGATGTCTGCTCTTCCTCCTTTTTCTCTAGGGGAGTTGGGGTTTCAATAGTCTTATTCATTACAGGCTTTTGTGCTTCTTCAAATTCATTCTCTGTTGGTAACGTGCTGGTTTCGGGGGGCGGAAGGGTCTCGGTAGCTTTAATATCAACGTAGTCAGTTTCTTTGATGTTGCCCTCCGGGACGCTCGGCACACTACTGGTCTCCAAGATGACAGTTGTTTTTTCACCATAAACCAGAGTCTCACTTGGTTGAAGCTCCTTTGTTGGTAACAGTGTCACCTCTGATGATGGAGTGTGCAACGCTGAGGCAATGTCCATTTTGGTGGCCTCTAGTACAGACGTTGTGGATGCAGAGTTTACATCTGATGTTAAGTCTGAAACAAAAGCCTGAGACGACACTGCCTGTGTGTGGCTAGGTTCTAAACCAATAGACTCAATATTATTACTAGATTGTAAATCGTCTCCAGGATTAACCAGAATAAAGTCTGTTGTTGCTTTTTCTGTCGTTTTCACTTCCGATGCTTCTGGCACAACAGTTATGACTGAATCAGCGGTAGTAGTTGGGCTTGCAAGAGGCTGCTGAGCGGCCTGAGATTCCTCCTCCTCTCTTTTGTATTCTGCCGTTTTACTACGCAGTCTGTGAATCGCCACAATGGCGGAACACCATCTATATATATGTTCAGTGAAACTGGAGATGCAGCAAACTGTTATAAGTTCACTGCAATACAACTGGGTTTCGTGTTCAAACCAGACAACTTTTTCTTCTTCCTGATCCCCCTTCGGCAGAAGAATGACTGTTGACTGAATCGGTGGTTCCTCATCCTCATCTTGAACCAACTGAACTATGGGGTTTTCTTTTGGAGCCTCCATCTCAGCAACAGGTATTGTAGGAGCAGAGATGCTGGTATCCAACCTAGAAAACCCACTTCGATTAATACAGACACACGTCAGACACATTCATTTGCTCTTCAAGACTCCAACCATATGCTCCCCATATGTCACAACAGACTTTGGAATTAGCCCAAAATAAATGTGCCATACGTTTAAAAGAACAGATGGCACAACTATAAACACACTGATATAGGAGAGGTAAAACCGCTCTCAACATTTCCATTTTATAGTAGAACATCCTACTTTGTTTCATTGCTTAATCTCCATATGAATTGGCTTGCAGGGTTATGAGAAAATGTGCTTGTCAGAAAGTATGACAGATCTACAACTCCGCTATATTTCATATTGATAAGAGAACTTACATTGGTGTAGGAGTTATAGTTAGCGTCTGTTCAGATGATGCTGCTGTATCTTGGGTTTCGGATACATTTTCAGATTTGCTCCCATTCAGTACTAGGTTTACGGGTGAAACAAAAACAAATTCAAGTTTATTTTAAATTTACAGCGAACTGAAGAAAGCTCTCGCAGGATTCCCAACGGACATACAAAAAGCTACGGACTAAAGCATTAAGCAATAATACAATCACTGGGGATAGAATTGGAGGGAGAAACAGCTTTTCAGCAAGTAACGCTAACAAGACATGCGTTCTGCAGGGAAGCCAGGTCTGAACCAGCCCTGCAGTAGACATGTTTCAAGAGTGTTTCCATACAAGCGTGAGATATGTCCTCCATGAACACAAACGCTTTGATGTTCCAAAATTCACTGAACTGCTTATGCCACGGGCATTAAAAACAACCCCAAAACGGAGACATTTATGAAGTTTCATTAGTCTCGTATATATCATTTATGTCATTCAGTGGAATACATTGTAAACAAGCATTATTGAAGGTCTATGGCCCAAGCAGAAGCCGAACCAGAGTGAAGGGCAAGCCATAATAAATAACACGTCTCGCACAAGCTTCTTTTCTAATCTTTCACTTGGTGAAGACCTTCACTTCTTATTCAGTTAATAAATTCTGAACAGGTGGAGGCATCAATGACACGCTTTACCTTCAGGAGACATAATATCTCTAAATCAACTCAAAATTGTGTTCTAGTGCCATGATTTCCATGGGCGAAGTGCTTTAAACAAAGACCCATATATTTTATTTGTTAATAAATAATATATATAAAAAAATATCATTGAAGCGCTACCTTTCCCTTCAGTGATTTCTTCCTCAGTATTCGCACCCAGCATGTTAGCAGCAAGATTATTCACCATGCTAATAATGGCATCTGAAGAGAATGCAGGGAACACAAGCAAACATTACTTCATCTGCGGTCATATCCATGAACTTACAATGGCGGCGGCCGGGTAGGGAGTTTCGTGTATATTTTTTTTCTAATATAACCGTACATAAAAAATACATGATATGGCCTGATTCCAATAATAGTGGTTTCCATTATGGTTCTAAACAGAAGTGTGTATATACATCTAGCCAGATGTTAACATATATCAGGTTCTGTATATTACCGGAAGAGAAATGAAAACATTACATTTGTGAACCTATCGAGAGAAGATGATCAAAAATAAAACGCCTAACCTAGAATTTTAAGGCAGATCTAGTCTGCACATTTTTTCCTGCTGTAAAGACTCAATGCTTAATCAGTCGTTGGTCTCATCTTACACGCATGTTTAGGTTCCCCTGTTGTATTAAGGTCTACTATTTCTGCTGGTTACGTTACATGTAATTTAAAGTCTATTTTGTAAAAATGTACTCTATACAAACTAATATTGAATGGAAGGATGGACATGAAAGCAGAAGAAGTCAATTTAATGAGCAATTTTTTTAAAAAAAAGCCACTTAACACATCAAATGACATTCGGCAGCTTAGCTCAGCGCTACATAAGAGCATTGGAGCACAGAACACAGAGAACAGCAGTTTGAGAATCCTTGAAAGGGATGTACACATAGGAACACCGACAACGTGAGCATCACGGATAATGACAGTCTATGGAATATGCCATGTACATATTTGTAGAGCGCAGCAGATTCTGTAGGGCTACTACAATAGCGAGAGTAAGAACAAAACATAATTAACAATAGAGACATTAAGACAAACTGGTACAGAAGAAGAAGAAGGCTCTGCCTTGTGGGTTTACATTCTTGTAGGATGTTGAAGAATAACAGAAAGGGAGGGACAGCTTGAGTGAGGATGACTGGATTGTAGTGAAGATCATGTGGAGATCTCAAAGGTGGCCAGAACAGATGCAGTGGGTATTTGGAGTATTGACTGTATGCTTCTTTGAACAGGTGGGCGTTAAGGAGTTTAAAGCTGGGGTAATTAGGCAATTAGTATTTTAGTGGCGTCATATGTGAGGAAAGAACACATTTTACAAGTGAAGGTGGCAGGATTTGGTGGGTGATGTGAAGCGAAGGAAAAATATAGTTATGGATATATGTAAGACAAGGGAATAACGAGAAGCTCCTCCTTGGAAGTTCTGGTAGACAGATAGACAGGAGAGGCATTTGAGAATTAGGAGATGTTACAGAGGTGGGAGATCACAAGGAGGAGATGGTCCACTATGAGATACCAAAGGTAGGGGTTAAACGTTTAGAGGCAAGAGGTTAAAAGTTTAGCTGCAGCAGAGAAAGAGGGATTGTTGATAGGTATGCCGATGTCACTCAGGATTAGTTTGGAGAGGTTAGAGGAGAGAGGGGGTTTGTGGCAAAACAGCGAAAGGTACAGCAGAAGACGTCTGCTTCCAGATCTAAGGGGGTGTGTGTGTGTGTGTGTGTGTGTTGGCCACTGACAGAAAACAGCCAAGGTAAGAGAGACAAGCTTCAACGATATTAAGGGAGGATGAGGTTGACAGAAAGAATTGTATCAGCAGGTTTCGAGCATGGTGGTGTATCATGGTATATGTAGTTCAAACAGCACCCATTGTAGCTTGATCAGGAGATGGATGGTTGTTGTAATAAAGGTTCTGTTCACACTCACTTGTAGCAGAACCAAGCAGATTTTTAGATGATTTATCATCCCTTGTGTTGTGATCCATTGGATAATCTATGGAGAGAAAATGCAGATCAATTAAAACAATAAGCAGGTTCAACTGAAACAGCTAACTATTAAAATTGCACTTAATAAAGTCTCGGATGAGTGAACCCAACTTGCAAAATCATGCTTCAAGCAGAACGGATTCTCTATACCAGGCATGTCCAAAGAGCTGGGAGACAGAGGCCTTGCACCCCCACCGCAGGACTCCTGAAAGGTAAGTGAACTTCAAAGAGGGAGAGGGTAGATAGTTAGGAGGGGAAGGGAGTGAGAAGGGGTAGATAGGGCAATCATACTCCTGTCCCTCCTGGTATGCCTGGGCATGATAGGAATGTGATTGCTGTTAACAATATATATATTGTTATTTAATTGTTTTGTCCTATTTTGGTGTGTTACTTACTTTAAATAAAAGTGTTAGATTTTTTTATGGTGTGTGTGTGTGGGGGGGGTCATATTCAGTTTCGTCCAGGTAGTTTTAAAGCGTGTGTGGGGGGGTGCCACATACAGGATCCGCCCCGGGTGCCAAATACTCTAGGTACGCCCCTGCCCTCCCCTACACAATTTCCTCATCAGATGCCCTTGTGGCTGTGTGTGCCGGCGCAGGGAAAAGGAAAGCCCAAAACTTGCGATCTCGAACGTCGCTAGATTTGGGCTTTCTTTCTCCCTGCGCTGGCACACACAGCCACAAGGGCATCTGATGAAGAAATTGTAGGCAGTGGCGGAACTACCGGGGTCGCGACTGCGACCGGGCCCTGGAGTTCTGCCAGTCAGTGGGGCCCAAGGGGTGCCGAGCGGTTGCTGAAAACGACCGCTCGGCACCTCTTGGGCCCCCCTGACTGACAGAAATCCAGGACTCCTCTGCTCGCCGCCGCCGTCACTGACGCCGCCGCCTGCCTCTGCGCTGCCCAGAGTGCAGTGTTGGAAGTGTGAGGTGTTTGTGTCGGGTGCCGGCGCTTCACGCTGAGCGCCGGCATATGACGTCATATGCCGGCACTCAGCAGTGAAGCGCCGGCACCCGAGACAAACGCCTCACGCTCCCAACACAGGAGTTGACGGTAAGTGACCTACAAAGGGGAGTAGGGAGGGAGTGGGTAGATCGTGAGAAGGGGGGTAGGGAGGGAGGGAGAGGGTAGATCGTGAGAAGGGTAGGGAGGGAGAGGGGAAATTGTGAGAAGGGGGTAGGGAGGAGAGGGGGGAGATTGTGAGAAGGAGGGGTAGGGAGGAAGAGGAGAGATTGTGAGAAGGAGGGGTAGGGAGGAAGAGGGGAGATTGTGAGAAGGGGGTAGGGAGGGAGAGGGGAGATTGTGAGAAGGGGGGTAGGGATGGGGAGATAGTGAGAAAGGGATAGATGTGGTATGTCGTTTTCAATAAACTTTGCATAAAATAGTTAATTTGCATTTAATTTTAATGGTTCAGAAAATGTCAGGCAAAATGGTCGGCCCTCGCACATGTTCACTTCATCAAATCTGGCACTCTTCGAAAAAAGTTTGGACATGCCTGCTCTATACAATCAGGCAATTAATTACAAACTTATGAGATCTTTTAAGGTTTGTTTCAGTTCTGCTACCTTCATCTTCATCATATAGTTCTTGGCGTTCTGACTGGTCCTGAGAGTCAACAATTTCCTCGTATTCTTCCACCATGCTGGTACCAAAAACCCTATACAAAACAAAAGCGGTCAAAATTATTTTTTTCTGTCTTTTGATGGTTTATATAATATTTTCATTACTTATGTATAATACGTGCTAATCCACTGGCCAATCCCACTCAAATGTTTACACATGGCAATAACCAAAATTAGCTGTAGTTGTAGTAACTACCTGGGAAAATAAAAAGGTAACATTTTACCACACTGGCACATAGTGGAAATAAAATATGGTTTAATTGGCTATTGTGCTAATAAACTGTATCATACACTTGATTATAAAAGTTAATACATATATATACACAGAGTTTGTGAGAAACAAGCTAAAGCGTGATCATCCAAGTCTTGCGAAAATGCTCGCAGCAAGGTGATCTGTTTTAAGATCTATTAAAAACCTTTATGATTTATGGCTGATTTCAAGAAGCACAAAAACAGATAAAAACAGAAAGATTGTCCTAATAACTTCATCTCTTATGTAAACGTCATATAACGAGGCAAACAATCTTTTCAAACATCACTACCTGGTCATTTCATTTTACCTTATGAGGCTCAATGGGCAGAAGTGCTCCGATCCAAAATGCGAGATGAGCTCCACCTAAATGAAACGGCATAGAATGAGACAAGAAACGTATGCGGGGTCGCCGTGCTCGGCTCAATCATGTGCACCTACAAGCCAGTGCAGATTCGCCAATGTATTAAAACTTCATGCATTAATCAGCGGCACATTAAACATTCAGAGAACGTTGCTAACCTTTATGTACTTGATGAACATCTGAAGCAAAAAAAGGAACAAGGAAAGAGAAAAACAGTGTCAGTACAGAGAATAAGATACATGCAACAAGCCGTATCATCTAAGGAACTGGCATTTACATACGGTCGTTAGGAAACCAAGCGGTTAAGGAGTATAAAGTTGTAGTATTTTACTTTCATCTTTCCATGCTTTGCTGGTTATGCTTTATCAGTAACCCAGCCAGCTGAATCCTGAACGCAGGGCCTACTAACCCCAGGGACAAGCGTCCTCTCTGAAGTAGAGATCAGGCTTCGTCTCAGACACCCCCCCCCTTACCACCAAGGATTTATTGCAGCAACAGGTTAATATAGTTAGCAAGCAATATGTATTGTTTTATATAGCGCCATCATATGCCAAAGCAGCGTAGACCCCAAATACATTAAGCCCTTTTCTTCACATTATAAACACCAATTTATCCAACAAGGCTAGCAGAAAGCTTGCATGCAGCCACGCTCTAAAAGCGGCAATCCTACAGAACAACATTTGCATTGGAGAGAACAATCTATTTGATTTCTTCTGTCTTCTACCCATCTGATAGACTTCACTGCAGTGCAGATGTAGAAAAATAATTTGATCTGCTTCTACTTCCTTCCCTTTCCACCCCAGCTGAACACAACAAAGAGAAGCCACCACGATGGCTCGTGTTTCTTCTTGCCGGCAGTCCAGATTTGGCTCGGACCTCAAGCGCTCCACGATACGGGAAGCAGCAGCACTGAAGAGTTTGTATTTGCTAGGCAGCGGCAGCAGACTGCATTAATCAATAAGCTCATTCATTTAGAAAGGAGGAAAAAATACAAACAGCTCTGTAAAAGCAGCCATTTCCCATCCTATGGGACAATCTAGCTCATCCTTCACATGTAAAACGGTAGCAACTAGGCACTGGTACAACCGTCTGAAACGCAATACCCCATTGGGTAATTTTCACTGTCTGAAAAGAAGTATTGGGTTCGTAGTATCCAAGCATCCTTTTCTCCTAGTCCTGAGTCGGTGTAAATAACGTATGGCTAGCCCCATGGCCAGTAAAACGAGCCTGCAGAGCTTACGTACGAGGATGTCCTGTAACAGGCAGGAGCCAAAATACAGAGATATCGCTCATGAAAAAAAATCAAAATCAAAACTAGGACTACTAAAGGACTAATAATCAGTAAGAGAAGATTCAGGAGTCTTAAAGTACGATAATGGTTTCCTAGTTCCTCCGAACGAACAAACTTCGTTTGCTACCAGTTAGTTTGGTATCCTGTTGGCTTTGATTCTGCATAAACATATTGACACATTTAGATGCGAGTTTGCTCAGCATGACAGCTTGCCTACAGTGAAACGGAACAAAACGCCTCATCGCGGTAACACATTCGGGGCAGTTTGCCTTCAGGCAGTCAGCGGTTTCCTTACTTCTATGAATGCCTTTCGGAAAAAAAATTGTTTTAAAGGTCAAAATAGGCGCAAACCCAAAAGGGGGGTATAGGCCAAGATGAGAGTACCACCTAAAAAATATTCAAAGAACAAAATCCTAGGTTGGTCAACAGAAAACGGTCTCTTGCTTTTGGGTAATACAATGTTCCTTACAGAATTTCACCACATTGAGGATCACGCTAGCGCAGGTTAGCTAGAGCTTAGCCCACACATAAAAGCTATAAATACATTTTTAAAATGATTCTGATTATTCTAAGATTATGGAATCAAAGTGTTTCATGTACGTGGCTGGTAATGTTTGTATGTAGTTGTGTTCTATCAGTGCATTACCAGTAGCTGTGCTGCTAGCCCATAATTTTGCCTTAATTCATATAAATTGTAATTATAATTCTTTAGTTTGAAGACGTTAATGTGTTTTTAGTAGTGTTGCCAAATAAATCTGGAACCTCTACAGCTCTGTTCAGCTCAATGATTCAACCGATGAAACGTTTGCTCATTTCACCGCCCCGGCCTGATCCAACATGGAAAACACCCTGTCTACAGTAAGTGACTGAGAATGAGAATAGTTTTTCACTATGAAAAGGCAATAAAAAGGAAAGGAACAAAGTCTTTTGTGAGCGTGCTTTACTGGAAGCGTGGGTCAATGTCCATCGGACAGACTTTGGGATTCAAAACGAAGCAGGCAAGTCCCACTATAACAGCAAAAAATAAACGGGGTACGAATATATATCCCAAGTAGGCTTTTTTCTTACGTATATAAACCTATACAATTTGCAGGACTCCTTTTACATTCTCTATGCAACTTTAATCAAGTAATCAATTTTGAAGGAGCCTCTGGGAATTCAATAGTACTAGGACTGATATTTCCAATAGAGCATTATAGAATCGTCACGTTGAATACATTGGATGGATCAGAACCGTCAACCCAATGCACGCTAGCTCCTATATTAAACAGAAGCATTTATACTAAATTAGGAGCCGGCGTGACAAACCCAGGCATCAAAGAGTGTAACTAGAGCTTTAGGATTTTCTCTCAGCATCGTGCCAAGTGTCATCCTTCAAGCCGTATGGATCTTCAGCCACGGAGAAATGATGCTTAGTACCCTAGCACTTACAGCATATGTTAAAGGGGAAAAAAGTTCATTATGGTGCAAAGCAAGCGAGTAAAACACTACAACTTTATTTACTTGGCTAAAGTGAAAGAGTAAGCGCAAGCAATCAGAGGCATCAGAAACAGATTTGGAAAGAAATTGGCTACCAAGATGGGGTAAAATGGGGTTAATTTTCCAACAGACAGAAGCAAAGGAGAAGAAAAGGGACAATTAACTCTTGCTGCAGACGTCCTGGTGTAGACCCTGTAGAGCATTTAAGACTCAAAGAACAGCATAGACAACGCCGGATCCTAGCCCATTATCAAACTAACTCCCATAATCTTGCTGCCCACCCCACCTAGAACCTGCGTTCATCTTGAATGAATTTGCACAAAAGCAACAGCTTGATTTCCGCTTGTTTCATTTTTGTGGATTTTTATATTGTTTTAAACAGTCGATAAGCCTTTAACACTGTAATAAATTACAGTCGGATGTAAATATTTTATACAAGTGTAAAGAGACATTAATGGTCCGCACATCATTTTTTTTCCCTTCCAATTATTCTTTAGATCTACAGAAGACTTCATTTATAGTAAGGAATTTATGGTCAAAACCATAAACAGATCTTTTAGAGACACATGACCATGGATTGTACGGCACACACAATCATAAAGTGTTTTATATGCCTTATTAGAGTATGAAGGCAAATAATAAATATTTAGAATGGGGAGGAGCTGATTTTTCTCTAAGAATAGAAAAAATACTCTACAAAAAAAAAGGTGCATATTTTAAACAGACGGGTGCTCTGATGTGTTGATGTACGTGATTGACACTAGCATGCTGGATCATAGCCTAGCTTTTAGAGATGCTTAAATGTCATTTCTACAATAACATACAGGAAAAGATCTGTTACCTTGACGTATTTTGCGTACATCTGCTCATCCAGTGGGAAGCTCTGCACTGTTCTTTCATCTCTGGCATGGAAAGTACCCAGCTTGACCCATTTATTAGTGGGATACCTGAAACGCCAAAACATGCACTTTTATTCAAAGTACTAAAGTCGCGTGTAAAAAAATGTACATGACAAGGCCTAGCCACTAGAGAGTGTTGGGAATATAAGCAGATGTTAGCTTTGCCAGAACCAGGGCTATAAGTTACTTATAACATGCATGCATTATTCACCAGGCCGACACATGGGAACCGAAGCATGGATCACGGAAGGAGTTTTTACGAGCAGTGCGTAAAGTTTGATATTACACTTGCACATAGCCAACGGTGCAATACAACCATTTTAAAGGCGATGGGGTTTATTTGCTAAAGGGGGTCTTGCGGCGTCACCTCTCCGACTTAACACTAGGAACAGCTTGGATAAAGCGTATTTAAATCAAAGTCACTCCACGGAGAGCTATGCATTATGCGGTGCCAGCTCTGGCTTTCTTGCAGAGAAATTAGCCACGGACGGTCCAACTTTCCACATGTAAAAATGGTTCAGAAATAACCGCAGCGTACGTACCTGTCGCTGATAGAAACTAGAAAGTCCTTTGGAGTAGATGAAAAGAGTTCATAGTTCGCAATATCAAGTTGCTTCACCTGAATGGGTTCACACAGCTCTATAACAAGCCTGGAAAAATTAAACCGTTATTACATAAGCTTTTCCAGATCGCTTTAATCAAAACGAAAAACAGAAGTCATTTCCAATCATAAAAAAACGGGATTTAATTGCTAATCTATACTACTGTATACAGTTTTGATTAAGTAATTTCAGACAATTATTTGTTATTCTACAGAAAAAGGTAGAAACTAATATTACCACTTAAAATAAACTCACCATATTTTTGTGCTGCAAGGATTTAACATGTACAGATCCATATTTTCTATTAAAATTGCAGATGTGCTCTGTAATAAACAGAAAACATACTCCAAATACATTCCAAATACAATTGTATTATTTCGTTAGTTGTACTTAAAGCTTCAGTTTACTGTCCCCGACAGCCCTACAAAAGGAAAATGCATATTAAAGTACCGTGAGTACTAGTAAGCATTCTTAACCCCTTAATGACAAAGCCTGTACATGTACGGGCTCAAAATGCATAGTTTTCAATGGGTTTAGAGACCGCCCATTGTCCATAAGGGGTTAAGAAAAATAGACACTTGTCAAAGAAGTGGCAGCTTTGTAGCTACAGCTGCTCTCTCCTCCTCCAAGGTCTTACATTTCATGTCAGCGATTGTCTGCCTGGAGCAGTCAATTAGCAGCAGGAAAGCACTCCCATTGAGGTCCCTGCCTGCAGTGCTTGCTGAGCCAGCGCTGGAGCTGACTGGCAGTAAGTATTTCACGTGCAGGTAAATGTGTGCGGCTGAACAAAACTTCTGCACAGAAAATAGCTGGACTACAGGTCGAAGGGGCAAATGTATCCAGGAGGATTCTGAATCCATCCATGCATTTGCAAGGTAGAAAAGCACAAAAATTTAAAGGGACAACACAGCTAGAACGTGCTTTTAAGTGCATATGATGGCTGGAGGGTCCCTTTAAAGACATACATACATGCACTAGAATCTGTATATATCTCCCAAAGTCTAAGATATATATCACCTTTTAATGAATCCAATGGAAGGCGGCGTTCAAAAGTTTGGGGCCACAGCTTTTTTCCATGGAAAAAGGAGATTTTTAGCTGAGCTAACAGGATTACAAAATGTTTTTCTAATGATCAATTAGCTTTTTAAACTTAAACTTGGATTAGCAAACACAGCGTGCCATTGGAGCACAGGAGTGATGGGGGCTGATAAAGAGCCTCTGTAGGTCTATGAGAATATTCCATTACAAATCAGCCGTTTCCAGCTGATCCACTTGATGTTATTTTATACTGACAAAAACTTCTAAGTGACCCCAAACTTTTGAACCTTAGTGTGTGTGTACACAAAATACATAGACAAATCCATATAAACACAGTAAATATATTTGAATGGCTTCTATCCCGAGATATAAATACCTAAGCCTCTCCACCCAAAAACCTCAAAATACCAGATTGTAAACTCACAACGGCGGGGCTTTCTGCCTCATGCATTCCAGTATGTTTACTGTCCATGTCCTATTGTCAAACTACTACTGTAACCGTGCTGTGGAAAACACCTACGCTTTATAAATGCAATCAGCAGTTTGGGAGACCTACGGTGATTTACATGCCCCCTGCAGTGAAGGTTCTTTAGGTAATCCGAGCTACTACTAGATATTAAAGAATTATTCTGCAACATGAATGGGATAGTGACCTCAAGTTCCTGATTGGAACCTTCTGAGCTTTCAATATCCCCACCTTTTAGGCACATTGCAAGTTTATATGTTACCTTGGCTTCAGGGTTGGCAGAAAGGATTTTTGCGCCACACTCCACCGAAGCGTAGTTGTTTCTGTTTTTTTGGACCTTTACAGAGTGCTGTCCTCCATTTGAAGAGGGATGCATTGACTGGCCTGGGGAAAAAATATCACAGCAAAATCCAAGTAAAAAAAAAAAATGAATATATCAATGTTTCTCCTGCTTTTAGAAAACAGAGGTCCTACTCCATTCGATTGTAAATTAGGGCCGTAACGAGCCTACAGATTGCATGGCATAATTGCAGCAGATTTCCATCAAATAATTCATGAACATATACCGAGACACAAGGTGGAATGTGGATCATATGCAGCATGAATGAACACATTACTATCCCTTTCAATGCAAGGGTTGTTGGCAAGGAAGAGAAAGATGGGCTAGGGAACCGGGCTATAAAGACGGGTTTGTTGTATGGATGAAACTCTTTTCTTGTGTTTGCCATAAATGCGATTGTAAACCGCGATGACACTTAAGTTTTCTAGCCGACAGTTTACCCCTTGCGGGTGCCACGAGGTACGATCATCTGACTGTCATCCAACTCTAGCTCTGTCTTTTGTTATTAATATCTACAGCAGACTAGAGTCAAAACAAGAAGGTCAAACAAAAAAACAACTCTTGCGATCAGTTCAGTTGGGATATTTCCAGCCTTTTTAATTGCATAAAATCTTCAAAGAGATTCTGAACAAAAAACACTATTGGAAGTCAAAGCGTGACAATTACTTATACAGATGGGGGGTGCCCAAAATCAAATCTATCCGGGGGGGGGGGTAAGTGAATATATTAAATGAATCTTTTCATAGCCGGTGGGAACCTCTGAGGAAAACAATAGAAAGACTGTCCCTGGCGATTCAGACAAATCCAAATCTGTGTTTATAAGATAGTGCTTGTAGCCATTTATGTACATCTCTATAGGCATCTATATTTAGACCTCTACATCTGCAACACATGGAATGATATGACCACATGCTTAACATACAAGCCAAATCCATCCACGTGCTAAATAGCAGCAGCACACAATTTATTCTTTACCTTAAAAACCATACTTATTTGCTTTATGTTTAAAAGCTGAAATTTAACCACATGTAAATTATATATACACGCACTATAATTTGGTAGGCAGATATCTATATGTATATTATAAAAGTTAACTTGTGACAAGGACAGGTCCACAGTCAGCACAGATATTGCCAACGTATACATATATGCGCGCGCACACACACACACAAAATTAAACATTTGCAGGCACCGGCAATTGGGCACTATATAAGACAATAATAGCTAATAATGAATTGGAATATATAGCTATTCAGGTGAACGAATGTCGCAACCACACTGCAAATTAAAAAAGCTACTAGATAATTGACCAATATTTTCTACCTATGATGCCACCAGGGAATTCCTTTTCACAAATACACAGTTTCAGAGATTTTTTCTAGAATGGACTAGCCAACAAAAGCATAAAAACCCAACACCACAGAACCATGTAGAAGCCAATATGAAATTTTGATTGATGGATCCAACGCCTTGTCTGCTAGAGACACTCACTTTTTTCTTTTTCAACTTCCATTACTTGTTTCTTCCATTCATCGAATGTTGGAATGTCAACAGGGTCCTTTGAGCTCGCAGAAGTCGCTGGGTCGGCTGCAGCTCCTTCCTTCTGTTCAGGTTTCTGCAAACCCCATAATTACAAATAATTACATCTAAATCTGAAATGTATACCTTAAAAATTTGGCATCACACCTGAATAGAACAAGAACGGCAAAACCCCAGCCTTCTTAAACATTGTTTACACAAAAGATACTTTTTGCACATTTTTACATAATGTTCAGACATTAAATGGAACACCTGGAAAGAGGAGCCGGTATGGTTTCATGTTTCTATCGGTACCGATGTCAAAACAAAGAAGGGGCAGCTGACTGGTTGCTGAAATAAAGTTTAAACCTAGGGTCTTCGACTGGTAGCTTTGATCTACTTGTGAACCTTTAGATACTATTTAAGAATATTACAAACGAACCCACTGATATACTGATATAGGCGATAGACTTTGGGAGCTTTCACTAAATGTAATGTCTAGCGTAAAATTACCTCTTGTTCAAGCCCATCGGAGCCATTGAGAGGTAAAGGCTGCTTTTCCGTCCCTGCTTCAGGAGTCTCTATTACCAGTTTCTTACTGTGTGTAACAGAGGCGTTCTCAACGTGTTCATTTACAAGTCTAAAAAAAGAGGAAACAAAAGAAAGAAAAGACACAAAACATTTGGATGACAGATCTATATATATATGCTTGCAAGAAAGCATGATTTACACGTATGCATACTTAATTCCGGTATAATGTACATACACAGACAAAAATGAAGGTACCCCCAAGATACCAGACAAGATAGATCATCCCCGGCTGCTTCCGTCAACAACTGAACATACAACATGCTCTGGGTTATGAATAATCCTCCCGCTGCAATGCTTACCTGGCGCACTAAGCCAAAGAGTCTCACTGTTAATGATAGACGTACATCTGGGATGCAACTACAAGAGTGTTAAGGCAGCAGCTGACATGGCAATGGGCAGAAAAAGCAGAAAAAAATGCATGCTGCAATTGCTGGAAACGGTAAAATAAAGAAGTCTGAGAAGCAGCAAAGAGGATGACGACCAGAATATCGTAGAGGCTTCCCAGCGGCAACTCCCTTCATGTTGCTCATACATGAACGTGTGGTAGATCATAATGCAGAAGAAAAGCGAGCAGAGCATGCGAGCGGCTGGACATAGCAGCAGATGACACGTTACCTTTTTTTGGTTCGTTTTTAGTTAATGAGTTTGGCTTTTGCAAGCTTGGCCTACTTCAATACTCACCTCGTTGGTGAGTTGGTAAAGGAGGGCTCACTCTGAGGGTCAACCTCTACTGCCCCCCCAATGTCGCAGTCAGCGTCTGACTGCTCAGCTTCACTAGAGCTGACTATGGGGAGAGCAGAACTGGAATTTTCTATTGCACTAAAGGAAAAGAAATAACAGCCTTTTTACCCCTTGGGTGTTACAGAATGCGACCTTAGCAAACAAAATAAAAACAGGACATAAACGCAGTAAAAAAAAAAAAAAATAGGTAGGGTCCCTGCAGAACATACCCAGCCGGGAATTCTTAAAGCCATGCCTGCCAAAATTGGTCAGGGATGTAAATTCTAGATCTTCTCCAGTTGTAAAGGTAAGCAAGATGATGCTTTTTACCTGCTGTTCCAAAAGCTATGATGTTGGGCGCACAGGTATAAAACTCCAGGGTTTTTTTTTTTGGTTTTTTTTTAAATAAAGCTCAACAAAAATTCAAATTCGGAAGGGCATGTTTCAATTCTCCGAGTGCTTGTTAGGAAGGTATTGGAATCATGATAGTTATAAAGTATAGTAATATTCGGGAAGGGAATGCAGATGATGTTGCTTCCGAGGTAAGCAGCAGTAATAAATGAACTGCTTACTGATAGTGCCTTGAAGAACCGCTTTCCATCAGTGTGTTCCAAGCAGCCACCATAAAAATGTTCAAGGTCCAACTTTGACCAAACGAACATCAGCATTAAATACAATGGACTGTGACAGTAGCCAGTTACAGATAAATTATCTCTGGGACATCAGCTACTACAGAAGTGTCTTTTGCCTCAGCTAACAGATGGAGTGTCTATTTTAATATAAAACCTAGGTAAAGTATTGATTCTCCAGCAGCAGCACACTGCCAGCTGCTATAGTATGATGAGCTATAGACTTATTTCTGCAGAAGATTGCTAAATGGCCTAAAGACAACTCGGCTCAACATACTACCAGACCGAGGATACTGAAGATCCTTCCCAACATAAAGAAAGATTGCTGGTTATACTATATTAAGTCCGACATCAATAATATTGACTAAGCACAGTCATACAACACGTATACACTCAACGTGAGCATTTACTGAGCCACCCCAGCCCAACTTTAAAGTGCTTTACCCCTGAAGGTCAATGGCTTGTCCTTAAACCCATTAAAAACAATGCATTGTGAGCCCGTACATGCATGGGCTTTGTCATGAAGGAGTTAAATGCTGGAAGAAGATCAACAGTGAAATACTGGAAGTAGATCAATACGTAGTAAATTCTACAGGCATATGGGAAGACACTGTACTAATTTAACTAAAGGAGCAGTGAGATATACAGATATACAACGCAAGTGACAGGCAGGAACCCTATTTCTGAAAGGATGGAGTTTCCTTTTTTGCCAATTATAAATTACAGTCTATATGATCTAGAAGCATTTCTTAATGTTTCCATCACAATTGTGAAAGAAACCTGAGGTTTGGAAAAAAAACCACAAACTAATCAGAATCACTGTTTGGCAAAATATACAAAAACGTGTAATATATGCCCTTAAATAAGCGACCTCAGTACTGCATTGCTTTCCTTGACAAGCTTACAGTACCAATAATAAACATGTAAATAATGATAAATTGTATAGACAAATTATCAATATAAAATCTGATCATTGAAATTACAACTTCTGAGAGCACATTTAACAGAGCAGTTAAAACGAAATATTAAGTGTCCAGTTGAACATATTTAGGATTATAGGTTGGCATCTCATTTACTGTATAGGAAAACGAGGAACTCAAAATTGAACCACAAATATATATCACAACACAGTGTTAAATATGTCAAGTTACTACACAATGCTTCAGGCCAGGGTTAGACACGGAAACACATCTTGGTGCCCAGAGTTTCACTTGCCAAACATACAAACTGGCTCGCTTTAGAGCCCATTCATGAGTCCAGAAACCATCTCCATATAGAGCCTGTTGGCGCATCCAGAAAGTAGATCTATACAGAGCCAGCGTTTCTTTCCCATGAGCTGCGGGTGAGCGGAAGCTCAGAGGAGTCACGTAACGTGACATTACACGAGCCTTCACTAGTGGTTGAGCAGTTATGGCTCCTGCATTTTCCGCTTGGCCTGTCATCTGCAGAGCATTTGTTGAGCCCTGTTTTGGGCACTCAAACTATGCTAAACTCTGCTGGTTATTACCTCAGCTCCCAATCTTGATGAAAATATGGAGTGCAAGAAACCAGAAGTGGTATTATGAAAGCTATGACATAAAAAAATGATATACGAGCAGAACATAAAGCCCCTTCATTTTGCACGGAGGTCAAAGACGCCGTTACTGGCACAGGGCATCCTTCTATGTAAAACTAATCGATATACGCACGCCTAATGCACGCTAAGACTCTGGAACACAATTGTTATGACACAGTAAGGGCCGGCGGATTTGCCGCGTCTGCTTTGTACTAAGCAATTACACCACAGCCGTGAGATGTCCTGAACAAGGTAAACAAGCTGAAGGGTACTAAATAACTTCTAATTACCCCCGTGACACACCTATAGTATGTATGCATGATATAAACATGCAAAACAGGCTTACTCTGGCAGCGGGACAGGCGGTATCTCTGAGGTAGATGAACTGGAAATGTTTTCAATGCTCGGAGCCAAGTCCACAGCTGCCTTCTCCAGATCTTCGGCGTCTGTGTTTACGGCAGGTACATTTACAACCGGCTCTGCTTTTTTCTCCTGCATACCAGATGAAAAACAAACAAAACAAACAAAAAAAAAAATAAGTGTAAAATATTTTATGTATAGTCAATAATAGGTAAGAATACAAATAGTCATTAAGCTATTAGAACATATTAATCAATGACAATGATATGACTGATGGTCCCATGCAAGCAGTTTATATAGATTTCCACAACTCCATCCAGATTGTAAAATCGCCAGTATACCTATCCTACCGAACATATCACCATCTCCAACATTACTTAGGCCCCCCCTAAAAAACTGATTGAAGCCAATTCCTTAACCAGGTAAAAATGTATAATATTTACATCATCTTGTCAATACTAGGTTTCTAAAATTAATTCTAGGCTGTAGTCTAGGAATAAAATAAGAGGAAACTGATGGAAAGGGTCTCTATACATAAACTGAAAAAGGACATTAGCTGTTTTTTTTTGCTTTTTTTTTTTTGACGTTTTGAGAAAAGAGTAAAAGGACGTGTCATCATAACCGTCTTTGGTTGACGTGGTAGAACACTGCATGCTTTGTTCCAGCGAACCAGCACTTTTAAAGGCTCGCTCTGCCAAGGGAACGGTAATCACCTTTTCATCTTTTGGACAGTCTTCAAAAACAACATCCTCTACCACTTGGTTTGCAGATATAGGCTCTGCTTCCAATATATCTGGGATTTGTGGCTTCTCGGTTGCCTCCTGTAATATTAAAAGAATGGTTGAAGCAACAAACTGCTGACGCAAAAGCTTAGCGGCATGTAAAGTTCTAAGATACCGCAGGGTAAATTAGCAACTTTCACAGAGACAGCTTAACAAGACAATCTTTTATTAAAGAGAAAGAATAGAGTTTAAGGAAGACCACAGAAGAAGCCGGCACTTCATTTCAGGAGTGGCTACAGCTGTGATTTATGTCATCTACAAGGCGTATCAACATCACATGGTGGTGGTGGTGTCAAGAAGCTGTGTCGTGCTCGCTGCCGTGAGAAAGCCCCGAGGACAGACACGCTCGGCCTCTACCCATGCATGGCCGACTGCAATAGATGCAGTTCAAGCAGAAAAACAGAAACCCCGCAGAACATCTAATCACTAGCGGGTCATCAAATCCTGGTCATGGTGACACGAAGAGTTTGTTTAACCTTTGTCATCTTTCACAACTTATAGTGTATATTAATACATGAATGATTAGCTAAGCACCAGTCTGTTACGCTGTATTATGAGATACACCAGTATTTTAGTGTTAGTTGCCATTTACTGTACATATACAATATCAATTATTTTTTCATTTATTGGGCACTTTGGACATTCTACCGCTGGCTGTCCATCATACAGTGGCAAGAAAAAATAAGTGAACCCTTTGGAATTACCAGCATTTAAGTATAAATGTGTCTTAAAATAGTATTTGATCTTCATATAAATAATAACGAACACAATGTTTTAACTAACACAAAAATCATTGTATTGTTCTTGTTGGTCACAAAGACATGTCAGAGTTTACATTTTCATCAGTCCACACAAACGAGAAATTGTTGAAGTGGAGAGGATTTAGTACTGTGGCTACTCTCCCTAGAAGTGGACGCCCAGGCAAGATGACTCCAAGAGCACAACACAGAGTGCTCAATGAGGTAGCAACCGGTTAACATCTCTATTCACGTGTCTACCATATGCAAAACATTAAACAGGTATGGAGTCCAAGGCTGGAAACCACAGTGGTAGCTGATGCTCTCCAATGTAACATCGCATTTGTCAGCGAGCACCTTGACCTCCACAACACTACTGGGAAAATATTTTGGGGACTGAATTTCAGGGTTGTTGAATTGCTCAGGAAGAACACTCAGAACTCCATATGGTGTAAAAGGGCACTGCATACCCATATGAAAATGTCATCCCAACAGTGAAGAACGGTGGAGGGAGGATCATGATTTAGGGCCGCTTTGCTGCCTCAGGTACTGGACAACTTGCCATCAACGAGGGGACAATTCCTTCATCAGTTTATCAAGGTATCATACAGGAGTCCGCCAGCCGAAGCTCAGTAGAAGTTGTGTAATGCAGAGGGGCAACGACCCTAATCAAATTTTAAATCCACTGTATTTAAAATGTTTCTCATCAAACATGCCACCTCATCAACATTCTTCCACAAGCCTGCCAAATCTTACAAGATAACCACACAATCTTCAAGTATGAGGAGAGAAAGGGATTCAGCATCGTAGTTACATGTTTCCCTGACACTATCGGTGTGCTCATCAACAATTTAGATAATCTTCAACACCACAGCATAATAATGCACCACTTATTGTTGAACAGCGCTGATCATTTCTGTTACCTTCTCCTTGGTGGGCTCATCTTCACTTATTGGATCTTCATTAGTTTGTGCGATTTGTGATGCTGGAAGCGTAGTGTCCTCTTTGCAAAACACATGCTGATTTGGAGACCTAATGAGGGGAAAGAACCCAAAATATTTAAGTAAAAAGACTTCTGAGAGATTCACATATACGGTTTTTGTAAAAAGTACTTTTTGTTACAGATGACGAAAACAAAAAACTGATTTTTTTGGCTACATTTTAGTCTACATTAGGAGAATTGCTGAATGCCAGGGGGGTGAGCTATTAAAACGTGGACAACCTGGCCCTAGCAGCCACATCTTATCCAAGGCAAATTAAAGTACAAGACTGAGGTCTGTGACCAGGAATCATAATCAGAGCGAATGGCCCAACCATACAAACAGATTTGTGTTGGGGGCGGGGGATTGAACTAAAAAATGAAGTTATGGCAGATTGTTTTGCTATCATATTTAGAAGGCAGCTGGCAGAACAGATGCAAGGGGTGTGCGACAATCTGATGCGAAAACACGAAACACCAACTGCTGCAGGCCTTCGTGCAAACACACCCCAACACTACAATCTAATTTTAGCATTCACACTTTAAAACAAAAAAAAACAAAAACACACAACCCCCCCCTCCTTCTATTCAAATCAGATTATCAAATACAAGAGGGTGCAACGTACCCTTCCACTTCAAACGTTACTACGTCTATATATCTGTATATGTGGACTGGGGCTGGACCAAGTATGACAGTAACATATGCTTAAAAGCACTTCTTCCTCTACACGCTTCGTAGGCCTCCCTTTAAAACGGATGGAGGACCAGCAAACATATAGGTAATCGCTTCCAATAGGAGAGGTGAAGCAGAGAGGAAGTGTACTTAAGTACACATTCTGCTTTCAGTAACAGTCCAGGGGGAGGAGGTTTGAAAACAAGCCAAGGGTCTCACTTTCTAACCCCAAAACGGAAATAATCCACCGTGTTATTCGATGGAGCTTAATAAATAAAAGATAATAATGTCGGCACCAACCAACATGCCGTAAAATGCATTGTTACATTTAATATACATTAAAATACAAGGGTTTGGTGGACTAGACAGCTGGTTTAGAAGAAGCCATTACCAGAAAACCCCATTACACAACCTTTCAATTGCAGTTTTTTGTAACTGAATGCTGTTCCTGCAAATGTAATTGGATATAACTGGTCCACAAAAAAAAACGTTATGCCAACAAAATCTTCTTTCATAAGAATGTGGGTAGCCAGCCTGTGGATTTAGAGGTCAATTGGATCAGCAAGAGTAGGTCTTTGAATACCTTACAGGGAGTTGTGTTCAGCCATAAAGGTCAGCAGATTAAGCATGGCTTGTTACTTACAATTAAGTAGAAACCTTACTTGCCAATATTCAATATATTATCTGTCGTTAGTTTTGTGGGTGACTGTAACGTCGAAACTTTACCTGATTTGCTTGAGATTAATTTCAAAGTGTAGTTATAGGACTATTTTTTTATAAAGGCTATATAGACTAAAGATCATTTTCCTTGCAGGTTGAGGTGGGGGAGTCCCTGTTCTACCTTCTATCACAGCCTATGGAAACCTATATAGATTTGTTACGCTTTGGGGCATCCAAGAACAATAATACACATTTTGCAGATGTGTTCATATACTGTTATGAGCAACATTTTCAGTGTAAGTACAGTACCGAGAGAGCGAAGTGAATAATCTATATTTCTAACACACTCCACTGAACAAAATGCTATATATAAGAAACAGAATTACCCCTATAATCCATACATTGCTATATTATATAATATATATATATATATATATATATATATATATATATATATATATATACATACACACACACACTACAGGCAAGTCAAAGGCTACAAAGCACAGAAAGATCAACAAATGATAATATATGTTAGACAGCTAAAAATACCCAACTATGTCGCAAACATGTTCCAACATATCTATTAACCGTATGTGTTAAAGTCAGGGTGTTACCGTGGTATACACAATGTTAGATCCTGACATTAACCCCTTAACGACAATCCCCGTACATGTACGGGGTTGCCGTGCAACGGGTTAACGACAATGCCCGTACATGTACGGGCTGCCGTTAAATAGCTGCAGCGCCGCGATCGCGGCGTTTTCGCCGCGATCGGCGGCTTTGCAGCATCCACGGAAGCCTCACAAGTGAGGCTGACCGTGGATCCGGGGAGGGCAGCCCTCGGCAGCCCTCCCCGGAAGAAAAATGGCCGCCGCCGCACCGATCATCAAAGATCGCGGCGGCGCCCGGCTAAAACTGCTTAGGAAGCGATATGAATCGCTTCCTAAGCATAAATGGTGTTACTGACATGCCTCGATATCGAGGCATGTCAGCAACACTACCCCCCGACCCCCGATCGCCTTGTGATTGCTCCGAGGAGCAACCACAAGTGCCATCCTGTGAATGACGTTGCCGTCATTCACAGGATGGCATTAACAATAGAAATGAGTTCATAGAGGGTCTATCCAGACCCTCTTGAGAACTCTCGAGCTCCTCCTGCAGGTTGAATGCAGGTACTGCATCCAACCATGCAAGGTCAATGGAGCCCAGCTCACTAGTGAGAGTGACAAGTAAAAAAAAAAAAAAAAAAAAAAAAAAAAATTAAAAAAAAAATTAAAAAAAAAATTTAAAAAATGTTTCAAAAAAATGTCAAAAATATGGTAACATGTAAAAATCCCCACTGTCACCAAAAAAAAAAAAAAGTTTTTAATAAGCAAGTCCTAAAATTTTTACAAAATATGTCCTAATATCTTTACAAAAATTCCATTATGGAAAGAGTTAAAATATTGGCATTACAAATGCCCATAGGGTGTCTAGTATTAAAAAATATATGATTTGATGGGGTAAATTGAATTGGCCGGGTTCAAAGATGTCCCAAATATGGGACATGGGGCAGATGTCTAAATGGCAAAAAATACACACCTCACAAAGGCGGCCTTTTACCTCCCAAATAACCCCACAAACCCATGCATGGGGGGTATCGCTGCGCTCAGGAGATGTTACTGAACACATATTGGGGTGTTGTGTGACACGGACATACACCAGGAGCGATAAATTTATACAACATGTGTGAAAAAAATACAAAAAGAATTACTACCATAAAGTTTCACAAAGGGTAGTGGTAAAATTAGTGCATTGAAAGGGTTAAAATACCAGCATTTCAAATACCTTGGGGTGTCTAGTTTTTAAAAATATATGATTTGATGGGGTAAATTTCATTGGCCGGCTTCAAAGATACCCGAAATGGCACATGGGGGGAAGAATTACCAGATTTGGAAAAAAAGGTTTTGAAATGGCAAAACGCTACCTGTACTTATTGCCCCATAACGTGCAGAAAAAAGCAAAAAAACATAAAAACATTGGGTATTTCTAAACTCAGGACAAATAGTAGAATCTATTTAGCAGGTTTTTTCATTCGTTTTTGCAGATGAGTAAAAGTTTTCTGCTTAAAAAGTGAGAAAAAGTAATTTTTTAACAAAAAATCCCCATATTTTATCATTTTTTTTATAGTAAATTAGATGATATAATAAAATTAATGGTATCTAAAGAAAGCCCTGTTTGTCCTGAAAAAAACAATATATAATATGTGTGGGAGCACGAAATGAGAGAGAAGAAAATCACAGCTAAACAGTAACACTGAAAAACGTTAAAAGAGCCATTGTCCCACAATATACTACGAGTAAAAACCCCTATTGTCCTTAAGGGGTTATTTAAACCCTTTGGATACTTGCCAATTTATTACAGAATAAACTTAATAAAACGAGCCAACATTGTTTTCTTCAGTTTTGTTTATTGAGATCCTCTCTAGGAACGGGTTATTTTAATTACACAAAAAAGGAGTATACAAAGAAACTAGTCTGAGGCAAACCATGTAAAAAGATTTCACAGTATTCTATCTAAATGCCCAAAGGGCCTACCGCAAATACGGTACCGCTCAACAGCGACGTTCGTTGTAAGATGTATAAAAGGGTACAGTTAAAGACTCTTGGAAATATTTTTTTTATTTTTTATTTGTGGATACTTAAGTCCATCCTATGTTTAAAATTTTGTGGAAGTTTTAAAGATGGCGCAGTTACACATTATACGTTAGGCGTTAAAGTAAATACGAAGAGTTCTGCCTATTCATTCTGTCCGGAGACTGATCAGCGACCGCAAAACAACCTTTTAGGTATTTGTGATAAAATTAGAACAGACGCTAGCAGAAAAAGTGAAGCCTAATAAGACTCAAAAAAAAGGTACACAGAATTTTTTTTTTTTTTTTTTTTAAATAAAAACAAGTACTAGGGGATGCACCGATATATCGGTGGCCGAAAGAAATCATCTGAAAAGGGCATCATCGGCAAAATGCCCAAATAAAAAAAAATAAAAAACGGTCAAAAATAATCATCCGCAGTGGCCAGGCTGCTTACCTGCGCATTGGTCGCAGTGTGCGAGCAGCGTCTCTTGTACAGGCCAGGAGAACAGGAACCCAGCAGAGTCACGTGAATGCACGTCACATGACTATGCCCCGTTCCTTCTTCCTCTGGGGGCGGGACAAGAGAAGTTGCAGAAGGAAGAAGCCGGGCCCCTGCAGAAGTCTGCAAGTGAGAGATCTGCAGTTCAGGTAAGGGGTGGGGGAGGGTTTATGCAAGTATGCATGGATGTTTGTTTGTGAATGAGTATGTGTGTGTGCATGGATGTGTAAGAGGGGGTAGCATGGCATAGGGAGGTTCCAGCATGTACTGGCTGCCTGGGCATGATAGGAGTGTGATTGGCATTAGCAATAATATGTATATATATATATATATATATATATATCACACACACACACTGTATTTGCTCGATTTTTGTTTTTTTGAATGCCCTGAAAAATGACTCTGAAAAAGTCTTATAATCGGGGTCATCTTATAATCAGACCTCAAATAGGTCTGACTATGAGACTAAGATCCAGATCCCCCGCAACATTGCAGGGGACCTGGATCCTCCTGTCCCCCCTCCAACTTACCATTGCTTCTGAGTCCCCGATGTGTAGCCTCCAGAAACACCTTATACCCCTATATGCCACTCTGGCATTTAGGGGGTTAAAAGGCATATTATGGGGCAAAGTGGCATATAGGGAGGTATAAGGCATTTCTGGAGGCAGAGTGGCGTATAGAGGGTTAAAAGGCATTTCTGGAGGCAGAGTGGCATTAAGGGGGTTAAAAGACATTTCATAGCGCACTCTGCCTACAGAAATACCTTATGCCCCCCATTTAACACCCCCGGCTGTCAGAGATCAGAGTTCCCCTCACCGGGGAAGGTCTGCGTAATGGACCCAGACAACCCCCGCTGCTAACCGCACCTCCTCCTGGCTGCAGCGTTAGTTGCTTACGCGGATCGCGTAGACGTCTACAGGCTGCCCGGACAACACACCGGGAGTCAGAAGCACTGGTAAGTTGTTTTTTTTTTGGGGGGGGGGGTGTTAAATGGTGGCATAAGGCATTTCTGTAGGCAGAGTGCTCTATGAAATATCTTTTAACCCCCTTAATGCCAGAGTGGCATATAGGGGTGTAAGGCATTTCTGGAGGCAGAGTGGCATATAGAGGGTTAAAAGGCATACCATGGGGCACAGTGGCATATAGAGGGTTTAAGGCATTTATGGGACAGAGTGACAAGCCTGGGGGCAGATGTGCATAACAGGGGGCAGGTTGGAAAATAAAAGGAATTAAAAACAAAATAATTTCTCAATCATAGCTTTCATTAAAAAAAAATAGTTTACATGAATTAACATTTACTGGTAAAACTTTTCCTATAGGGTCATCTTATATTCAGCCTTTTTTCCTAAATTAATATTCAGATTGTGGATGGTTGTCTTATAATCGACCAAATATGGTATATTAATATTGTTATTGATTTTTTTTTGTCTAATTTTGGTGTGTTAACCACATTTTCGATTTTGGCCAAGTGGATGCTGAATTTTCGGTGCATCCATAAAACCGAGAGATAGAGATATATATATATATATACACACACATTTAGGAATTGTCAGGGATCAACAAAATGTTCCCTTCTTTACTATACCTGGATGTCTGCAGTTATGTTTGTGATTCTAATACATTTTGTGATCCCAATGCTTTATGAGCAGTCTAGATGGGCCAACTGGTTCTATTCACTCGCTACATTAGGATTCTATGCTGGATTCTAGTGGCTGGTCCAGGACCGAACCTAGTGGTCCCTCTGCTAAAATGGCCGATGTGTCAGCACACAGAGAGGGGGCTTAAGACCCCCGATGACTGGAGAGAACAAGCCTATAGCACAGCATGGCCAATCCAAAGCCTGGCCTCATCTTGTTCAGTCATGTGCCAAGCTAGACTTCCAAGTGTCTGCTAACAGAAGAAGGTTTTTGATCTGGCTCACTTCTGATCTGCACCCATCTTTGACCAGCCAAGTCCGTTCAGCTACAGCCAGGACTTGTTTTATTTATATTAGAAAATCTTTAAACTGTTTCTACACAGTGAAAAACACTATATGTTTTATAACGCAAGATATTAAAGTAGTTGGCCATCTGCAGAGTTTGAAATGGTTATCACCAGAGAGGTTTGCTTATACCGTTTTCGATGGGACTTATCTCTCCAAAGCTTCTGTTACATTGTAAGCGGAAACTGTGAGATTTCATCTGTGATGTTCACCCAAACCAGACAAGCGCACATAGTCAGCTTCTATTTTCTTAGCATCAATACGGGTGGCTTTTTAATCAGACTGGCAAACTTCCACAGATTAGCGCTCAATGCCCAGATCCAACGCGAAAATTTATGAGGTCAGCACAATTAGTGTTACTGCGCCCGATGCAAATAGAAAATAATCCCGAAGTCACACCGAGAATATGGTGCCGCTCAGCATTCAGCTGGCTGTGCCGGTCCTTCCTATAAAGTGATCTGACAAAGATACTGTCTGCGAGAGCATCACAACCATAACTCAACTATACTGCAACACACGCACACTTAATTCTGTATTTCATTTAGTCCTCATGGATTTTCATGCATAATTTGTCTTAATATCTGCTCCCTTCTAGGCAGCACTATATTTTAATTATAAAAAGTGCAAAAAAAAAAACAAAAAAAAAAAACAAAAGGCCACAACTGCGGTGCGATCGATCACAGGAGACGCTGGGCATCAATTTCTTCCCGCAATATTGAGATCATTAAATTTATTCCACGTAAAACAGCAACTTGCTCTGGTAAAGGCAGAAGTGGGAAGCCAGCTAAGGACAGGTGTAAAATGATACAAACATTGGCACACAAGCACCATTTTTATTACCAGAATAGAGCAATAACTGCGTTTGCACCATGACCGTCCCTGTGTTGCTTTGTACATGGCAGGGGGTATGTACCACTGTGCTGTTAGGATAGTCATTTACAATTCAATCATACAAATGTCCCATCTGGGCACACAAGTTCCGTGCCGCTGGACAGTAATGACGATCCTTGGTATCTGGTGAGTTGCCGCCCTCAGCAGGGCAAACTAGCGGCAAGAAGGAAAGTTGTGGGTGGCCGCAGTAAGTTAGGACGTGTCTGTGGTGTTTTTGTGACAGATCCAGTATCTCGGGGATGCTACGCTAAATCAACGGGAGCTATTTTTTGCAATAGCTGTATAATCTGTTTTTGTGTACAGTTTTATCGCTTCCCCAACACAATATATTCACTTCTGCAAACAAATACAAGTAGGAAAGTTCAGAGAAGAAAAATGGAACTCAGGAGCACAACTAAAACCAAAAGTCCCACGCTTGTTGCAGTAGACGGGACGCCTCCGCCTGTGTGTGTGTGTATATATATATATGTGTGTATATATATATATATATATATATATATATATATATATATATATATATATATATATATATATATATATATATATACATACATACACATACATATATACATATATACACACACACACACACTTTCATTCCAAGCCAAAAGGGGTCCAATGGGAAGTCTAGTCACTTTATACCGTTAAACATTTGACATTCTTTCATGATTATATATCAAATAATACATGATACACAAATCAGTGCAGTTAAGAGGCTATCACAGCATTTAGGCATCATTGGAAAATGTCTTATGAAAGGGCCTTCTCTGTGACCAACTGACCTGGAGTATGAAAGCAGGTATAATGCGATCCCCAGTAACGTACTTAATCGAACCAAAGCCATTTTCATCAAGGCTTCATTAAAGCTGTGTACTGTAGAAAGTGTTTTATACGCAGATACGACTGATCTTTCAGGTGTATCCAACTATAACAACACAATGTTATTGAAAACTTTGCTATGTCAACAAGAGATCTGTTTACTGAAAACACATTGTGGTAAACCCATCACACTATAACCTGAATAATCCAACAATCTATGCTACTGGTCTGGAGAATCTAATGGGGGAATTTGCAGACAGGGAGACAAACTCCAATACTTAGTGTGAGGCAACATATAACTGTAGATGCCCACAATAACATGGCTTATCATCCCGTATCAAGAAAAGATATCCACCAATCATTTTTGGGACAAAGAGAATGCATTAAAAGAACAAGCATGGGAGAAAAAGTGAAAACAGAAAAAATAAAAACTTAGGTTTTTTTTTAATTTTTTTTGTGCATGATAGCAAAGTGTCACCTTTAAATTGAGATTTTTTCCTGTGTAAATCCATGGAGGGATTCATCAGCCCAAATACATCGTCCATCGCCAGCAGAATGCATAGAGGGGCAGAGTAGACTCGTGCAAATGGACCAAAAACCACTTTTTTAGGCCATTTGGTTTCTAACAACGACTTTAATTTCCTGCCCTTTTGGTCCGAAGTAATCTCACAAGGGCTTTTCCCATTTGGCTCTTCAATCTGTGTCAATGTCTCCCTACCTTGTCTCTGCAGATCGAAGGAACGGGGTGAGGCTGTCCCCGTTTTTTCTTTCCAATAGCTACCAAATGCATATTGAAATACTTAAAAGTATTTGAATACACATTCTTCCTTGGTGGGAGACCAGACTATCCCTTTAGTTTTCACCTGGGATAAGTGACACAGGGAGATAATGTTTTAGCTGGATGTGAATAAGCTTCCTTGAGCCCGAAAAGGTGAAAAGAGTAGAGCAGAACAGAAAGTATGCACAGGTTGCTGTTCCAAATACATGATTCATCAATACCTGTTAATAAGAGCGGGATTTCTCAGCTATGCCTCAAAATATGACTAATCAACGTATTGCATGGATTAAATATGTTCAAGTTTCGCAAGATAATGACTCGGAAATAAGCAATTGTTTCTCACAAGGAAACGATCACCTTATACAAAACACACATTGGCCAACAATCAATATTCAGCAACTTCTCACCGCACAAGAGCAGCTCCGCATGTCACATAAGCCAAGTTATTCCATACCCCCTTCACAGAGATGGAATCTTCACTAATTATTCTATGCTTGCAGTAGTTAACTTTTGTGAACGCGATCATCACGGACATTCCAAAACCCGAATGTGGGAATCATCGGCATGCCAGATTGGCCTACACAGTCTTCAAGAATGCTTACTCCTTCAGTCGATCATATATTGCAGTCAAGGTCCCACTACTACCCAGCTTCCAGCTCCGACATTACCATTGCAGATACTTGAGCTGTTAAAACATGCAATGAAACATGGGGTGATGGGGTGAGAACCCATCTCTCACATCAAGATGGAGCGAATTAAAGAAACCTATATCTGTGAGGTTTTAAGTATACAAAAAGTATACTTCAGTATTACAGTAACCCTGGAGAAGAGGATGAAGCGATGGCCCCACATGTACCCGTCATACCAACGGAGATCCTGCTACTGCAGGAAATGTGCGTGAATATTGACATTTAATGATTAAGCAGAACTGCAGGGACTCTGTGTAACACAAACTATTACTTTACATTAAAATCTATAGCGAGCAGTGGCTCCAAAGCTTCTGTCTCTGCTTAGAACGCAGTATATAACGTCCAATGCAAAGGTCTGTGGAATCCTTTAGCACCGGGAAAATAAAACATCTCATATAATTATATATCATGTAACCTGAACTATATTCAGGTTTACGTAGAACACAAAACATAAGCAGTGTAAGCGAGTCATCAGTACCCAACATAGCGGTCTGTATTAGCGTGAGTTCTACTTCTGTCGTACTCTTTGCATGTATTTAGTGGAAGAAGCGCTGCGTACATTGCTGGCGCCATATGAATAAAAGATAATAAGATACATTATGGGAGAAGTGATTTACTATGACTATATTTTAATGCCAGAACAGATAGTCTTTTGAGCAACAAATACATCAGCAAAGCAACAGGAACTGTGTGGGGAAGGGATCCCCGGCAACCAGGACTCGTAGCTGTCAGTGAGGGCCACTGCCTGCCATTAGGGCCACACGATGGCTACAGGTAGGCAAACGTGCGCTCTCACAGGTAGGTGCGTCCAACTCCCACCCAGCCCGAGACACGCGGATTACCGCCTCATTAAACCGTAAATTATATCGTTCCATGTGTCGCTCACCATAAGACTGAGATCAGGAAGAGGCTGAATATTATCATCAGTCGCTTCGTCATCTTTCCCCGGCTTCTTGTCGCATTCTCGCCAGCATCCTCCGACCCCTCCTATGGAACAACGGAGCTCAGCCCTCCAGTGAAACCGAATTCCCGTGGAGCCCTAGACAGCAATGTCCCAGAAGCCCCCTCACCCACTCCTCAAGCCTCACCACGCGAGAAAATAGTCCAACGCGGCCGTTACCCTAGGGGCGCTTCTAACTACACGGCCAGCTGAGGTGGAAGGAGACGCGTCAGCCGCTTCCACCAATCAGGAAATGGATTCGATTGCCTCCCCCTCCCTCTTCGACCGTGTTGGTTTAGTCTTGAGGGAGGTGCCTGCATCGTCTCCTCCAAACAACAGGGCCTCTGTGATACAGAAAGAAGAAAAAAAACACTTTCACCATGTGCCTGTGGCAGAGAACGTGTTAACTCCCCCCTCCTGTCATAAGAGATGCGCCAGTCTGAAGGATCATACCAAAGCGAGGAAGCCGGGAGTGTTGTGTGAAATGGTCACTACGGAGACAGCGCATTCTCTGTAGTTTGACAGGATAAACGGTGTGTGCGTAGCCTGTAATGCAGTGGAAAAAAGCTGTCATGGAAATGGTGGGTTTATTGTATACGGCTGATTAATCTCGCTTGCTTGCACATACCTCCGTGTGCGAATTCTTTTCTCATACTGAAGTGTACCTTAATTGACTCCACCATTCACAAAGGGCTTTAAGCAAAGGATGCACTCCATAAATGCATGTAACAGCTAATCTGTAGTCAGATACGGACAGGAATAACATTGCTGATTTAACTACTGAATTGTATCCCTTCTCTGTGTTATACTACTGTATATGTTGTACATATATGTATATAACATACAAATGCTCTATGTTGCTATAGTGATACACGTTTGACATCACTAGGGTGATAAAGCATCACAGATCCAGCCCCAATAATATGGGTAATAAACCTGTTCAGCTCTAGCAGCTTTAAGCAGAAATCAGTATGAGATGCTCTGCAAAATAATAAGCGAAAGCGAACAATTTCGTCTGCCTAACATAACTATCTGTACGACAGGAACTCAGGCGGAAAATAACGCCTCATCGCATTTACCGCCCAATGACGCTCACCAGCAAGTCACATGATATTTGCGATGCAGTCTGGATGTTGTAGTCCGTTGTCGGCGCTGCTGTGATGGTGGTCAATATCCGCTGTTGACGAATTTGTTTTTAGCTAAAGGTAAGCCAGGGGCACGGGTGATAAAGGTTAATATACGAAGCGCTCCAGCACTATTCTGTGTCCCTAGGGGTCCGTAGATAACACTAGCAGCTTGGGCGAAATATGTGGGGGAGAGGAGGGGAGTTCAGTGAATGTATCCTGTGTATGTTAAGAGTAAGTTATGTGCTGTTTAGAACGTGTGTATTATACTCCGTTATACTACGTGACAGCAGTGAGGGGGAAGCAGATACTAGATGGCCCGTACCCCTAGCGTGTAGCAGAAATGATAAATGTCATTTAAAGCATGTGTCTTCCTGATTTAAAAAAATTACATGTCACCCTTACTTCCGGTCCTCTAGTAACTACGCCCACTTCAATGCATTCTGGTTGCTTAGTAACAGAAGATTTTTTTTTATTATTATTCTGCAAAAAAGAAACCGGAATGAGATCGCATTTGCAGTGAAGCCCATACATTCTCTCCCTTCTCTTTGTGTAAATGCAGATGTTGTCCTTGTAAATGGAACAACTCGGTTACCAAATATAAACTAGGCAGTGATCAGCAGAGCATTATAACAGCGTGCATGCTGCTGGAATATGACCGCTTGGTATTACCGTATTTGCTCGATTATAAAACGACCCTGATTATAAGACGACCCCCCAAATCTTAATATTAATTTAGGAAAAAAAGAAAAAGCCTGAATATAAGACGACCCTATAGGAAAAAAGTTTTACCAGTAAATGTTAATTCATGTAAACTATTTTTTTTAATAAAAGGTATGCTTGAGAAAAATATTTTGGTTTTATTTCCTTCTATTTTCCAACCTGCCCCCCAGTTATGCACATCTGCCCCAGAAGTGCCTTATACCCCCTATATGCCACTGTGCCCCATGATATGCCTTTTAACCCTCTAAATGCCACAGTGCCCCATGATATGCCTTTTAACCCTATATGCCACTGTGCCCCATGATATGCCTTTTAACCCTATATGCCACTCTGGCACTTAGAGGGTTAAAAGGCATATTATGGGGAAGAGTGGCATATAGGGAGGTTTAAGGCATTTCAGGAGGCAGAGTGGCATTAAAGGGGTTAAAAGGCATTTCACAGAGCACTCTGCCTCCAGAAATGCTTTACACCCCCCATTTAACACTCCCCCTCCCTCCTCCAAACTTACCGGTGCTTCTGAGTTGGGGGGGGGGCGCATAACACAGGAGGGTCCAGGTCCCCTGCATCTGAGCCCCAGGTGCTTAGTCCGGGCAGCATGTAGAGCTCCACGCGAATCGCGTAGAGCTCTACACGCTGCCCGGACTAAGCACCGGGGACTCAGAAGCACCGGTAAGTTGGAGGGGGCATAACACAAGAGGATGCAGGTCCCCTGCATCCTCCTGTGTTATGCCCCCCCCTCCAGCTTACCGGTGCTTCTGAGTCCCCAGTGCTTAGTCCGGGCAGCGTGTAGAGCTCTACGCGATTGTATCGTGTAGAGCTCTACGCGATTATATCGCGTAGAGCTCTACACGCAGCCCGGACTAAGCAACGGGGACTCAGAAGCACCGCTAAGTTGGGGGGGGGTTAACACAGGAGGATCCAGGTCCCCTGCATCTGGGTCCCCAGGGCTTAGTCCGGGAAGCGTGTAGAGCTCTACGCGATTGTATCGCGTAGAGCTCTACACGCAGCCCGGACTAAGCACCGGGGACTCAGAAGCACTGGTAAGTTGGGGGGGGGTTAACACAGGAGGATCCAGGTCCTCTGCATCGCTGCGGGGGATCTGGATCTCAGTCTCATAATCAGACCTATTTGAGGTCTGATTATAAGACGACCCTGATTATAAGACGAGGGGTATTTTTCAGAGCATTTGCTCTGGAAAAAACCTCGTCTTATAATCGAGCAAATACGGTATGTTTGAAACTGGTGCAGAAAATGTTCTGGGTGATGGCTAATATCAAGGCTGACCGATAAATGAACGGCCTCTCCTTGCTCCTGTGGGAAATATGTCTGGCAGAATACATTATTAGTGCTGAAAACGCCCTAGCTCTTAATATCCAAATGCACAAGTCTAGTATGGATGTGTGTTTGGATGGATGTGTGTGTTAGTGTAAGTGTGTTAGCGTGAGTGTGTGTACATATGTGGGGAGCGGCTGATGGGCTTTACTTGCCCCTTGGACCAGAACATGTTGTGGTGGTGGATAAATGAAATAACCTTCCATCAGCTGTGGTAGGCCAATACAGTGATAGTTAATGTTTAATGGAAGGGATAGGCATAAATTACAAGAGGAAGGACTAATTGAGGTCTAAGTCTCTACATCATGAAAAAAGTACAAGAAATATTATGGTCTCGCTAAGCTTCCAAACCGCTTTGTGACCAGTGACACAGAAGGACCTCAAGCTTAATAAGATAAAATGCCTGTTCGCAGAAAATGATTGATTATTATGGAAACATCAAAGGTATAAAATGCACTTGTATAAAATACACTCGCTCAAATCTTAGATAAACTTTTTAGGAAATCTCTAATTTGATATTGTGTTTTATTTTTTTTTTTACTTATGTGTAATAAATGTCTCCATTGCTTAAAATAGGTAAAAACAAAATTAGAAAAATAAGGCGGTAGAGAGTGTACAGAAGATTCCAAAACATATTTATTATCTATAAAGGAGAATTACTGTAGGTGTGGAAAAGACACAGTAAAATCTAAAAATTGTAGTGCACCCTTTGAAGTTTGTTTTGAAGTAGTAAACCATGTTAAATGTTGTTTATTAAATGTCTGACATCTCCAATAAAAAGAAAGCATATTAAAGCATTCTGTTAGTACTATAATTAAGTACTCTTAAAAAATTAAGTGCTCTTCAAAATGGAAAAATAAGACTTACCTGACATTGAATCCCTCTTGCTGCATTTCCCCTTTTCCTCCAGGGACCAACACTTCTTGCCACTGATTGGCTGATTGAAGCAGCCAGTCAGCATCAGCAAAGCATTTCTATTGAATGGGAGCGCTTGCTTTGCATTCGCACAGGTGTCTGAATAGAGCAGACCCTACAGTGTTTGCCAAGCCAGTGCAGGCTGGCAGGCAGTAAGTATATGTACATCTCCTGTGTGCAAAATAGCTGGGGCGGCAGGGAAGGGGCAAATGCATATGGGGAAATCTGCAGAATGCCCTCATATGTATTTGCAAACTAGAATACCACAAACATTTAAAGGAACCCCATACAGCTATGACAGAATGGCAGAATAGGAGGTTCAAGAGAATGTGTGTGTGTGTATATATAGAGAGTATGTAAGAAATGCCCTGATAGCACAATTCTGTCTTTATTAATTTACATAATCAGGTTTTAAAACTGAATGCCCTATACATCATCAACATTGACATAAGATGTAAGTTAAAAAAATACCCCTTTTAGGTGCCTATTAAGAGGGCGTATACTTCCATGACAAGTTTAAATCTTAACCACCTTTACAGAGTATTTTTAATCTCAGTGCTACGTGGAGTTGATATTATCTGGCTCTGGATTAAAAGACAGGTCACTCTGATCTGCAAATAGAATCTTTCCAGAGCACTAAATCCCTCCACACCCTCCCTATACTGAAGGGGTAGGTAAGGTAGTGTAATACACAGTGATTTCACCTTATTATGTTCTTAACGGCCATGCGTTATGCACTTTAATGCAAAGTCTGGTCATTATTGATAAATTAACCATGGTCAGCTTTAAAGCCAAAGACGGCACACAGATTGCACGTACTGGTATGTCTGTCACATTAACCCCTTAATGACAAAGCCCGTACATGTACAGGCCCACAATGCATCGTTTGTAATGGGTTTGAAAGTTTTTTAGTATTATCATGAAAACCACTATTGACTCTATTCACTAAAGGGACAGGTGGCATTAGAGTTGTGTTTTTAAGTCTCTCGCTTTATTATACGTTATTAGGTCGAACCCCAGGAAGCTTCATGTGCATGGAGACCTTAGATAATCTTGTATAGTGCATAGTTCAATCACTGAGATTTTATCAGTCTCCTTACCTGTTGAATTAATGCAAAATACAGGTGTAAAGTGTGGATTTCCCATCAACACAACAACCAAACTTTCCAAAAGAGCCAAAAATCAAAAGCCTGAAAATATTGACTTTGCCAGCATTGGATGTAAGGAGATGACACATTTTAACAGAAGGGGCTAGTCACGAAGGGTTGGCCCAGTAATAGGACTGACAAGTAACTGACACGATTCAGTTATAACATGATGTGACATCTCCTGTCCTTCAAGGGCATTTAGATAAATTCTCACGTTTTAAAAGTCTGTTGGACTGGTTCTCTTCATAACTCCCGCTGGGCAATGTTTTTTTTTTTAAGCGTTTGAAGTTGTCCTTATATCACCATGTAAATACTTTAAAAAGAACATACTTTTATAATTACATAGCATTCCATTTAGATTTCTATGTGTTTCTAGCACGACACAGACTTCTCATTGGCAGCTAACTTAAAACCTGTATTCATTGCCCTCTACCAGAAATTCTCACAATTGATCAGGTGTTGGAAGACAATTGACAGAGTTAAATACCCTGGAAAAACTGCACCTACTCGTGAATACCACAGACATTCAGGTGTGTCCGCATGTCCTCTCAAGGACAACTGCTTTAGCCAGAACATACAAGCAACTTTATTTCCCCTTCTATAAACCTCATGGTCAAATCACGCTATTCGGTGGGCCCTTCTAGGAAAAGGCCATGGCCTCTGGCCCATTAGAAGACTATAACCATTTGCCTTGTTTATTTCTTAAAAATAAAATAAACTTCCCTGGTTAGTGTTTGAACGACTCCAAAAGAAATGCCTCTTTTTATTAGGTTGAATGCTATGAACAACACAGTAGGAAGTATTTTATGGTGTTTGCATGCTGGGTGATAAAGTTGGCTCGTAACTTAAGAAGATGTGAGTAGTTATAGTCCGATTGCCACGTTGCTATCTATTAAATCATGCTGGGTTTTTTTCCCACCGCAGAGTAAATATAACCCAGTGCCCTGACTGCTATGTATCCTGATGAAGTCAGTGGTGCTTATGTCACTGTGACCCACTAGACTTTGATCAGAGCGGTGGCATATCCGAGAGTGCGTCCGCTTACTTATCCAGTGACACGTCAAAAGCTTTGTAACTTCATGATAAGAACATGAACTGAACGCAGAATATTATACAGAATAAACACAAGCGCTAATGGAGCACCATGACTCAGAACAATAAGTGTGTTGGAAGAAAGAAATGCACAGTCATTTTTTATTGGCAAACTGTCAACTCAGTTGTGTTTAAACACTTAGCTGATGTGGACAGTAAATGGTAACGCTTTTTCTCTCTTATCGGTTGTTAGTATTATGTTTGCAGGGTAACACCAGAGACGTATTCTGGCCTAGGCCGACTAGGCCTAAGCTTATGGTGGCAAGTGCAGGGGGGTGGCAATCCCCATGGTATAAAACAGGGTGTCCCACTGCTCATTGGGCCAGTTGGATTGGAGATCTTTGCTCTCCCAAGCAGCCTATTTACACAATTAAAAGACTGTGTCCTTTTAGTATGTGTGTCATATACCGGTGCTCTGTTTCTCAAAGGCGTTCAGAGCCTTTTATTGTATGTAGGATGCCGAACATGGAGGGGTGGCTGGGGGGTTCTGGCCTAGGTCAGCGCACAAGTTATATATATAAAACTGGGCAACACAGGCGCTTTCCCACAAATTTTCTGAATCTAGTAAAAAGTATGTGAAAATTCGGTAATCTGTGCTGGCTGATGATTTGCAATGCATTTGTTAGTAGGGGAAATACTACTGGGGAACTAGGTTATTTTATATACTGTTTGGTGTACAGTTCCACTCCAGTATGTTCATTTGTGAGCAAAGCCCACCATCCTGCTCTTTCATATCACATGATCTGGTAAATCACGAGAATACATTGATTTTTAAACTTGACCAAATAACACCTTTATATTACACTTTATAGCTTTTAAATAGCATGTACAGAATTATGTGATTTGGATCCTGCTAAGCAAGGCAATAGGTTTGGGTAAGGCAAATTTAAGAGACTAAAATGTATAATAAAGCCAGCCATGATAACATCAAATCCCTCCACACTGCATGACACAGCCCAGCAGAAGAATCGCCGTATATTGACACGTCCGCAGAAGCTGCACAGACCGTAGATCCCTCATCCATATGACATCATGCATTCGTCATATAATGTGCAACGGATCATGGAATGCTCTACTAGCCTTCCTTTGGCTTATCTTTAATTAGCTAGTCCCTGGTGCCCCTGGAGCATGTGTATGTTAAGTGTGTGTGTGTATAAATGAGTGAGCAAGGGTCAGTAATGCCCGAGGTCCTTCCATACAGTGCAAGGTATAGAATCTAATCACACATACCTTTTGTTAAAGGTTATAGTGCACACATAAAATGGACATAAAGTATGAAGATGTTAAACTTGCATTTCCAGGTATGAGTTGCTTTTATACACTGTTTCTGTGTAATTTGAGATGAGCAGTCTGATTTCTCTTCTTTTTAAGATAGTCCTTTACTTTTCTGAACTTTGTGCCCAGTCCTGGACGCAAGGGATTTAAATCGTGAGGTTTCTAAAATCGGAGTTCGGCCAGAAAACCACCGATGTTGAAGCCTGGTTAGACTGTCCAGAGCTGGGTTTGTCTGGATCCTTTCTGTGTAGATAGAAAAGTACAATAGGATGTTGACGTGTAAGCACAGGATAGATATAGCATGCATAATCTTAAATGAGAGCTCCCAGGATGCACCTTGCCTTTCCATGGAAATCCTATTCCAAAGCAGCTGCAGGACAGAGAATTTCTATAGCTAATATAGCGCAGATATGTGCCCCAGGGGTCCCAGTGCAAGTTATCTTCACTTTAACTATTCAGCATCTGAGATTAGTCTTTTAGCCAAAGTGGGTAAAAGTTACAGTAAGATAAAAACTGAGCTGTATGTTATCACTGATGCTATTGGCACATATTTCTCTAGACCAGTGTTGGGCAAGTAACTTTTGGCCCACAAGGCAAGAACAGCCATGTGGCCTAATAATACGGCGGTGCTTAATACCTATTTTGAAAACAGTAATACATTGAGGGAATCTGATCCTTATTTGTATTTCGATTCTTGAGATTCTTACTATGTTGAATGTGATTGTACATCGAGGGCAGAGTGACAGCCCTGGCACACCTGAGTGATGGGTATTTTGTGCCCCCATTACTCACTCCAGACCCCAAGTTTGGGAAACCATGCTTTATACGACTAATGCCCTTTCAGATCAGTGGCTGTGCTATAGAACAGGAGATGTTCTGTTACTGAAATGAAGACACATCTTACCTGGTAACATGCCTTGGCACCCAGCCACCGAAGGTCCCTGGATATGAACTGGCCGTAGGGGCTTCAACCTTTAAAGAGACGCATGCAGAGAGAGAACCTCATGAGACTATAAGCAGGGCATGTTTAATTAAAAGCAACACACTAATTAGTACTTCTATAAATAAGTGTTAAGTAGTTGGCATCATAATATAATTTACTGTATCAGTAAGCAATTTATCTGTATTCTGCAAAGGGTAAATGTAATTTGTAACCAAGTAATTACTCTCAAGAACTGCTTCTGGGCTCTTAATTCTACTTTAAATACATATATGTAACAGCAATAGCCTGTATGTGAATGTCCCACCAGTGACTAACACAGTCCTTGTCAGGGACGCTTGCCCTCATTCACACTTTGCCTGTCCTGCTTGCTTATAAGTGGTGCTGTATGCTGCTTCACAGGATTAAAAATGGTTCCTTTCGTTACTATGCCTAAATAACTGATTCACATCAAGTATTAACCCCCAGTTCACTTATTATACATTGTTCACGCTAATGCTGTGGAAGGCTAGTCCTTTTTACATGCTTGGCATCTAACTTTTCTCTGCATTGCCATAGCCAGCACATAAACCATCACTGAAAGAGGAAAGTAGGAAAAACAAAGTGCCTGGTGATGATTGATGAATACATTTCAGGTGCCTGTTAATCTTCCTGTCATCATTTCATCTATTGACTGCTTGTTTTTCATTAACAGGGTTTTCCTTTCCTCCATTGATTTGTAAGTGTGTTTGACCAGTAGTGAAAAATTATGTTTTTTTTGTCTGTTTGCATAAGATCAGCTGAACATTTTACATCCCTTTTTTAAATTTTGTGAAAACAAACTTTTTTTGTGTGTGTATGTTTTTATTTCTGTCTTTACTGTTAATATGGAGCTAGTAGTATCAAACCTTGCATTCACTTGTACTTTATTGCTTGGCTAGGCCTGGGCTAGAGTGTGTCTATAGATGAGTGATACAAGTCATACCCAGAACTCCACGTGTTTCACCCAGAGTCTCGGAGTGAAGTGTCATTTCCCGTGCCCACTTACACTCCCACTCCCCTAGAAAAGGGAGGGCTCCGGGTAGCTTGAACTGGGGAGTTCACAGGTTTGGTGATAGTGTGTAAAGAAGCACATCTGCCATAGATAAAGTTGTCTGGACTGTTTCGGCAACCACTGAGACTTTGTATGTGGTTGGGTCCAATACATACTTGGAAGTAGAGGTTATGGACACAGAAAAGCCAGAATATGACAACATTGGCTTTTCTGCATGTAAAGGAATCCATGTATAAAGTGGATATAGAGGCAAAAGGTGATCATTGTTGACCTTATTTGCATGCGCCTACCCAGAAGTCCTTGTGGTTGTGGTTGTGCTTGTCTGGTAGATGTGGATGAGTGTTTAATAATGCTTCTACTACTCTTGCATGTAAGTGAAAATCAAACGTCTTTCTATGTTAAATGACATAGGTAAACACACGTATGCTCATTTTTCGGTAACACTGTCATGACAGTGGGGCTTATTCACTAAACAGAGTTCTCACTTCACTATTTATTATGAACTCAAGGACCTGAAGCACAATTCTCCTGCAAACCCTGGATTTAGCGAATAGAGCCCATTAGGTTTATAGCATATAAAAAGAGTAAGGCTAATGAATAAAATGTAACTGCTTTTAATATATTTCCTCTTCAACATAAAAAGAGTTGTAGCCACTCACAATAATACCCGTACACACACATTAGGATATCCTAAGAATGAATAATTAAAGGCTAGGGCTAGAATAGTTGCCCCTGAAGGCACTGTAGCATCAGTTCCTACCTAATCATAGGACTCCTAGAACATGTTCAGAGGCTATCACCATTTATAAAGCTGACTACTTCCTATCTGTAGAACAATTCTAAAGCTAGCTAATGTAAAGATCAATCTGCAGTCATTCTACACTCACTAGTCAAGTAAATAAAACTCCGTCTAGCATTTCAACGGCATAGACACCAGCTTCATCAGGCGGTCACAAGCTGAATTCATTGAAGCGAGTGGTTTATATAGCGTGGAGCATGCAAAGTCATCCTGCCTCCTTATGTCAAAAACTTACATACAATCATTTTTCCATATTAACATAAGAATAAGCAGTGTTGTGCAATATTCACATTTGTGTGCTTGAGAAAATAAATGTATATGTATTTCCATGTAATATAACGCCCTTGGGTTCGTGGAATATGGATGTCTATGTGCGTTAATATATATATATATGGTGGGGGATTGGAATAGCCCTTTATTATTATGAAAGTAATTAAATGGTAGGTGAAGTAATACCAGTCTTAATAACTCTGGAGCTGTGTAGCAGCCTAAAACATTGACCTCCGAAAAGGTCAAACAAGCGAACCTTCTGCCTCAGTAGGTCAAGTGGAACTATTTTATGCTTCAAAAGCAAATATCCCAGGCCCCCTTAGCTATTTTTACACTGAAGTTTCCACATGCTTTTCAGCAATGCTGACTTGACAGTTGTGAGTCTAATGTGACTTATGTGTGCACATGAACCATAAATCTGATATTCCTGGGTTTACTCGATGGCACGCAGGAAAATGACTACCTTGCAGTGCTTACAGCTTAGGTTGCTTAACATATTCCTGGTATGTCACACGTCCTTAATTAATAGCCAAGGGTGAAGCATGCAGCTAGACAGTGGTTTTTAGTATGTTGCCATATTGGTAGATAGGAGCATTGTAGCCAAGAACAAGAATTTAAGAAGTTAATCCAAAATTGTGGATTATTTATAAACTGATATTATGCCACAAAGTACAATGCCTTGTGTATCAAGTGGTATAAAGCACCCCGCCGCTGGACTATGGGGCAGTGGAAATCTGTTCTGTAGAGTGAAGAATCGCTCTTCTCTGTTTAGCAGTCTGATGGGTGAGTCTGAGTGTGGCGGATGCCGGGGTGAACGTTAGGAGGAAGGATAAAGGTATGGGGCTGTTTTTCAGGGGCTGGGCTAGGACCCTTACTTCCAGAGAAGGGAAATCTTATGCTTTAGTATACCAAGACATTTTGGACAAATCTATGCCAACGTTGTGGGAACAGTTTGGGGAAGGGCCTTTTCTATTCCAGCGTGACCGTGCCCCAGCGCACAATGCAAGGTCCATAAAGACATTGTTGGATGAGTTTGGTGTGAAAGAACTTGACCGGCCGCAGAGAGCCCTGACCTCAACCCCATGGAACACCTTTGGTGCGAGTGGCTATAGGCGGTCAGACTGCTGTGATGTAATACACAGAGGGAGGGCTTTGAAAGAGTGACAGGACTTTATTTCTAGGCAACTGTAGTATTTCAATCAACTTTTAAATACAATTTTCAATAGACAGGGAGCATTAAAAAGAAAAACATATAATGGCAGCTTTCTTTTACTTTTCTCTACACAATGCAGACCTTATCTGGGGATATTTTAGGAGGTCCTAAGGAACAGCACCTTAGCATAAACAGGACCTTATAGCAATTAGCATCGGCATAAAAATTGTGCTTAATCCTAACATACAACCGTATTGAAGGTGAAAAAATGTTTCACGCTGCTGGAGGTGACAGGAGTGACATCTGTTCCCCTCACCCCAGTGGCTGGATCAGGACAAATTTTTTAGCACCTCCAACTGATAGAAACAGAACTTGACGGTAGATAAGAGGCATTCAGCTAATCCACTCTCCCCACTCCCCATGCAAAGATTGTTGCAGGGATACTAGCACTTAGTGAAAAGATAGGCTCACCTAGCCTTTAACATGTGTCCATGCTGTGATTGAAAGGCTGCTGGGAAGTCCTCACGCTGATCGACTGTCGATATTTCTGTTGTTGATACGGTCCCCGCACCGGCATGCTTTTCATCTTCCGGCATACTCTGCATTGGAAGTAGCAAAATCACGTGGGCTGGCTTGTGTTAACTGGGATTGTTAAAACTAAAACATTTTTTGCTACGAGAGCGAATTAACATTAACATTGTCTTTGGTTTGATTTTAGTTAAAATATTATCATTTATTTATATAGCGCCAACAATTTAGGCAGCACTTTTTACAATACATATATTCAAGGGGTATGACAAGACGAGAATTGACAGACTAAGACAAAACGATACATTAGGTGGAGAGAGCCCTGCTCGCAAGCTTACAATCTTGAGAGAATGGAGTGAGGACAAACATAAGGCACAGAGAAAGGTGAGAGGTAGTGTGGGGTTGCATCAGAGAAGTTTCTAGCAACTAAGATGGCGCGGCTTCCTTGTAGAAGTGGGTTTTGAGATTTTTCTTGAATGTTGGGAGGGAGGGTGAAAGCTAAAGGTTTGATGGAAGTAGGTTCCAGAGGTATGGAGCAGCACAAGTAAAGTCTTGTAGATAGGAAAAGGAAGAGGTGATTAGTGTGTTGGAGCACCTTAGCCCATGGGAAGAACGTAAAGATCGATTAGGGGAGTATTTTAAATTTAATTCTTAAGCTTATAGGAAGGAATGTGCTCAAAAGTGTGGTTTTGCATATTGCACAGGGAAGGCAGTATTGAAATAGTGGTTATTCACATTGTGTATTTTTTATTTTTAATAGTACTTTTATTTACAAACTAATTTTTTCCACCTGAGAAGTGTAAAGTGCTAAGTTTGAGCACAGTGCCACCTAGTGGCCAGTCTTTACATGATATTATTCACATAAAGAGTGGATGCACAGAATTAGTGTTTCTTGCCTTATTCATACTTTGTCACAGTATTGACACATGATACCTCCTCCCCACCATATTGTGATATGACATGTGCTTTTAATACAGCATTTCAACATGAGTTATGTGTTTCTTTGTGTTATGCTGTTGCATTAGTCACATTGGTGTCACATTGTGTAGATGCAACCACAGTGAGCTTACCCACAACCTTTTGCATTATACAGGATCTGATGAGTCCTTCTTGCTGGAGATTATTCAAGCGATGGAATTTAAACCACAACTGTCCTGTAAACGCTCCCTGGCAGGAATGACCTGCATATACCCTCCGTTTAAAAAATAGTCTATCCATTAACTCCCCTGTCTTTGTTGTGCATGAATATAACATTTTACTACCTGACCTTTACTTTACTTTTTGTGTTACACATGTAATGACATTATCATAAAAAACCCTACCTCCAATGCATATTTTGCTGTTAAAAAATGTAAACATTTATGACATCACTACTTCTAGTCTCACTTACATGTTCTGCAGAGCTCTGCTTCATAAGTGACGTTACTAAGACTTTTAGTTCCTGCTGCAGGTTGGGACTTGATCTTGATAGTGTTTGTTGATTGAAAGCAAATGCTCGGCGTTGATGGAGTGACCTTAGGTTTAGACACACAAGCTGTATTATAGAGGACAATTTATGACACCATAAAGAATGTTGCCTGTGTCCTGAGCCATATGACGCTTACCTTTTTTGAATCTCCAGTTGCGTTTGGGCTGTACCATTTCTTCTGGGTCCACATAAAAAATTGTCCTGTCTGGGTAGGCGGTCAATATGTAGAATTGCCACCTTTTGTGGGAAGAGGGATAATGGAGAGCGTGTCATTTCATGAAGCATCAATACAGTCTCTGCATAGAAATTACCAAAGACCCCTAGGCCATTCATGTAATCACTATGAGAATAGTATGTATCTGTACAAAAATTGTTTTTGTAAGCTGGCTGCAAAGGCTTTTGTACGATCTAAGCTTGCCTGGGAAAAAAAATATTGGGGGTCACCTCGTGGTGGTCATTTACTTTAAAATCATATGCAAGTAGTGGTAACATCTTTCCGTCTGAAGAGGAGACCTCTTAGGTCTTAAAGCTTAAGTAACTTTGCATAATTTTTTCTATGTTATCAACTGCGACTAAGGTATCCATCTTCTCCCAACCCAACATGTCTGTCTACATTTTTCTTATTAACCTCTTACCATTAAACTAACTGATGACTAATCAGAGAAATTTACAATTATAACTTTAGCTATATGTTGGAATATCGTATTTTACAAAGTTTATTGAAACCCAAAAAAAGGGTTTACAAAGAGATTTACAAACATTTTTTTCTTCTTCTTTTTCTTAGGTCCCAGATCCCATTGTAATCTACATTTGCTTTAATAAAAGGAAAATGAGTCCTGTACTACAGAGCCCCTACACAGGGCACTATACAAATATGCCATGGAAAGAAGAAAGTCCTCCACCAGATCCAGTTGGTCTCTGCCCTGTCTGGAAGAAAGTTCTTTATGAACGACAGCCTTTCCCTGACAATTATGTTGATCAGAGTTTCTTGGAGGAACTAAGGAAGAACATTTATGTGCGTCATTATCGCTATTGGTCTGTGGTCTTCGAATCTGCAGTAGTAATCCAGCAGCTGTGCAGCGTCTGCGTGTTCTGTGTCATCTGGTGGTACATGGATCAGGATCTGCTGTCCCCTCTAAGGCTCTTTGGGGTGGGACTGGCCTTCACACTCCTTGGTTACTTACTGTTTGATGCGGTAGACCATGGTTCAGGGAGAAAGGACAATGGCCGAACACGCTGGGATGACCTCAAAAGTTCTCTTGTATTTTTGGCATTTACGTACGGTTTCTCTCCAGTACTCAAGACACTGACTGAATCTATCAGCACTGACACTATTTATGCCATGTCTGTCCTCATGCTCCTTGGGCACCTTGTCTTTTTCGATTATGGGGCTAATGCAGCTGTAGTCTCTAGCACTCTTTCTATAAACGTGGCCATCTTCGCTTCCGTGTGTCTTGCCTCCCGTCTTCCTCGCTCCCTTCATGCCTTTGCTATGGTGACCTTTGCCATCCAAATTTTTGCACTCTGGCCAAGTCTACAAAGGAAGCTTAGAGCTTACACTCCCAGGACATATAGATGTGTCACGCTTCTTTTTGCTATCTTTTCTCTGCTTGGACTTCTTAGTATCTCAGGAGTAGGAGCCCTGCTGTTCCTCCTGCTGCTCCTCTCTGTGACATTTCTCTGTCCGTACTGGCTAATCCAGCTACAGCTGTTCAAAGATAACATTCATGGTCCTTGGGATGAAGCAGAAATTAAGGAAGACCTCTCTCAGTTCCTCAATTAAGAGAATGTCTTGATACACAATATGATGGAATTCTATTAGTGTCCCCATTATTCTAATGTGATATTTTGTGTAAACATTTTAAAACTTTTTATCTTTATTTAAATGGAATTGCTTTGGACAACTGAAGAATGCAGAAATCAAGAATGAGGTTCACTACCCTAAAACTACCACTGGAGGGAGCCAAGGGACTATACCTCATCTATAAAAATAGCAGTCCTGTATTCCTGTTTCATTATTTTGTATTAAGGGGATTTGGTATGTAGAGACGTATCCCTTTTACCTACCCATTTGGTTTGTATCTTCCAGCATTTATCCCACAACCTTCAAATCATATTTATGGACTAACCAATTCTGTGTGATTGTTCCTAAAGCACATTTTATAGAGCAGTTTCCTTTAAAAAGAACCAAATTTAAGATACATCTTTATTATTATATTTGTTTTTAAGCAAGCCTTCCATTAATGTAATGTTTTTTTGTTTTTAAATTATTGCACATTTTATATTTTTATATATCGGTATCAAATTATCCTATTTTATTTGTTTACTTGAGCACTCCAAAACAAATCCTTATGCATTCTCACTTACAGTATAATATAGTATAAAAGTATGAGGAGTTAAGTTCTTCAAACAAAAAACGGCAACATGTTGATTCAATTGTAGAAATAACAACAAAAGGGTCTTTTTGTTTCTCAAAAGCTAATTTTTCATGAGACATTTGCGTGAAAAAAACAGTCTTTTTGTTGTAGACTTATTTTCCTATAGCTGTTTTGCTACCAGTATTGGATGTGCAAACTTCCCATGGCCCAGTACACTGAATCATTGTTTGACCATTGATTCTGCAATTACTTTTTAAATCATAATTATAAAAATAATATATTGCCTATAATTCTCACGAAGTAACACATTGTCAGGGTTAATTCTTCCAGTAGTATGAGAAACACCCCTCTTGCATGTGCCATAGTGTGATGTGGATCCTCTCCTCAAATTACCAACCCTGTTACTTTAATGTTTTTATTTAAATTGCTGAATTATTGTGAAATACCGTTATGTACGCTGACATTTATTTGTATGACACTCCAGATACTTTTATTTTGTATAAGCAAATGATATTTAGTATTGTTGTATCTGTTGAGTATATTTTTAGTAAGCAAAGCACTGAGCCATGTGATCATCTTGTATATATTAGCTTTGTTTTTGTTTTTTTACCCGGAACATTATTTATAATCCAGGCTTGTTAAGTGTGTTGGACCATTGGGATCTCTTTGTCTTGGACCACCCTTTGCTGGATGTTTATATATGGCCGCATAGGGTTTAAAGGGACATGCGGTGGCCATGTTTTTCCTCAATGTTAGAAATGTCTACAAAACACACCCAGCTTCTGTATCTACACCACAATAAATTCATGGCTATGTTTGTTTGTAGCTGGGCTAGCACCGAGAATACATCAAACAAAACGGTTGGCTTATTTAATTGTGTGGTTCTAGCCGTGTCGTACGCCTTTTTAGAGGTTTTAAGTGAACTGTTTTAATGCAACCATAAGTATACTCTGAAACCGGCTGTTTTATTTCACAGAATTCCTTAAGTTTAAGGTGCTGCTCCACTTAGACAAAACATTTATGGCATTTTCTAAACTGCTCAGCAAATTCTTTTATTTTGAAGGTTTCATCGCACTAAAGTAACACAGAAACTTAAGGAAATCTTTTCAGTTTGTACATAACCTGCTTTTTGTATCACAAGTGTTCCCAGAAAAGAATATGAACCGTACAAGCGGGATTAGAATTATTTCTGGAAAAGGTTTGGATGTTGAATTGGGAATTATGTTTCTAGTGTTTGTTGTTAAATAATGAGATTAAGTACAGTAGCATTTTTATAATTAGCTGTTATACTTACCAAATTAATAAACGTTTATCTGATGAAATTGCTCAGTGTAAATATCATTTGATAGAAGGTGGCAAGAAGAGTAAACACAATTTACACGGCTAAAAAACTGCTGCTAAAAAAAACTATTCCTGTGCTTCTCGTCAATTGCTGCTGCATACGCTCATCATTTAATTATTCATTTGGGGCCCTTTTTTTAAATACAGCACAAAATAAAATTCTTGATGAAAGCATATACCATTTATAAAACATATTTATAAAATCAAAAAAACATTCATAGTAAGCAGACACTAAAACAAATTTCACCAGACCGCTAGTGTCATTTCATATTTCACATGAAATCGCATGAAAAGTTCCACTGAATTTGCAAATTCAGCATAGCGGCCGTATTCATCATTTATACATACATGCATGTGACGTTAATACCAGACAAAGAAATGGCTACGCTCCCCGAGAAAAGCAAGAAATGAGCATACACCAAGCAAAAAAGCACCTATATGCGGGATAAATATTGGGGTTTCTGTCACACTATATAACCATATATTGCTAAACCCCCACTATATCAGAGTCCTATCTAATTTTAAATGGTTATATTGCTCACCGAGGAGCATAATCAGTGCGACTGCACTTTAACCCTATGAGACTCTCGTGTAAATTTTGAAGCCTTCTCTGGAGTGGGTTAAAAAGCAGCACTTATGCAAATATATGCCATAATAAGTCTAGGATAGTAAAATATTGAGCCATTTCCATGTTTATGCATAGCTGATAATATCCTGAACCAGTACATTATGAGTCTTTGCATGTTGTCATTCATCAGGTTAGCAAATGTTCTTGCAAGATAAACACTGTTTCCAAAGGGAGAGAGTCTCGGCACCTTCCATGCTAATAGATCTAATAGATGTCCTCTAATACACCATCTGACTTCACATTATGTTCTTACCTTACTGCTAGATGCACAGTTATGGCTGTCGACCATGATGATATTGTATGAATAAAACGGCTAAAGCCCACAGTCTTGAAGGTGGAGGAGTCCTCTTTGGATTGCAGAGCACTTGGGACATTTGGTGTCATCTGGAAGGTTATAATGTCTAGATCTTCCCTCCTCTTTCCCACGAATGCACAACAGTAATTACAGGATTACAGCATTGACACAGCGATTGCTTAGAAACACACAACATTACTGAACAGCGTCAGAAACAATGAAGAGTAAAAATCCTCCTTACATTCATGCAAGCCTTAACAGTTCTGCAATTTAGGTAATAAAATCTAATAGTTTATATAAGCATTTAAGGGTTTATTGCATATATTTCTTATATCGGAAGTAAAAGCCTTGAATCCTTTTCATGATTGTCTATAATTTTCACACCTTTTCATGATTGTCTAAAGTGTCTCTATGTAGCTTCAGATATATATCGCGTGATGATAGTAAACGTCGAAAAGACCATTGCTTATGGGTGCCGTATGTTTTATTATGTCTTGCACTGTTTGGAATCTGATGACAGCCTGATCTCCCCTCTGTCAGCAGGAGCCAGAGCTACGAAGTGTAAAAAAAAAAACCTGCACGGACCTCCAACACAAAAGTTTTAAAAATAAGTAGAAAATAGAGCATTGTAGGATGTAGTGTATAAGAAATATTTTGTCAATTTAATCTCCTCCAAAACAAAAATTGTTTGCATTTTGCATTGTTATTATTATTTATTGTACAATGGGTAAACAGGACATAGGTAGTATGTATAGCATAACAATTCAACTACAAGAGGTAAAGGGGGGCCCTTAGAATCTAGAGGGTATGTCGGAACTCATGGGCTATTACCACTTATTCTTCCTGCTGCACAAAACCCGAGGTGTACAGCGTGGTCTCAAACAAAAGCACACAGAAACATAGAATATGACAGCAGATAATCATTATCCATCTAGTCTGCCCATTATTTAATAAGTATTCATGTTCAGCAACACTCGTTTTATAGCAGGCAGTTGAAGAAACAGTACACCCTAGCGGCTGGAAATAGGCATTGTGCTTTTGTGTCAAAACATCAGTAACCTTCATGAAAAATCCAACAGAATATACCGGTAATACTTATAACAATATAATCATAGAAAAACAACCCTGCTCTGAATTCAAAAATGTGCAAAACTAAGAATTCTAGGCAGTAAAAGGCACTGCACGCCCTTAAGAAACAGGTCAGCAGGATATGGAGCCATATCCCGGCATAACGTTTCTTAAAGGCACACAGAGCCTTTTAATGAGGCCGAGCCAGAACAGCCTCTGTAGTGTAAATAGGTTGGTTGGGGCGAGCAAACATCTCACATCTAATTCCATAGCCTTTCAGCTGAAGGGAAACACAGCTGGAGAAATTATTATAGGGTTGACACTTATAAATCTGGCAGAAACATGTTTTGCTTGTGTAATAATTTGAAATATGTTAAAACATATACTTGTGATCAGGGGTGCAATCAGGAACTTTGGGGGCAAGTACGGTACGTTTGTTTGCGATTGGGCACCCCCATCAGCGTTGCAACTCCTACCCGCTTTCTTGTCCCCTCAGTGTTCCTGCTTCTCCTTCCAGCGTCCTCACCCCTCTGCTGCCCTATCCCCCAGCGTCGTTACATGTCTTCCTCCCCCAGCAGCGTCTGTACACCTCTGTCTCCCCCAGTGCCTGCTGCCTCTCTCCCCATGATCAATACATATTTGCCCCCTAGCCAATCTCCCTGTGCCGATACGTCTCTGTCCCCTCTTCATACCCTCTGTGCCTGCCGTTCTTGCTTGCTGCAGGCCCGGTGTGTAGAGCAAGGCCCAGCAGCAGGAAGCGTGAGGTAATTAGCAAGAAATGTAGGCCCAGAGGGGTAGGGACAGTGAAGATCCATGAGGAGCCCCTTACAGCTGGATCGGCTGTAGCCCCTGTATTATAACTGCATAATAGAATTCCATCTTTACCCAGATTTGTTACTGATACATCTGCGCTCTGCCTGCACACAGTAGATAAGCCAAAAGAGGACCTCTTGTCACTAATTGATGATATTGGTTTCTTTTAAGTGCTTTGAAAATGTCTGGCAGGCCATGTCTTCTCAATTAAATTTGTGAATATAGAGTACATTTATCAATAACAAACGACGGCCATCTTTATACCAGATCATGTGTAAAACTGCTGTTTTGTCTTAATGTTAAAGAATTACTTTACACATGAGCCATGAGTAGGTGCTAGAGACGTACATGTGGACAATGCTCACAATCTTCACTCATTCATGGGGAATGGAGGGAAAGTCAGCATTGCCCTGGCTAGGTGGAGGTAGATGTACATACCTGAGAACTAAGGGTAGGAAAGTTTCCTGATGTGCTTGTAAGATACACAATATCCTTCGGAAGGATTGCCAGTCATACCTTAGCAATGGCAACAGAGTCAATTAATGAAGAAATAAAGATATGTCTTATACTGATGTGTAGTTGCACAGGTAGAACTTTAATTAGATTGCAAGCTCTCCTCACCTTTTGTTTCCATGAGTTCTGTTTGTTACATGATGCACTTGTTTTGACCTTTTACCCATTGTACGACGATGCAGAAAACCATGTGATTTTTTTTCTACGAAAAGAGAAATCAACTACACATTTTTCTAATGTCCCACCTGATGAAAGGGACAGATACATGCGATCTGAACATCTGTAACCTCTGGAGAAATTCTTTATTTTTCCTTCATTATTATTTTAAAAAAAAATCACCTGATGTCCCTCTCAGTCTTTATCCTCTTTTGTGCTACCTTACTTATTCCCCTCTTTCTTTTCCCCCTTCTCTTTTCTTTGCTTTCTTCTCACTTTTAAAACAAAAATGTTATCTCAATGTTGTTCTTTTACAATTTGAAACTGACTTTTAAAAAAACAAAATAAAAACTACAATATGTTCTTATAAGTATAGATAGGATAATATGATTTTGATGGTGAGATGCCTTTAGTTTATACAGAGTGTAAAAATAAACAAAACATTCAATACACAAATGTAAACATGCCAGTTGTATTTTATTTTATATGGGCTTGATGCATTAACATATTCCATCATAGACTTTACACTGGGAAAATGGTAAACATTCACACGTTTACACATCACCTTTGTGAATATCTATTTTCAAGCATATTTTTTAGCATTTTTATAGTAGATTGATACTCATCGAAAAGCACAATGCTATGGTTTCAAGGCAAATGGTGTAAGTACATCCCTGGCAGGGAACTTCTCATTACGTTGTGTTTTATGCAGGTTCCATAGGGCTATTACAACAAGGAAGAGTGAAAATTAACATTAACAGTGACAATACATAAAAATGATAAAACGTTTAAAACATGTTAAGGCATGTTGGTACAGAAAGGGAAGAGGTCCATGCTGTTCTCAAGCTTACAATCTATATGTCCCAGGTAAAACACCATGCGTTATTTATATGGGAACATGGAGAGGATCTGAGTCTTTACAATGGGCGACCTTGATGGGCTTTGATTGATTGATCTCTCCTGAAAAAATATTTTATAGATTGTAGGTTTCAATGTACAAAAAGTGGATGGTGCTGTTATACCTGTGAATATATTTACCAATTTAAAAGTTGACCATTTTTTAAACCCAAAGTGCTTTTCTGTCCATTGACCCAGGTACGAGATCGTTTTGATGTTTCCAAGGGTATCAGTTGACTGACAGAGTCAAGGCACAGTCACAATGAAATATTGGTCAATCTGGTTCTATGATAACACACAGATATAGGTTTGAAATACATTGGATATCTTGAACACCACTGATTGCGCAGTATTGTAAGAATGTAAAAAGATGTTATGGTTCAGAGAAAGGCACAAACATGGAAGTCAACCACATTAAAAATGGTTTATACTCAACCTAAGGAGGGAACGTCAAGGCAAAACCTCATAACCTCCTGGCACAATGTGGAAGTGGATTGAAGATAAACCCCATGACATGGAGTACAAAAGTGCTAAGGGAGAACTGGTCACAGAACCAAATGTCATACATGTATCTATACATCAGGGAACTGAATCATTACAATATGTGAGCGACAAGACACGTGCATATTCAGATCATCAGAATGAAGTGTCATGCCAGAACCTGGCCTAATCTAACAGGGAAGCGTCCGAAGCACGTATGATAGTCGGGCGCGTGGGTGATGGAGGAGGTCTCCGGCTAGAGAGAGAAAAAGAAGAGGAAGTTAAAGCAAAAAAAGTGTTTTATACTTTTTACAAAAGCTGTTTTTTCATCATATCTTTTTTTTCAAAAGTCTGCTTTCTCTCTGCTTAAAATGTTTATCTAATTTTGTTCCTCTGCTTCTTCAGAAATTTTACAGAGATGCCGCTGAGTGAACATTTTTTCCACAATACATGCAAACGTTTCTGTTTCTTAAAGTAATGTAGTGAGATAACATTGGTTATAGTTCGGAATGGTCAAACTACTGCTAATATAAGTAACATTCTACATTCATATAAAAGTGTATTATATTGTAGCAGATAAAATAGAAATCTGACAGAATGGCAAATGGATAAGGCAGTGGTTGAGTGGCAGGAGGCAGAGGGTTGTAGTTAATGGTGTATGTTTGGAAAAAGGACTTGTTACTTGTGTGGTACCCAAGTGATCAGTACTGGGACTTGTACTTTTTAATATTCTTAGTAGTAATATAACAGAAGGTATGGTATGGTATGTCTTTTCACGGATGATATAAAGGTCTGCAACAGGGCAGGCATTCTGGGTGGAACAACTCAAATGGTGAATGATTTAAGCAAGTTAGAAGAAGCAGCTGCAGTTTAATGTTGATTAATGTAAAATAATGGTGTTGTCATAAGACCAGCGATTGACACAATTGGGCAGTATTGGGTGGTAAAGTAGCCTTCCCTTTCTCGCGTAGTTGTCATTATACAACGTGTTGGGCATACGGTGTGTTTGGGTCTAGCCATGGCCAGTAGTTTGGTACAGGAATAGACATTCAGCGATGGTATTGGTTATAACAGGCACTGGTTTTGTGGTTGGGCTTGTCATAGAGCACAATCGGAGGCTATTATCATAAGGACACCAGTGGCAAAGGCTAATGAGCACCGAGAAAGGTCCAGGTAATACCCCAGCAATTCTCACGCAATAACAGTGGAATGGCTCAGCTAGCAATTTTGATTAGGGGCTATGTAAAATAATTTAATATCTGTTATTAAAAAAGACTTATTTCACCACAAAATATCTCTATGTGTGCTAATTTGCATTCTGTTTTTCTCATTTATGTAAAAGGTTTGTATAAAGAGTGTTAGTTTGATCAGCCATCATCAGGAGGAGGCTATAGGTCATATGTATCTTATGGTAACTAGTGGTCAGGACAAGACAGAAAAGCCTTGGTGTTCCAACAATCAAATTTTCTAAGATCTTCTCATGGGATCAAGCTGGATCTTTTCGAATTAAAAGTGTCCTCAAAATGAGAAAGAAAAAAAGACACTGACTGGTCCACTGGTCTACACATTGCGAAAGAGCTCGAAAGCCTACGGCCTAATGTTGACCAGGGCAAATACAAGTTTTTTCTAGTACTGGCAAACCGGCTGTAGGGGGAACTCTGGCTTTAGTTTTCAATCCAGACCTAGCTTTCCCTCTGTGATGTGTCGGGTCACCGCAGACTACAGGCTATGGCAACTGAAAGCACCTCCCTGCTGCTGCCATAGTTCTGAGTAAATATATGACTCAGCCCGATTATATGTTTAGTCTGAAGCCAAGAGACAGTCTCTAGAGGACAGGGAATGGAGAGGAGGGAGAGAAGGGGGGAGAACACTGAAAGATGGTGTTGCCCCTAACTTTCTTTACAGGAGCAATTCCGTCCTGCTACATCTCAAATGGACACGTTATGAGACTGTTAAAGATTTTATGCCTATTTTGCCCTATACATGCAACAGAGAAAACACTTCACACCTTCGTAATGAGTGTTATTTAAAACATAATTAGTATTGCGGCTTTGCTGTTATTATTTGCAGCACTAGCTGAGATGCTAATTCTAACTTTTTCTGTAAAAAAGAGGTTAAGATGAAGAATATTACACACACATTGGCTTTATCTCTAAAAGCTATTCCCAGTGGAATCAGAATATTCTTTTTATCACAAAATCCTTTGTGTTGAGGCTATTCTTATGTGGGTTTTTGAAGCAAAACATGGGTTAATCCCTAACATAATTTTGAGACATTGTGAAGTACTGTATATTCTCAAGGCTATTTTGGATGCTTTTGCTATTTCAAGTTTTGGATAGTTCATCCAGTAGTATTTGGACACAGTCAGTGGTAATGATTTTCAAAAGTATCTGAATGGTCAGTAGTGGCGATTTAAGTATCACCTCATTCTGGACCATCACTGAGCAATGTGTGGGTCTTGAGGATGAGCGAGGTACACTTGCTTTTTTTTGACCAGTACACTGTTGTTCCTATAAACCTAAAAATATGAAACGGTTGTAATTAACATACAAAATATGATGTTAGGTGTTACCACTGGCTAACATATACTGTGGTCACCAAGGATCTGTCCTACATACTTTAGGAATCTTATGTCAACTCAAGCATTCCTTGTAACATGGAGGATTTCACTTAAATTACAGGTAAACTATTGAAGCCTTGAGGGCTTCCAGATTTTAGGTTTGCCAGCTTTTAGGTTTTATGTCAAGCGGAATGCGTTATACATCCTCCTGAAACCCTGCAGTGTTTGCTGCTCTCGAGTACTGGAGATGGACACCCTGGTCTTCAATCCCGTGAAAGCTATTTTTACTGCTATCTGTGGTTTGCTGTTATGGGGCATACTAATGTACTCTGGCAGCCTCAGGACATACATCGCACAACCACTAAAATGTGTTGGGAATATTAATGAAATAGTCTAAACCAGTTTTGTTTCAGTTTGGTCCAGAGTGTATGTGAAAAAAAAGAAAAATGTATTTCTATAATCTGGACAGCACCAAAAACTACATTAACCTGTCATCAATTTAGTTATTTTCTACTAATAAAGTGTTACCAGGGCTCTCGCAGAACGTCCCTCCCTCGTGATTATATTTTGTTCTGGAGCTGCCAAATACCTTTTTTTGTATTTAGTTTATTTATTCCTGTAAGTCTGAGATTAATGACTGGCCACCACATCAAATCAACATTTCAGGAATATTTATATTGTGCAGATATCCTGCGACAGCTGTACTGCTTATTTTTTTTTTTTGCATTTATCTCCTCCTTCAGAAACAGCGTTGATCCTTGCATTCAAGGGAATGTTTTTAATTTGTTTTTGTTTTTTTCTGCTTAAGCGCTACGGTTTACCAATGGTCTAGTTGCGCATGCAGTTCTGGGTTTCATTTGCATAACAATGTGGTTTCCAGTAAGAGCCCTCCCAGTGACAACACTATTTCATGAGAGTTGGTTGAAGCGTAACTTCTTAAGGAACTGAACTTCTTTGGGACTGCAATTCCTCTGCTCATCTTTCTGCCCCTGTACGAGTGAATCACAGTGTTCTACGGCCATACAAGTCACAATCATGTATATACAAAATAGCAGAAAATGTTTACAATTAAATTAGGCAAATTGTTCGGCATGTCTTACTTAGTTAAATACATTGCTAGCTCTAGGTCCCAAAGTCTCATAAAAGTCTCTTTAAAGTCATGGCTTTGAGCAGCCACACTTCTAACCACCCCCACCTAAAGTCTCTCTGCCCATTTAAAATGTTGGGCGGTATGCATCTTTGTTTACTACAAGAATGATAGACACAGAAACCTACTCTCTACTACTATGAAAGTTCAAAATGACACCCAAACTATGGAGCCACAATACTGCAACCTACTCAAAGAACTCACTAATTCCCAAACCCATTGCCAGAAACCACTGAATCGAGGCTTCAGTAGCCGGCCATGCATGATTCAATAGGGATAAAGGTAAATACTGAAAAGGAATTCTTGAAAATATGAGAAACTCTTATTCACAGACCGACGTGCAACAAAGTAAACAACATTGAAAACAAGATACTAAAGGCTACGTTTTGGTTAATATCCAAACAGAGGCAAAAGACGAGAAAAGACAGAGTGGGTTCAACGTTACATATTAGCGCGCACGCATCTGTTGTGAAGAAACGGAACGGTGTCACTCTGGGTGAATGACAGACGATGGAAGATCTGCCTCCTGCACTAGATCACTTTCAACGGGAATAATTTGATTGTACAGTTTATATTCCACTGTATAATTTGCAGATTTGGAGAAACCATACAGAAAGTAGACATAGGTTGCACAAAGACATACTAATATTTGATATATTCCTCACTTTGTTGGTGCAGTCTTGCATCAATTACCCGAAAAGTGAACCCTTTTAAATGTTACAGAATGCATTTAATAATTTTAGCCTGTGCGTGATCAAAGCGGTTTCAAATTATTTCCATCAGGTATATAAACCATATTAAATCATGCCTGACAAGTAGTACTGCAACAAAGCATGCTTGAAGATAACACAACTTTCAAAGCATCTATGAGCTACACACTATGTGTATTAACCCATAAGAGTCACTTTTGGATCAGTACTGACATACTGTGGTACCTGATCATGGTGCGCATGACCTTGATGACAGGTTAAATGAGAAGGCAGGTATTTTTTTAATAGAACTGCGTGGTGCTCACATTTTCACAAACTCTCCAGTGGTGCTTCTAAAAAAAGTAGACATGTCTCAATTAGGGGGGAATTCTTTTAAGTAGGATGGTTAGAGAAAGGGTATGGGGAGAATTATGCAATACAGTACTAATACCATTTTGTACTGCAGATTCTAAATTATATTGTAAGCAATCAACACAGCATAACCGTGTTTTGTTCAAGGATTTATAGGACTGAACAAATGCTAACATGTGTCTTTAGATATTGATCCACTAGTTTGCAAGGAAACGCTCCATGCCTTTGTTGTAGAAAACAGGAAAATATTTGAGAGGTAGCCACTGGGAGTACGCTCGAGTTCAGGTTGGCAGCAAACAAAAATTGTTACCATCTGGAAAGCGTTTAGAGAGGGATCTTTGTGAAACGTGGAGGTAACGCTGCTTTAAAAGTGTAATTTGGATAAGCAACATATAAATAAGCCACAGTACACTTAAAACAGTCAAGTTATAACAAAAGACTTGAAATATCAGGCAATATCCTCTGGAGCTGCATTCATTAATCTGTTAACGAACTGTACACAAAAGAAAAGTTGTATCTAAAAAGAATGTTTTGTTTAATGTTGGATTTTGATGAAATGCATTCTGTACTTAATACTGAGCACCCTATAAAAATCCAAGCTAGTCTTTCTGCTCAGACATTTGTTGGTGTTGGTGGTCGCCTCTGTCAACCTGCGTTTCCTGTGCCATTCTTCCTTGTTTCCACTTTTGCTTTTTTTCACTTAAAACTCTTCCTAAGCCTGTTTAAATATTGCGATATTAAGATTCCACATACATAGAATGGCTGGTCTTTGCCTGTTAACATATATTTATTACAAGTAGTTTAATGGTTTAAATGTGGAGGACTGAAAGCTACAATTACTGGTCATAATTGTTCACAGATAAAACTGTGTGCAAGGCATTACTCTGGCACGGTCTCTATTTTTGTTACGATCACAACTAGGAATGGAAATTTCCACTACAGCATGTCTCTGAATCTATTAAAAAAAACTAGCACATGGTTAAGTTAGTAACATATTTTATTTCTTTTGTCATTTCTAGTGATATTTAGGGACAATATGCAGCTGCAATTATTAGTTTTCTCTATGAAGGTTGTAACAGCGCAAGTATGAAGAGACAGACATGCAGATATGACCACTTCAGACATGAACTCAGGGGTTCCCTTCAAGGAACACATACTCTTACATACTCTTACATACTCTTAGACTTAAAAAGCCAAATTCTGGATGCCACATATGTTTCACATATAGTACATCTGTGGTGAAGGGAAATAATTGGAAGCTAGAAGATCTTTAGGAAATACGCCATCTTGGATACCCTGAACACTTGCACATACTGCTCAGACTAAAGAACATGAACAGTAGAACCACATAATGCGTCATTGTAATAAAGGGTACAGGAGAGGATATATTGTATACCTTGAATGGCTGCACTTGCTTTATACTTATTTTCTCAACCTCTTCTGTGCAAGTTGGCCAAACTGTTACCCATAACCCCCATTTACTGGCTAACACATACCTTCATTTGCTTTGAATTGTGCAGCTGTGTAAAATGTGAGTGGCATTTTGTGAACAGGTGACTGGCACACCTGGTACTCCCAGACCTTAAACCTAGCCCACTTCGGAATTAATATGACCACACTAATAATAAAAATGCCCGACAAACCAAAACTTTACATATTATATAGTTACCATTCTTTGAACAATAAGAATCCAGACTGTTCTAGTAATACTTACCACACCAACTAGAATTCGCCACAGAGCATTACATAGTGCCAGAAGAATTTAGAGTCTCAGGTGGGTCTTTCAGCACTGTACTTACATTTCACTATTATTATTCAGCTGCAAATGAGTTTTAATAAAGAACTGTACTTTAACCTCTCATGACACTTCACTTGGTTATGTTATAAACCATCTGCGTAATATAAATATCAAACAACAAATAGACATAAAAAGAAATCACACGGCTGTCCTTAAAATATCTGGAGTTTGTATTCCTGCACTAAAGCAGTTCTTGAAAAGAAACTGGATGAGGGCCAACATTATATTAGCTGCATTGTGTGAAGAAAGTAGCGGTACACTGCACCAAATACAAATTTATATAGATGTATTACAATTGCCTGGCTGAAACTTTGGGGACAGGGGCCCCCATATGTTGAATTTTGTGGAACTGCACAACATGTGAACATTTTAATATACAGAATTTATTTTGCCGCAAAAATATGATTTGATCTTGAATTATGTGTATGGGTGGTGTGAAAATCAAAGAAATACCTCTGATTTTACTATGATGGGCAAACACAGCATTACTTACAAGAAGAACATAACAATGTGTCCCCATTATAATGCATGCTTTAAAGATGAAATTAATAATAAACAATATTATTGAAAAAAGTATAGTAAAAAAGATGGTGCTGACCATCAGATGCTTCTAGAACTAAACACATCGGAGTATTTCGCCTAAGCCTTAGCAGTGGTTGGGGTTGGCGGGTATGTGGACAATGATGATATTTTTACACAAGCTTGAGAGGTCAGCTTTAGGTTTCTCACAACTCATTGTATCAACTGCTAGATGTTCCCTAAATGAAGGCACTCAAAAGGTCAAACCATTCAAACAACATCAAATTCCTCTGACATTTGGTTAAGCAATATGGTGGGAAAGATATATAGCATGCATATGTTCAAATGAAGGGCTTAAGCCAAAAAGTACACTTTTGTTGTTGTAAAGAGTACAGGACCACCAGGCAGAGAGAATTAGCAGTGCCTGTACTATGGTAACCACAGGATCTGAGTGCCAGAAATATGATGCAGAGTTAACGAATCTTTTGCTGAGATCAGTGTTATGTTCACAAGGTTCCTATTTTTACTGAATGAGAATACAATTTTGTTACCACTTCTCTTGAAGCATTTATTTAACTCGTTTATGGACATATGTATGGTGTATGGGATATCACGGAATTAATGCCCAGGGTAACAAATACACATAATAGGGTAGCATAAGCACACCAATACATACAGGTGATCTCAGCACAAACAAATTAGGTAGAGAATCATCGTCTCTCCTTGCAAACACTGTTAACCTGGGCAGGCTGAGCAAGGCAATGGTGCAAAGGTCAATGGCAGGCGGATATAAGTTTCATAATGCTAAACAGGCACAGTTCAAGGCTGGCGGCAAAAGTCGTGGTCAGGAAACAGTCCAGAGGTCAAAAACCATAGACACGCAGAGACAGAGCAGATAATGTCGCCAACAGATGACGTTTTGCATGCTCCTGTGCCATGTTTCCTCTTTAATATATTTTGTACAAGTAATCTAATTTTACTAAAGAAATAAGGAAAAAATAAAGTAAGTAATTTTGCCCATAGTTAAAAATAAACATGTTACATCTAAACTCGAAAATAGTAGATTGGAGCAGGTATATATTTCACTGGAGGTTCTGCGAAATTCTAGACCTAATTTGGCTGGGTCTGGCAGGGAGCTTCAGTTTAGAGAAAAGGTTTAAGTAGGGCAGCCACAATAAGCAAATATCAGGAAGGTTGAACTTTATTGGAAACCTTACTTTATTTTTTACTATTTACTTACATATTTAAGTATACATTTTTGACACATGCCTTATTGTGCTAAATGACTAAGTGCCTGAAGTAGACCGTTCAGCAGCAAAACTAAAATGACATAGAGGTTAAACGTATTGCTTTAATTGGCGCAGTCATTTAACAGACATTTGATTTTAGGGTAAGGAACAATTTCGTAGCTGATATGAGTGGTACGTGGTAGCAAAACCTTTACATCAAGCTACCCCCTGTTACAACATCTTTCTCTCTCTCTCTATTTCCTCCTTTTATAAAGCTACCAGTACCAATCAGACACAAACAAATAAGGAGGTATAGATCCACAGGAAGGTAAAATAATGTACCACTGCTCACACTGGTAAATGGACAGGGTGACATGGATTGGGGGATCTTTCGGGTGTATGCCGTGTATGCATGTGGGGATTGGAGTTTGAGAATCAGAGTTGGAAGGTTCAGTTCTGAGACAGTCCCACTAGAGACATGGAAATGTAATGAACTAATGTGCTATAAAAAGTTTGTTACTCTTTTTATTCAGTCAAGTCATTAACCCACTGCCTTAATTGATCTACACAACTGATTTTTCAAAGCAGGTCAGTGCTTACTCTGAGAAATATGAACATAGAATATATGTATATATAGTGGCAAGATAAAGTGAGTGAACCCTTTGGAATTACCCTTTTCTGCATTAATTGTTGATAAATGTGATAGACAAACATACTGTGCTTAAGCTATTAACGCACAAACAATGATAATGTCTAGTTTGAACACATGCATTAAACATTGACAGTGCTGGCGGAAAAAGTAAGTGAACCCTTGGATTTAATAACTGGTCGAACTTCCTTTGGCATCAATAACTTCAAACAAGGGTTTCCAGTAGCCTCAGATCAGACCTGCACAATGTTCAGGAGGAATTTTGGAACCTTATTTTTTACAGAACTCCTTAAACTCAGGTCATTCCGCAGCATCTCTATTGGGTTAAGGCACGGGCTCTAATTGGGCCAACCAAACCATTCTTTAAAAGATGGATGTTTGGGGTCATTGTCTTGCCGTATTACACAACTTCTACTGAGCTTCAGCTGGCGGACAGCCAGCCAGACACTAACCTGTATGATAGCTTGATAAACTGGGGAACTGATTGTTCGATGGCAAGCTGAGGAAGCAAAGCAGCCCCAAATCATTGAGCATTCTCTGTTGTGCTCTTGGAGACATCTTGCGTGGGCGCTCACTTCTAGGGAGAGTAGCCACAGTACCAAATCCTCTCCATTCTTAAACAACTTGTGAACTGATGAAAAAGTAAACTATTTGAGTTTCCTTTGTAACCCTTTCCAGCTTTATGCAAATCAACAATTCTTTGTAAAAGCAATGTTCACATCAGCAGATACTTCTTGAGAAAAGTAAACTCAAATGTTGTTTATGTTTATGTTAAGTAGCTCTGAAACTCCTACTGATTTACCTAACTCCAATTGGCTTCTGTTGAAGGGATTAGCCTAGGGGTTCACATCCTGTGAATTTTTGAATGCTGTATTCAATATGAACAAGAACAATAAAACAAGATTAAACAGATTGTGTTTGTTCATTATTGTAACGTAGATAATATAAATTATATGTATTATTGATTAGTTATTGCACATTGTATATAATAATATATATTATATTTAGCAGATGACAAAGACAGTGAACACAAAGTAAAGGTATGGTTTGTTATCCCTCTGGAGATGCGCAATAAAAAAATATTACAAAGTTCCATAGGCCATCCAGGGTCAATGTCCCAATAAAAATTAACACAATTACAGAAAAAATATATCAGCTAAAGTAATTGACTTATAAATATTTCACGATGGCTATGAGCAAGACCATCTCACAAAAAACGATCAGTAAATAAGGAAATAGTAAGTACTGTCATAAAACTTGAAATAAGAGGAGCTGCTTGGAACATTAAAACTGAGTGATCAAACGGTTGGTGTGGCAAATGCTTAAAATGTATAGTTTTCTGAAATGCATTAAGAGGCCGGTGTAATCAAATACATTGTGGTCAGGGGCTTACCAGGGCAGGCCCTACCAAGAAAAAAATGTCAGTCTAGACTATTGTGTATATCAAAACCAGATGAGAACAAGTTTCCTTCAACCGTGCTGACTTTCGCTATTATTTTTTTAGGTAAAGCAATACCCAGAAGGTAGAATATAAAGCAGCCTTGTTAGCACAGGAACTAACCTCAATACTACGTTTTTAGTGTACAATACAATGTATCCGTTTCAGGCACTAGCATCTAGGTGGACCTAATTCCTGTTATATCCATCTATGTGTACTAATGCTCCAGTTCAGATCATCATTTATACAAGGATATAGAAGAACCATATTTGCTGCCACAATAGTGCCCAACATAATGCTGGGGATAATTTTTTATGTTGCCACCCAAATTAAAATACTAAAATTAAGACATGGATAAACATAATATTTATCATTATGCGTTTATAGCTTAAAGGGATTGTTCTCAGGTCTTGATATGTTGACCACCAGTGATCACCAGGACCTTTAAAGGTGGACCTCAGGCTTTGTGTGTCATATAAAAGTATTTCTTAGTCTTCTTAGTATTTCTAGGCTTTGGGAACTCTGAATAAGGTCTGAATATGCAATAACTTTTTATATTAAAGAGTCCAAAAGATTTACTTACAAGATGGAAATAATATTGTCAGACCTCTAGGATCCACAGAATAATAGGCATCAGAGTTTCTTACTAACATTTAAACTCTTATTAAGATCTAACCCCCTAAAGGTGCAGGTACACCTAGATTTTCTTGTCAGGGATCAGTAAAGCAAACCGCATTTCCTTTAGTGACCCCTCCGGTGATCTTTATGAATGACAGATCACATTACTCCAAGTGTTTCATAGTACTTCAACATCAGTTGTGTCTTCATACTAAATGTATGCTCTGCTCCAGGGTCAAGCTTCTGGCAGGGACATGTACTAATAATAAATAAATAAACAGGGCTACTCTTTATCATTTGGCCTACTGTGACCTTAATTTCATAACCCGAATTATTGTGTTACACGTCTTTATATATTAAATAAAGCTCAAGCCAGAAATCTTAAGCACAAGACAATCTAAACAAAACAAGTAATTTACTTTTAGGACTCAAAGGATTATTGTGCGAGTCCTATAGGAGGCCCTGACGTTTCTGACCCTCAGGAAGATTGTTTCTCCTTCTTCTGTTTTGCTAGTAATCGAGAAAAGGAAGGGGGTAGGGGGTATCAGGGGAAGCAATAATGAAGGAATTCTTTGCAGTTGTTGGAGGTGGGGATTTACAAAAGCTTTGCTTGGATAACCTATTGCAAAGCTTCTGTAGAGTGTTATACAAAGGCACATTGTCCAAATCATCTGGGCCTGTGCAGATCACACATGGACCTTAAAGCTCAAAGGGTAATCATTGCGCCTGTGATCTAATTTTGTGTTGGCACAGCCCTGTTTAACACACATCTTTTCATAACACTGGAGATCAATCGTATAATGTACTTGAGCAACAGCATGGTAAAATCATGGTTTAAGATGAAATGGGAGGAAATACAAAACTATTAAAACCATGAAAATGCATACAACTTCCTTCCATATTATTCAACGCAAGAACAGCGGTATTTTAAACAGAATTAGTTGTATTTAAGAAAAATCGTATTTCTGTTTTTATTATTACACTTGGGATATCTTTTTTTCTTTTTTAAAGTAGAATTATTGAAACATCTAGTGTGGATCTAGTGTAAGGTCCTTAGTATGGATCTAGTGAAAGGTCGTTTGTCCTTATTGAGGGTCCCGAATTCGATCCCCTAATCAGACAGGCTCACTTTCCACTTGTACATATGTATTCTTGGCTAAAAGCCAAAGGTAGCGAGAATAAGCACTGGGAAACTTAGTAATTAATAATACATTTTATAATGGAGATTTTTAAAACCTTTTCTATTAAGGTACAGGCCACTGTCATTAATGGCAGGTACTTGTACTAGAGTGTAAGGTAGTGACTGCTCTCAAGTTTGAATCCCCCTATCTACACTCTCCTCTCTGCTATAATAATTATGTTTCGGCTCCGTAAGATGTGACATCATTTAATGATGTGGAACATGCGAGACTGTGGGGAGTTAAAACATGCTATATTGTTGGACTGATCCCTGCATTAAGAGTCCTGATCACCGCTTCATGAGACTGAGCGCCGATGTGATATTTGTGAATGAGCACTCACTGGCAGTAAATGTGATATTGTCCAAATCATTTAGTCTCCTTAGTCTCACTCTTCTTCTCTTTCACGTTACATAGTGTTTGTTTGCCAATGTAAATATTAAACAAAGAAATATAATGCAACATTTCATTTTAATTTAATTTTCAAATGTTCAAGAATGTCAACCTCCCATTATCAAGTGAAAAGCAACACAAATCAGAAAGTTCCAAACTTAGACAAAAAAGGTTTTCATTTATGTTATCTCATACATAAAATTTTCAAATTTTGCTATGAATAGTTTGGGTCCCTAACTGGAGCCAAAACCCATGCAATTAAAGCAAGTTGGCTACAAGAATTCAAGGTCAGCCGGTCTCTTTAATGTCGGCAGTTCTTCAGTCACAGAAATCTTACAGAAACACTGGCAATGAAGTGGCTGAGGGAAATAATATTGAAAAAAAAAAAAGCTAGAAGGGACCTGTGTAAAATGGTTTCACGAGTTTACTAGCGATCCAAATTGCTTCCAGTTAAATGATGAATGGTGGTGTGTTCCAGGTTCAGCATTCCAGCGAGCGGGTCTCAGCAGGGGAAATGTGAGGGAGAAGGGGGTTGTGGAGAGGGAGAAAAAAAAACTCTATTTCAAAACTGCAATAGAATGACAGAGAGGTCGGGAGAGAAAAAAATGTTGCTCTGTGAAAGAGACATATAATACTGTAACAGGAACTGCAGACCCGAGTGCTTAGTTAAAAAGGAATTACTGGGATAAAGCAGCACAGTAAGAGCATGGAATACAACATCTCATGAACATTCCTAAAAATGTCAGTACAATGTCCTTAAAACAGATTTCAAGAGGTTCTGTGGCATAGACTGTGAAGTCCACTTACCAAACCGCTTACTAAAGATACAATACGTAAAGCCATGTGGCTTCATGCAGACGGACAGTTTAGTTGAAACTTTCTTCATTGAGATAGGTTTCTGCTTTTTAATGATGGTAATTATTTCCTCTTAAGTAGGAAAACGGAATGCCGGCATAAGTGTCAAAAGGGAAATTGTTGGTCAAGATGCCATAATGTTAACGGCTCGGGTCACCACTGGCAAATCATGTGCTACAGCTTGCAGGCATCTTAAAAGCATTCTTACATATACAGTGGGAGCGTGATCATTTAAGAACACATATCGGGGCCAGGACGATTTATTTCCATAATAATAAATACCACAATTCTGAAAATACGATTTTGTTAAAAGATTACATACAAAGATGTCTATTTCTGCTTGGTATTACTTTTCCATATGTTATTTAAATGGTTTTTACAGATTGTTTTAAAAAATACTGTCTCACACAGAAATAAAAAAAAATACCATACAAATACTACACGCTACTACATTTTATCATAGTGATCGCATTGCAGTTTGAGGGGACCAGATAAAAACAAGATAATGCTGTCATAATCAGTAAGACAGCAGATAGCTGTTCAGTGTCAAATCTGACTTTGTATTCATTATCTATTAGTAAAGAGGCCTTTGTTGGAAATTCTTAACTTCCTAGAGCCAAATGCATACAAAATAATCTTTATATCTGGTTTTATGTAAAGAGGACGGGGTAACCTTTATGTCAAAGATAAGCAGTGGACGACTGATATCATCCTCTTTTTTATGCTATCCCAAGGAAGTAACACTGTAACATATCCTGTTAAGATGCACATTCAGCTTATAAAACGGACTATTTTCAGCTATTCTCGGCTTCCAGAGCTATGTAGTTATGTCACCTGAAGACAGGGGAAGGTGGCTGATATCAGATCTTCAACCACTCAATAACCGCAATGCTGCATGTTATAGTCCATGGCATCTGTGTTCCATTTATACCAATCAGAAATATCAAACTGAACAGTGTGGAGTAACTATACTGATACTTGCATGAATTCACTAAGGCCAGGTTTGTCTGTTAGGCTTACCTTACCATGAGACTAATGGGGAAGGCTATAGCAAAATACACCTTTATATACTTTTTCAGCACTGGGTTCCCTTAAAGTAAAGAACAAATCTCTAACAATAAAACAAGGGGTATTTCTGTACTACTCTGATCTCATTATATATATATATATATATATATATATATATATATATATATATATATAAAGCACTTTCAAAAGATGGTCAGCACTCCAGGTCTTTAGATTAACAATTTCTCTTTATTCAAAGTCAAGACGACGTTTCAGTCATTGCTGAATTTCCTCAGGACATATGTTTGAAATAAAACAAACACATATTTATAATAAAATAGCTAGAGAACTCACCAATCTGAAGTGTGTGTGCTGAAATCGGCGTGTCAATGCCGTTAGTGAGCATGTGTGTGATAACACCGCACATACCCGGAAGTGCAGTGTAGCATTATTGTGTTCCGGTTACTATAGTAACATAGTTTATTCAGTTTGTGCACAATCAGCAATGTTTTAAACTGATGTGAAATATGTTCTGAGACTCCAAAGAGCTCATTAGGTTAAATTTAAAGTGCTATAATGTGCAAAAATGATTGGGGATTAACTTTAGATGTTAAATATATCTACAATATGTGGTATAGTGAATATAAGTCTATTTGCTAGACATACTATCAAAGAGTACTGATAATGTGCAATAAAATGTGCAAACTGCAAATGGTGCAAATAGCAAATGTGCAAAATAAAAACTAGTCCAAAATTTAAAGTGACAGTACAAGTATGTTCCCAGGTGTTAATCCCTAACATAAGCATTAAATACTTTTATTATTAAAATACATAAATAAATCATATTAAAAATCATGCATCTCTGTAGATGCAGCACTAAAAAGGTGCCTGCAAATGCAACATGCAATACCAACTCACTTTAAATCACCATTATTATTATTAAATGGACAAATCAATGGAATTTCCCTAATTCAAATATGCATAGATATAAGGCATGTTTAATAATTTGATGTAGTTCCTTATTCATGTATAAATCTAAATTCAACATAAAGACACTATAGTATACAATTAAACTCAGGATACATGGGTACCTATTGTCTAATATAGTACCAGATACCACAATTCGACCAAGCAGATCTCTACTGGTATAACTCCATCCATATAACACAAAACATTACACTATATGATTTTGCACAGTATCCACTAATATGTTCTAAACTTAGCAAAAGGGTTACATATCAGTCATACACAGTGTTCTACGCCCTCTCTTAATGACTCCGGGATGTGGTCAATTGTTATAAACCTGAGAGATGTCAGAGGGTGTTTATGTTCCAAAAAATGTTTTGCCACAGGTTTATCAGACTCCCCATCCCTTTAAGCTACCCTAATACTGGATCTATGACCCCTAATACGCTCACCTAGAGTAGTTTCTGTTTTGTCTATATATGCAAGGCTACAGGGACACTGTATCTTGTAGATCACATACTCAGTCTTGCATGTGATCCGATGTCTGATGTTGTAAACTCTGCCCATATGTGGGTGTGCATATGTTTTACCTGGAGTCATATGTCCACATGTGACGCATCCCAAACATCTGACACTCCCATTGTTCTTAAATTTACTCCGACCCTCTCTACCTGGTCAGTCCGTACCAGGAGATCCCTTAGATTCTTTTGTCTCTTGTAACTCATTAACGGGGCCTGATGGAATGCCTGAGGCAAAGAAGCGTCACAGGTGAGCATATTCCAGCATATATATATCATATTTAGATGAGCAAATGAGCAAAGCTAGTGGCTCTATCAGCCTATTTAGAGATAAAAAAAAAGCATACAGTATGTTCAATGAACCCGGTGGCACCCTAACCACGTGGACAGTAAGCCAACAATTGCGAAAGGCTCTAAAGCACATGTTTCATGTATTACTTTCTCAATAAACCAATAATCAAAATCATATTTACATTTTCTGACCTTTCCCATGAAGTGCTTTGTTTAGTGTATCTGATTCCTTATGTAAAAGGTAAGAATTAAACATTAACTATCAGTAGTTCCCATTTTATGATCAATGGTCGCACGGCCACCCACCTCCTTTGCCCATATGACCACATTTCGGCGCTCACATGAAATGCACAGTAAGGTGGCTTTGTGAAAGCTGTACTGCAAATGCTTGCTGGGACAATCAAGGGAGATCAGAGGATTTTCCCACTTGGCCCATGATCCCTACTATCCCCAAAATTGACACAATTGTATGGTCTGGTGGAACAGTTGCACAAAAATCAGGACTGTACAATGAAAAATAAGATGGTTGGGACAAAAATGTTCCATTGCCAGAACCTTAATTAGATCAGAATAGTTATAATTTCTCTGAAAAGGTACTTTAAATTACATACACAACTGCAGCTTTTGTGCCTAAAGAAACATAAGATGGAAATCCAGTGGTGGGTAAATCAATTAAGGTACTTATGAATTACTGCTGCCAACTACTCTTCTTTTAAGTATAAGCAGATACAATAGGGATAGCTCTTAAGCTAACCACGAGTGTAACCCTTTGAGTGCTGGGGGTAAGGACATGTGTCTCTCTGTAAGCCTGGGACAATTTTCATATTTTTTCTATAGCTACATTAAGTCAATCTTAGGAATAGTTTACACTATAACTTGGTAAACATATACATTTTTCTTATTTGTAAATTTACAATAGGTGCCAGTATACTGGCACATTTACTTTCTTCGGTGCTGTAAGTTGTCATAGTAACCACCAGCCATACAGACTGCCTGCACCATGTAGTGATCCTTACTTAAGAGAGAGGATCAGATTTTTTAATATTTATTTTACATTCAGAGTAAATTTACATTCTGATTATTCTGACCTACCAGCACCATTCCTGTTCTCTAGAACAGACATTTGTGCTTAAGTGTAAACCTGAGGCATCTGTTGTTATAGGACATCTGGAGTGTACACTTATTCGTGCAACATAGATCCCATACATGGTTGTTACTGTGAAAATAACTATGGGCCCTTTCTACTCCATGTGGTTGGAACCACTGGTCATGTGACATGTCATTATTGGTATACATTTTAGAAACCCTTTTGCATGCACAGATATTGTCATTGGAAACGCTGCCTTCATCAGTGGAAGCATGTGGAAAAAAGTATAATGTGACAGAAGCACAAGCAAAGTGGACATTGCGCATTAAAAATATTTGCTTGGTAGAGTGATATGGGGAGAATGAGATTACACATGTAGTTAGAGATTTTAAAGTGAGTTTGGTAGGTTAATGTCTCCTACAATCATGCTGTCTTCTATGATTGGTAAGAACGGAATTCATTCCTTACCTTGGAACACTTGGTGGAGCACGAGATGGCCTTGAAGGTATCTGAGGTGGCATCATAAATGGATCATTATTGCTGGGAAAAGGTGTTAAAGGTCCTGGGCGAGTAGGTACTGTAAGAGCACCTATCTGGTTGCCTGGGACAGTAGGAGCAGGGCTACGACCTACAGGTGGTTTTGTTGAGGTTACCTGTTGAGCAGGTCTTTTCTGGTTGGTTGGACTAGCCGGCGGAGACCTGCAGCAATACTGACTTTTAGTCATGATAACAATTAATTACAGCGTCACTAATTCATTGGCTCAATGAGTTTTTTTACATAACATTCACATTAATAAAATAAATACTTATTTATTACAGCTCACTGAATTACTAGCCATCTGTAGCCCATTTATAAATCTACATCAATAATACCTTCCAGCATTGACTTAGATGACTTAGTGCTTTTAAAGGAGCATATAAATAGATCCACAAAACTCTTAATTGCAAGTATAACACAACGTGGAGCAATGGCTACTACACTCTAAACTGAAGTTGTAAACACTATCCAAATTGCTATTGTATTATCCAATCAGAGCTATGTCCTGCTTCATTACCTACCTACCTACACACTTTCTAAATCTGAATGTGGTCCCACATTACAGTTTTCCAAACATTCATGCACCCAAAGACTACGGTATGCATTTTAAGAATGCAAATCACTGAGATTGTGTGGCCATGCTTTTTCAAGAGGGAGTTGTATGATTGGCCAGGACCAGATACACTGGCATGTCCCGAGTTATTACCAAGTTAATCCCAGGTTACCTCCGCGAGTGCATCCAAGAATCATCCACAGGAGGAGGCAGTGGAGTGGATATAGTGGAGGAGCTAATATCTCCAATGATTTGTAGAGCTTCCTTAAGGGTATGGTACATCCTTAACATCTCATCTCGTCTTTGAGCTTGCTCTGCAGACTCCTCCATCAAGGTGTTTTGGTCCTCAGAGTACAGATGAGCCAAGAGCTCTGAATGTATAAATTCTTTCACCTATGGGGTATGCACACTGAATAGATTACATCAAAACAAATAACAGAGGTCCCTTCTTTTGAGAATTATATCTGAAGAAGAGACATCCAAAGTCTTAAAGTCTAAAGTTACTCTGCATCTTATACTATATATTACAAATAAGATATGCATTTGGATATATCATTTGTCAGCTCATTTAAGTACTGATCAAATGGTTTCCCTTTTTTTTTACATTTTATTTGTCAAGGCGCACCATATGCCATAAAACAAAGCCAAATCCATCATCAACACATACAATATACAGTGTGGTCATGGAAAAGCTCAAGGGATGAAAATAAAAACAGGTATAATTGAGATCCATGGATAGGAAGCATGACAAAATTTTTTTAGTTTTGTGCTTCTGTGCTTAATTTTGGCCACGGGCATGGGACCATTGTAAAGGATGCACAATATATGCAGAAAAGCCTCCGATAATACTGGGTTTCTTTCAAATGAAACCACGGTGTTTGTATATTGATGGGATTAACAATGTGAAGGGTTAAAGTCCACAAGGACATCAGCGCACAGGGTGTTCTGGGTTCTCTAAAGAAGAGGTTAAGGTTAAAAGGAATGTATGTTTTATCAGAATATCCTTTCAAAGTCCTCTTGAGAGTCTTCCCATGGAAGAGATTTCTGTGTCTTAATCTGCAAGGGGAAGTATTTGATAAGATGCAGCCAGTCTCCTTGGCCGTCTTGTGGGAGCTGCCTAAAGGCTCACGGGAGCAAAGAGAGGAAGTTCAAGGGCTTTTCTGAGCTTTAACTTTGTCAAGAAAACCACTTCCTGGGGATCAGCTTGGATCTGGGTCTGTTTTGTACAAGGAAACATATAGGAGAGATATACAACCAACATTAATTATGACATGTAAAGAAAAAAGAAAACAGATAAGGCGTTTTAAGGACACAACACATTTAAAGAGTTATATTGTCTTCCCTAGGTACGTTTAAGGTACTTATGCAGGTCTTGGTATTTTGAGAATGAGGCATGAAAATTAGGCCTTTTAAGGTAAAATATACTTTCTATTCAACAGCGACTTAAAACATACCTGACATTTATTGATAAATTGCTAAAAGCCATCACATAACCAAAAATTCTTTTTATTTGCTAATAGTGGCTCCAAGTTAGTCTTATAAACCAGTAAAAACCATTATCACAATTTATTTATATCTTTAATGTACATATATAAATTAGAATTTATAGATAAAATTCTGTATGAAAACTATAAATCTGCAAGGTATGTACCGCACATGCGGGGTGCTGATGTTATAGGAAGGTCCTTGTGTTGTACGTGGGCATGAATGTGGTATGATGCGCTCTGGTCTTTACAGAGATCCCTGCCTTTAATAGTGGTCTGGTTCCAACTATGACAGTATAAAATACACGCCTGTCTGCATACAGCTAAATATCCTGCTGGCTAACAGACATATGTAGTAGTCCATAGTCATACATTAAGACTTGGCAGCCTCTACAGACTTAATTTTTTTTATTACATTAACATAATCATACAAACTCTGGCAATGTAAGTTAGAAACATATATTGTGTTACTTACACTATTGATCATCAGGTGCATTAATGTCTTTGGTATCAGGTCCCTGATACATTTGTTAATAATTGTCATGTAAGAGTCCACCAAGTTACGAATGGTTTCCACCTGTCTCTCCAGCTGAGGGTCCATTGAAAAGTTATCATTTTGAGATCCTTCTTCTTCAACAGCCTGGGAAGAAAAAAGTGCTGTTAAATTTTTAATACACAGTGATTGAGAAAATAGATGGTAGATACGGTGAAGAAAAAAATTATTTGATCCCCTGCTGATTTTGTACGTTTGCCCACTGACATGACATAATCCGTCTATAATTCAGCTCCCTCCACATATTTTCTATGGGATTAAGGTCTGGAGACTGGCTAGGCCCCTCCAGGACCTTAATGTGCTTCTTCTTGAACAACTCCTTTGTTGCCTTGGCCGTGTGTTTTGAGTCATTGTCATGCTGGAATACCCATCCATGACCCATTCTCAATGCCCTGGCTGAGTGAAGAAACTTCTGACCTCTGTGATTGCAAAGTCATGTTTTGGAAAAGGGTCAAATACTTATTTTACTGAGTAAAATGCAAATCAATTAATAACTTATTTGAAATGCGTTATTCTGGGGGGGTTTTGTTGTTACTCTGTCTATACAAAATTATAGACTGATCATGTCTTTGTCAGTGGGCAAACATACAAAATCAGCAGGGGATCAAATACATTTTTCCTTCACTGTATCCAGTCTGAAATCAGATCAAGGGAATCAATTATGGAATATGTTCCTATTTTGAAGTATATACAGTTGCTTCTAGACATGAAGCGATACTACACGTATAAGCACCATGCTTAGTCCAAATAAGAGGCATAGAGGACCTGTTTTACATAAGGCTGATGGAATCCTTAGCTCAGATGACTGGGTTCATCTTAGGGTAAGAAGGACTAGTCAAACTGCAATAAGTTATTTTTTTAATCATCTCTGTCCTGTCATCATCCCTGTTGTGGATGCTGTGCCGGGCCACCAGCACACCAAGGCAGTCTAGACCTGAAACCAACCTCAAAGTTTCAGCCTGCATAGACCATGCCAGTGAGGTGCAGCTGGCATTCTTTCAGGCACAGTGAACAAGGTGGTCCACATCTTACCTTTACACTTGGGGAGACCCCCGAGAGATTCTCAACAGGGCCAGACTAGGCATAACAAGGTGGCCTTGGCACTTTAAAGCTGGTGGCTCCTTAATGACAATGTTGCCAATGGCTTTATTTAATAGGCTGCACATTACGTTTTTATGTACATACCAATAAAACATACCAATAAAATAACAAATATACACAAGCTCCTGCAATCGTACAAATACTTGCCATGATATGTATTGTGCAATATGTATACGAGTATTTGTTTAAGACTACTTTATCCAAAACATGTATATGTGTATATATATATATATATATATATATATATATATATATATATATATACTGCCATTTTTATACTATAATTACACCTAATTTGCAGTTATAGTGTGTTGCGTTGTGTTTCATCCCGTGCCAGTCCACATATGATCCTGTTTTTAACTGCTCTGGTCCCAGTGTGTCACATTCCCAGTTCTGGACACCCTAGGCCAGCTCTATAAAACTTTTGCACTGATAATTTTGATAGTGTCTTTGCCTCTGAGAAAGAGCTAGCTTTCCTGATGGAGGTACACATAGCTTGAAATACTGACACAAGCATTAACTGCAGAATAGTCAAGTAACATATACAAATGACACTTGCTGTATGCTACTGAACATATATTTAAAGGAGCAGAAAAAAGCTATGGTAAATGTAACTTAATGCAAGTCGTTAAAATGTCAACTGAGATTCTGCCCAGCAGATCTCATCAGGGTCAAACAGAATTAACTGGCTTTGTTGTGTCTGGCCAAGTTAATTGCCCCTATTGGCAGCCCCCTTACTCAGTAGCTAAATTTAAAGGGTTAAATTTGAACTGACCTATCTCTCCATTTAGTTAATAAAGGCTCATATAACATATAAACAGTTTTGTTTTAAGCCTCCTTTTCTGCAAGCCATTCCTGGTCAATTTGTGTGCCAAATGACATAGCAGAAGGTAAGAGAGTTTGAACTGATACAATGAAAGGGCCCCAAAGAAAATATACCCAAAGCTACATATGCTGACTCTAATTCATCAAAGTTAGGCGAAGGAGTTTTACAATGCTTTATTTAGCTGCAAGCTTGTTTTTATTAGGTGAGCGGGTTGAGCAGAGCCCTTAAAAGCAGGCATTAAACTATTTCATGCAATTCACTTTCATATAATGTCCTTAACACAAAGATTCAGAACAGAAAAAAAGATGTCTGCTTCCTTCATAGTGAGGTTATTTTTTTTTTCTGGCTCTATCACAGGCTACCCCTTTGTTTTTGCAATATTGTTTCAATTAAATTTCAACCTCTTAGCCAATATAAAGCAAATACATGGAGTGCCAGAAACGTAAAACAGGATTACTCTGGCACTGAAAGAGTTCCCCCGTTCAACCAGTTACAGACGCTTCCCGTGCATCTCTGCAACACCAGCCTCTAAACATGCCTCAATGCGTCCATTCTATCCAGAAGTAGAAACCGTCATTGCGTTTCACAACACTGTATTGTAGAAAATACTGAAAAGTAACACAATGAGGAAAATGGGGCTTTACACAATAAGATCATGTATTGAACAAATATTTTTTTTTTGCCTGAAACTCAGTTTTTCTTGACTTTTCATTCCCTTGTGTCCGCCTCCAGAAGCAGACTGGAATTCACTCTCTCTCTTCAGCCCTTGGCTCTTTCTCCCCCCTCCATCATTTATATCCTGTATGTGCTTTTGGAGTTTTCTTTGTTTAAATTACAGGGCTGCAATAGGAGACTTTTGCTGGCTAAGCAGGGCAGGGACACATGTTCAACATTATCCCCATCAAGAAAATGCTAGAATTAAAAATAGCCATTGATCTCTTCGCCTCAAGAAATGTGTGTTGGGCGAGCTATTACAAAAATAAAAAAGGAGGTCAGTGCATTAACAGCGTAAAGAATATTTCAAGTTTTTGATATGGGGTGTAAATATCCTGTAGTTTTGCTCAATGTGGTTAGTTAGAATATGGCAACAGCAAAACAGCATACGGGTTGGGTAACAACTGACATAATCTACCTAGTTCCCCGCCATCACTGAGAGACACATAAAACCATCATTTCCAGCTGCGGCTCTATTTAAAGAACACCAAAAACATGGTGTTTATAAGTGGGATTAAAATTAGTTTGTAACAAACAGATGCTAAGGAAATCTGCAAATTTGAGAAATGTTTTCACTTTCGGTTGACTAGGAGATGATGGATTTAATAAGTAGAACACGACAGTTATGCAAATGAGTGGTATTGATAAAATATTTAACCTGCTTCTGTCTCAGGTTTTGATTACTTGACCTTTGTTGAAGCTCAAATTGTAAGCAAATGAATAAAGAAACCTTAGAACAGTATATCTGTTACTTCACTATCTACAAGATGATTGGGTCACATTACAACAACTTGCAGAGTTCGTTAACAACAGTTTACAGAGGTTCACAGGTTCACCCTTTTATGCCTCATACGGCTTCAAATGTTCCCAAGTTCACCTATTCTCCCCAACGTGCCTGTTGCGGAGAACATCCACGTGCTGACACATACATACTCTTTGGTATGGGACATCTTATGTAGAGCTCAACAATCCTGTAAACTTTTTGTGGACAACTCGCATCCCTTCATCCTACTGTTTCTGTAACAAAGTGTGACAACACGCATGATTATCCCGCTCTACCAAGAAACTAGTACCAAATTTCATACAGCCTTTTGTCATTGAAAGGAGGATCAACCCTCTTGTAGCCTGTCTACAACTACCAGAAACCCATAAGATCCATCCTGTATTCCCTGTCTCTTGGCTGAAGCTGTGGGTCCCTGTCTTTGTTGATAAGGTATTGCATGAAATCCAAAAAATATTGGATTCCAGAATCCGACATGGACAACTTCGGTACCTCATTCATTCTCCCAATTCTACAAACAACATCCTGATCATCCGGGTCGTTCCTTTAGGCTGGGACTGTCAGGAACATGTAAGCATCCATCATGTCGCTTCCTCAGACCACTGTTGGCACCTCAGGAATTCCCGCTATGAAGGGGTGCACACTAAAGTGTTGTCTGCTGACTTAATTTAGACAGCTGCAGCCACCATCTCCATTGTGCCCGTGACGTGCACGCTTCTTAACATGATCTTTATTGGAATGTCGTTTGTAAAATTTAACTTGCCCCTTTCTCTTGCTCAGTTGAAGCGATACATTGTACCACAGCATGTTCTTGTATTTGTTGCTTGATCTTCTCGAATTTTGACCCTGCTTGTCCTATCATTCAGGAACAGTGCTTCCAGCCTATTGCCTGTCTGACCAGGATTCTTGGATTGTCCTTTGATACCGTATACCCGGCCTTCCCACATTTTGGTCTCCACATCCCGAAATTCCTCAGAGAATCTGGGTTTGGCATTTGGCAAACATTTTAGACAATTGGATGCTTCCGACTTTGTGGCATCAGTTTGGGGAAGGCCCTTTCCTGTTCCAGTATGACTGTGTGTCATAAAATACATGGTTTGTTGTGTTTCGTGGGGAGGAAACTGAATGACCCGAACGGAGTCTTGATCTTAACCCCACTGAACACCTTTAGGATGTATTGGAACACAGAGTGCAGGTCAGGTCTTCAGTGCCTGACCTCACAAATGCTCTTTTGAATGAATGGGCACAAATTCCCACACACTCCAAATCTTGTGGAATGCCTTCCCGGAGGAGTGGAGGCCACAAGGGGTGCTTCCAACGTCCACATTAATGTCCATGGTTTTGGGACAGGATGTCCAAGAAACACATATAGTGTATATGTTTTCCCTACTAGAATCAGGGGGATGCAAATAGCCAATTTTTAACTTATGTTTCAAGCTGTTAATGAACATATACGTTTATTTCCACAATAATGACACATGCAACCAAACCTACAGGAGTTCAGCACTTTTTTAATGCTTTTACAGGGTCTGTGTTTTTATAATGCCAATAAATACAGTAATGCATCATTTCATCAGATTTCATCAAATCCACTGGAGTATTGAATAAAGCCTGTTGCATTGAGCAGTCATGTCAAACAAAACAATTGAGCAGTCATGTCACACAAAACAAGAGAGTCTCAGTGGGTTTAAAAGTGATGTAGTCCCACTATATCAGCTCCATCAACTATATCAGCTCCAGCTCCATTACTTTGTAGTGTGACAGAATCCACAACATATATGCTCCAGATAGGGACGTTTAAATACCATTTGCTGGGGGGGGGGTGCCAATTCATTTGTTAGTGACACTGCAATGTTGGTTGTTTCCATATAAAGAACTAAAGCAAAAAATTAAGAAGTAATTTATAACGTTGGTCAGAACCCTTGAAGTGACATTAACATTTTTACTTAATGAGCCACTTGCAATCGTGGAAAGGTTTATTTGTATCGGGATTGTCCTTTTTCTGTGAATCAATTAAAGTGCTCCAGTCTTATTTGAACCTAGTAACAAGTAGCTCATATTATCACTAGTATTGATAGCAGTACATTGATTTTCACTTATGTAGTTGCTGCAGGCTTTAGCCCTAATAACCCATAAGAAGTTGTCAGCAACGACACACACAGCCTGTCACAGAAATGCTATAATGCTGCAGACATGGAATGCAGACATAATTAGAAAAAATGGTTATTTGAAGACTGAGGGAAAATAGTAATTTACAAATTGCATTACTGCTTTAAAAGACAAATATTTAGAGAAGAATCAAATAACCAGAGATGAGTAGGCAACACCAATTAATATAATTCTAGCAGTTGTTTTAGGAACATATAGAAATCCTTACTATATTTGCATAAAAACTGAATCCAGGAAGAGCTTGTCGTATCATGACAACGTATTTGGTCATTAGTAGTTACAGTACATCAAGTAAACTGATCACTAACAATAAAAGGCATGTTTGCAATGGAGATACTATCATCAAGGGAAGGATATGTTTGTAGAATTACTAACTGGACAAGATGGACTTCATCTTCTTTGCTTTGGGAAGCAACTGACCTCAAGCACAGACACCAATACAATTATGTTTATGAATGCATGAATTAGTTTCATTAGATAATAAGACAGCCAGCCAATTTACAGAAAGCACAGAGAGAGAGGAAGTAGGAACGGAGTAGCATGGCACGTGGAAGAGGTGATGCAGCATGGTTCTGGAGTTTTAATGCCTCTTTGGCCTCTTTTGTACATTGGAATAAAGAAGCAGAGGCTCAGCACTTCAATGGTGAGGTGAGTTTATTTCACACAGGCAACGTTTCGACACACAGGTCTTTCTAAAGCTTTCTCAAGGATTAGCATGGAGTAGTGACCCTTGGATTTAGCAGTGAGTAGGTCATTAGCAACCTTGGTAAGGGCAGTCTAAGTAGAGTTTGAGGGTGAAAACCAGATTAAAAAGGGTCAAGTAAGGAGTTGGAATCAAGAAACTTGGTTAATTGGGTATAAACAATTCTTTCAAGAAGCTTGGAGGGAAGAGGAAGTAGAGAGATGGGACGGTAATTGGACAGATCAGTCGGGTCAAGGGAGGACTTTTTACAAGATTGGAGTAATGGTACCATGCTTGAAGGAGGATGGGGCAGATCCGGTAGAGAAGGAGAGGTTAAAAATGTGAGCTAGAGTAGGGACAAGAGTAGATGACAGAAACTGGGTAAGATGGATAAGAGGAAAGAAGAAGAGCTTGTACCTCCTCTTCTTTGACAGCAGATACTTGCTTTAATGTAACAAAGGATGGGAGGGTGATGGCAGGGTGGGGACTGTACAGATATTTCATATCTGATAGTTCCGATTTTAGCATTGAAGTATGTTGAAAAGGTTAGTGGAAGGGGTAGTTGTGATAAGTCGAAGAAGAGAATTGAAAATTCTAAAGAGTCATTTAGGGTTATGAGACAAGGAGAAGATGAGGGAGGTGAAGTAGGTTTTTGTGGAATGAGACTTCCGCCAACTAAGTTCAGCAGTGCAGGAACAATGTCGAAGGTGTTGGGTTACAGTCCCGTGCCGGGGTTGGAAATGTGCACGTGGCGAGTAGTAACTGGGGCTACATCCTCAAGAGCAGATGTGGTACTATAATGGAAATGGAAAGGTGAGTCCGGATGTGGACCTCCTTGTTCTCTTGTACTCAGAGGGATAACAACCAGACCACACTGACAAAGCCCATGAAGGCTGAAACGTACATCTGGGAGATGCCCCAAGCAGCAATGCACCATAGGACAGGCAATGAAGAGACTGTCTTTCCTCGGTTAGTTGGTCTCACACCTTTTTTTGTATAGTATTACAGTGGATACAGTTTCAGGTAGCTTAAAACTGGCCATTTTCATTGGTCAATGAAACTGACCGCTAAAGTGTATTACAAGTTAGCATGTATCCTTAAAAACATTTAGATAAAATAGATAGTATCAATGTAGTTTAAACCTGTAGAGAGTGTACCTGAAGCTCATATACTAATGCCTTTTTTCAGGGGGCTGGGACAAAAACCCAAGCCAGTATAACATAAGGCTAATGTCAGATGTGTTTGTGGCTAAAGAGATTAAATAATAATTGTGGACCATATATGGTATGATGTTTTGTTTTCATGGAAAAACACTAGAAACTACAAGCTTAATGTTGAAACTAACACAATCCCACCCAGTAGATTCAAATGGGCAGACTGCAGCTTATTGAAACCACAGAGAAAGTTTAGTGTCTCACTGGTTTGAAATTTGAGGGAATAAGTGCAAGATCTGTTTTCGGTCAGCTACGGGAACTCCTCAGTTATAATAAACAAATTCAGAAGAAAGCATTTTGGTAACTGAGTCACAAGAAAGGCATTTGTTGGATTTCCTCAGGAGGAACATCAGAAGGCAACCTGCAGAATAAGACTGAGTTTCTGGACTCTAAATGTGTATCAGCACTGACTAAGCATGCCCTGTATTTTAACACCAAAAGGCATATTATATTAAATGAAAGCCTGGTACACAGATGCTTGCTACAAATCAAAGTTTACCAGTTTCCTTGATTGTTCTCTTAATCATTAAAATGTCCATACCTCTTTTTGTAATATAAAATAACACATTATTTTCCACATCAGTTATCTCTATGTCCCCCAACACAATTACCTACCCAATAAGAAAATCACAGCTTGGGCAGATATTTGGGAAAATATGAGGAACTGAAACTATGCCTCATTCCTAATTCTAGAACACAAATCATAAACCTAATTCTTTAGAATGCAATCATATTTTTCAGCAATTTCAATTCAGTATACAGTTAACAGTTAATAGTTTAAATACAGTATTTAGGATTTACATAGATGAAATCAAAATCAAGATCTCTCAAGAAACCTCTACCTTGAATCATGATTTTGACCAATGATATCAGTGTGAAACTGCATGATTTGTTTCATATGTGGATGTGGTAGGTTGAGGTTTGCACTGGCAGGATAAATGAATATGATATTTGGTAGGAACGGAAGAGGAGAATAGGAAGAGCTTGCATAAAGGCAGCTATTTCATGGACAGTGCAGGGGTAGATAGCAATTTAATTCTAGAATGTTTCCAACATGTCATTATGTCATGACAGTCTCATAATTTGGACATTACTTTCGAATTGTGACCAGTGACGTACCTGGTACAAAAGATTGCCTGGAGCAACCACTCTACAGCAGATTCCCTACAGTTATGTGCATGTGGTTGCTTCTACAGCCACTGACATGCACAAATACAGTCAGATGACAAGTCAAGACTTGTAAGAACTATCTTTGTCTCTGCATCTATCCTCACTATGATTGGAAGCTGAGGAGAGGAACAGTAAGAAACAGCCCAAGCCCCTTCAAAAATTAAGACCAAAGAGTGCCTGTGTATTTGTGCAAACCTCTTTTGCCTTTATATATATATATATATATATATAAATATATATATGCAAATACACAAGTACTTACCAGCACTCAGGTCTTCTTTTTAAATAATGCAATGATGCTCCATTAGGGTCAACGTTTCAGTCTTTAATGACTTTCATCAGGCGGTGTCCTGATGAAAGTCCTTAAAGAGTGAAACATCTTTTTGTATGTTACTCTACCAAGCACCAGGCTGCAAGAAATTGGTTGGTGTGCAGTAGTAAACAATTATACCAGACAAGTGATAATGATCATCTATTTAATATGTGGGTTAAAACACAATCATTACCTGAAACAGAAACAGCTGTGTACGATGAAAAAAACTGGGTGAGAAACAGACAAACTCACTAACAAGGTGAGTTTACTGAAGACAGTTTAATGTCAAAAGTACAGATCAAAAGTCTGACACAGATTGGAACAGACATATTGAATGTACTGTTCTGAGCATCTAATGCTAAAAGCCACCATCTTTCTATTATATAGGTGATAATGGTATACAACTATCAAACCTATCACTTATCCACTACTTCCCTCCCAGTAAAACCAAGCAGGAGGGAGAAATAAGAAAACTGTTGCACCTATCAAGCAGCGAACTTAATGAAAGCCACATAGAGATCATACTTCTCCTTCCCACACAGATCATATGTCAGCAACTTGACACATAACAAAGAAGGCAAGCAACCAGTTTAACACTGCTGGTTTCAATATGCGTCATCATGCTTACTTCTATATGTAACTACTAGTCATTCATCCAGAACCGCTTCATTTCACTTGGACCCTGAACCTTCCTGCACAAATCTGTGAGTCTGTTCTATTGAAAAATATTACCTAAATCACAGAATATCATGTCTGTCAAACCCCCATAAAAAGGGATGGCAAGAAAAAGACAAATCCCAAGCAAGGGACCTGCTCCCTCCGTCCTCACCAATTTTACGAGGCACAGATGCAGAGTTGTGGAACTGCTGACTGCAAAAACTGTGTCCTAACTGGACAAAATGCAGACGTCTATCGACTCGATGTTGGAAGAATTATAATCCAACTCCAATCGCCTGGAAGAAGTAGCATCAAGTGTATGTATATGTGAAGCCGACATAGATAATCTTCAACACACATAAACTGCACTTCAAGAAGAAAGTGAGTCCCTGGAGAACAAACTTGAAGACTTAGAGAACATGAGTCAAATAAATAACCCCGAATCAGCTTCAAGCAACCAACTTCCTCCATAACTTGTTACCAAAGATTCTAGTTTCCAACACACCAGATTGGAAACCTATGATAGAAAGAATGCAGTGGGCCCTGCCCAAACTTAAACGCCTCTTAAACTACGCCACCAAAAGCTGTTCATAGGCTACCAAGCACAGAGAAACCTTTTTTTATCTAAACCAACCACACCAAGACTACTCAGCATCTGTTGCGGCAAAACACTGGAGTGTTGTATATATTATTATTGCTAGACACATTAAATAAGAAGATATCCAGTGGAGGGTGATATGCCTATGGGACAGAGCCCCTGTTATAAACCAGGTTCAATTTTGACATTTGGTTAAGCCCACATTTATTTCTTTGGAATCCAAATGTTGTTGGATAGGTTTTATATATATTGAATATGTTTTATTTTGGTCTTTAATTTTTCAGCCTCCGAGTATCGGCCACAAGTAATGCACAGACTTCTTCATCAATATTGCAATCCAAATTACCAGGGTCTGCCTCCTCGATGTGAAACGTAACAATAAGGTACAATGTTTTACACACCGTGAAGCAAACACCCAGCTGACATCATTAATCAGTAAGACACAACACACCGCCGATCTAACTCCCACCCTCTGCTATGTATTGTCCTACGGCTTGCATAACCCAGTAAAAGAGGCACATCTTATTTGTATGAGAAACCAACTAAACAGATAAGTGAACATGCCAAGTTAAAGGCAAGCTGGATAGAGAGGTATGTGTATTTTAACTAAAAAAAAAAAGCAGAGGCGTAGCAATTATTTTTATAATTTATTCTATTCACCATCTCATGATTAATTTACCAGACTTGATTATTTTCTGTTATCCTCAACCAAATTGCAACATATGGTTTCTGCAGATATCAAGGATTTGGTGATATCAGATCACACTCCTATCACAATACACCTACAGTTTAAACCCTTACACTCTGTCACCAACACACGGAATATAATCGCTTCAGTAATTAAAGTGGTGGATTTCCAACCCAACTATACTAGTGAGTATCTGTTGGATGTGCTTGGCCGATACCTGGATGAAAACTTACCATATCTAGGGACAAATAAGCATGAACCTAGAATAAGGCAGTAACATTATGATTGGGTTCATTAAGATTTATAATGCACATGCCACATAGGCAAGGAAAGGCTGAGGAGCCACTCTTCAGGATGCTTGTGGAGTCTTACCCTTTCTCATCCTTTGCACACTAGGGGCAGTGACACTTGTTGAGACCAGGAGGGGGACCCTCCTAGATCTACTGTATCATCCCGAGAGCTGCAAAAGCTTGATTTAAACTTGAAAATGAAATGCAACTTTCTAACTTAGTGCCTCAAACTGTTACCAAAGAAACTTAGTACAGTAGATGAAAGATTAAATACATATCATGCTTAATTCCCTTTGCAACCGGAAGATGTCCAGAAGTGCCATCATCTCAATATTGGCTTAAAACAGTGGGACCCAGGTACATCCATTTACTGTCCAGGGAAGTCTGGTCAGAAGTGGGGTTCATGGAAGACATAAAACGTAAATTACTCCAACATGGAAATAAGGTAAAGCAACTCAATGATTCTAGATAACACAGGAACTGGGGTATATAAAAATCAGAGCAGGTGCTCTGGACTGATGAGTAAAATGTTTAAATATTTGGTTGCTGAAGGAGGTAGATTGTTTACCGAAGGTGCAAAGTTTGGGGCTCCATTTCTGCAAATGGTGTTGGGAATGTGGTCAGAATGAATGGTCTCTTCTATTCTGAGTACAGGCAGATACTTATCCACTATACCTTTAGTGAGGCATCTTATTGGCGCCAAAATTATTCTGTAGTATGATAACAACCCCAAGCATATAGCCAAAGATGCTAAACCTATCTTAGCAGTAAAGAAGAACAAGGAGCCCTGCAATAGATGCTATGGTCGCCATAGAGCTCTGATCTCAACATCTTCAAGTCTGAGGATGCCTAAATCCAAAGAAGAATTATGATTAGTTATCCATGGTGTTTGGAACAACCTACCTGCTGAGCTCCTTTAAAAACTATGAGCAAGTGTACCTGGAAGAATTGATGCTGTTTTGAAGGCCAAGGTTGGTCACACCAAATGAGAAAGAATAGAGACAATAATGAGACAATAATTGCTCTGGCCCTATAAATTAAAGTAAGTTGTTAAGACTTCATACTGCTTATTTTATTTCACGCAGGTTGAAGGGAAATTTCTTTCCAAGTGAACAATTTCAGTAATAAATAATTATTGTAAATTAAATGCAGTTGTTAACATATTCTAGAAGTTCAACGTAAAACTAAGATAATAAAATGTGAGAAATATTTGATGTACATGTTTACAGAGTGGTGTGAGTCTAGCTCCACCAAGAGCAATGCCTAATATACAGTATACACCAATCAGTCATAACATCAAGACCACCTGCCTAACATTGTGTAGGTCCCCCTTTTGCCCTCAAAACAGCCCTGACCCATTGAGGCATGGACTCCACTAGACCTGTGCTGTGGTATATGGCACCTATACATTAGCAGCAGATCCTTTAAGTCCTGTAAGTTGCGGGGTGGGGCCTCCATGGATCGGACTCCTTGTCCAGCACATCCCCCAGATGCTCGATTGGACTGAAATCTGGAAAATTTGAAGGCCAAGTCAACACCTTGAACTCATTGTTTTGTATTTCTGAACCATTCCTGAACCAATTTTGCTCTGTGGCTGGGTGCATTATCTTGATGAAAGAGGCCAATGCAATCAGTGAATATGGTGTCTATGAAAGGGTGTACATGGTCTGCAACAATGCTTAGATAGGTGGTACATGTCAGAGTAAAATCCACATGAACGGCAGGACCCAAGGTTTCCCAGCAGAACATTGCCCAAAGTATCACACTGCCTTTGCTGCCTTCTTCCCATAGTGCATCCTGGTGCCATGTGTTCTCCAGGTTATTCACACACACGTCAGGCCATCCACATGATGTAGAGGAAAATGTGATTCATCAAACCAGGCCACCTTCTTCCTTTGGTCTGTAGTCCAGTTCTTATGCTCCCGTGACCATTGTATGCGCTTTCAGCAGTGCACTGGGGTCAGCATGGGCACCCTGACTGGTCTGCGGCTATGCAGCCCCATACAACAAATTGCGATGAACTGTGTGTTCTGTGTGCACCTTGCTATTACAACCAGCTTTTTGAGCTACAGTAGCTTGTCTGTTGGATTTGACCACACGGGCCAGGCTTCGCCCCCCCCATGCATCAATGAGTCTTGGCCGCTCATGACTCTGTCAACGATTCACCGCTTTTCCTTCCTTGGACCACTTTTGATAGGTACTGACCACTGCAGATGACAAAAGCTGCAGTTTTGGATAAGCCCTGACCCAGTCGTCTAGCCATCACAATTTGGCCCTTGTCAAAGTCGCTCAGATACTTACACTTGCCTATTTTTCCTGCTTCTAACACATCAACTTTGAATAAGAAATGTTCACTTGCTGCCCAATATATCCCACCCACTGAAAATAAGATTAGCAGTGTTATTCACTCCACCTGTCAGTGGTCACTTTGTGACAAAAGTACTTCTTTCCTTGGTACCTTGTCCTCAGATATGGAGTTTTATATAGAATTTTTCAAGTTCCAGAGATGCTCCACATGCTGGATAAGGTAAAAATGTCATGTGTTTATGGTTGCTCTGAAATTCAACAAGGTACAACAAGGTGTGTAATCAAAATAAAATAAAATCCTTGCTGTACTGAGCACTAACTAAACAATCTAACATACTGCCTGGGTTGGATGGCTTGTCCACTTCCCAACAGAATTATCAACCTTACTGTTTCCGTTTCTCTTAGTTGCTTCCTAACTCTTCACAGGAAGCAAAACAAATCCTGATCTCATTATTAACAGGGGAATACATACAGCACCTGTTAACTATCTTTTGCAGTTGAGGTAAAACAGAGTGTTGGAACTGGACTCCTCACCTGCAATCTCCCAGCAACCTCCAAAATGTGGAGTGAACACTAGCCCACCCTGCTCTCCAAATGATTTACCCCAGGGCCCAAAACCAACACAATATAAAGTGTAATATCTGGCTTAAAGTAACACATGTCCCTGCAGAATATGGGGACATACATAGATCCCATCCACCACAATTTCTTGCCTTTGGTCACAATATATATGTATGTACGTACAGCCTAGTGTTCATTCTATACCTAATTCAAGCTGGAACCACATCGGACAGAAGGAGCCAGCTCCATATTCAACCCCACCCAACCTCACTAGTAACATCTGTATGGACTTTAGAAATGTGAACAATCTGTAAATTGTGATTCTATGTTTTAAACACCAAAAACACATAACAGTAGCAAAACATTAACAAGATGTATGAAATGCAAATTATTAATTGTGCTGGTTTATTACACTGATTAGTTATTGTTTTCAAAAAAAGAGTGGGGAAAACGAGACTCAACTTGCTCTGTTTTTTACCTTTAGTAGAGGACAGCAATGGAAAGAAGTAAAAAAGGTATAATAAATACTGTAATATAAACAACAATTTACAACATATCTGCCTTAAGCTTTACTAGGACTACTGTAAGACTACTGTGAGACAGTCATGGTTTTGCATGCATCTATTCTCAAAAAAAACCTCAACTATCTATCGTCTTCTTTACACTACTGGAACTTCAAATGGGATCGGGTTCTATGATACCAAAATAGAGCTTTTATAACAGCAGAGGTGGGTTTGGCGCACACAGAGAGGCAGCCATATGGAAAAGTACCTCATGACCATGGTTAAATATGGTGGTAGCTCTTTAAAGTTTAGGGGCTCTTTTTCTGCCACAGGACCTGGTCAGTTGTTAGTATACATGGTGTCACGGACAATGCCAATATTAGTGGAGGGCACTTTGGATATGATGATTGTCTCTTGTTAAATTCCCTGAACATAAAACCAGCTAATACAGAATAGGCTTATACAGAATATGGCTACTTTATACAGTACACCACAGACGATGCAAAAGACATATAGCTGCATAACACTTTTTAAGAAAATGAATAGACAAAAATAGAAATAATCTTGACAGATGACGCTTGCATCATAGTTCACTGTCTAAAAGATATTTTTCCATTAGATATACACATTTATACTAATAAAACCATATATAATATACAGATATAACATCATAGGCATAATCAGATCCAGGTGATCAAATAAATAACTTATACAATACATTATATATATATATATCTACAATACACATACATATATAGATAAACTCCCCAAGGCTTATATAGAGCATAGATAATAGAGGTAGTGGTAATATATTTTTGGACAAAAACTTTTTAACAGTTGTACACTAAACCTTATTTAGTAGGGCTTCAAAGGACATGTTAATCAGACACAGCTCAAGCTATTCCACACTTAAAGTTGCAAACTTAACATACTATGTATACAGTATCATTTCACAGCAAAGGCTGATTTTTTTTGTAGTTTGGGAGATGGATATCAAAGAAATGCCAAGGAATTTAACAAATTAAGGAACGTTGGTTGGAAAGACCACATGCAGCTAAAAGTGTGAGCGGCTAGCAAAACTCAGTATGGCAGTGGCGGGTGGGGGGGCAAACATATGTTTAATTCAGAACATATTTTGCAGTAAAGGGGTTAGAAGGTTAATTTACAAAACTAACTAAGGGGGCTATTTGTGTGTGGGGGTTTGAGTTAGAATTTTGCTGTAAAGGGTACTAAGGAACAACAGACTTTCAAAATCAAGAAGAGCCTTTGAAGTTTTCTTTGAAATTGCTTCCCTGCTCTCCTGGTAATAGTCACATTAACCTGCCTTATTCCTCTTTTCCACTAGAAACAGTCTTTTGTTTTACGATAGCCTTGCTTGTGGTCTGTCCTGAGGCTCAATACATAATTGAAATTATGATCAGAAAGCAGATAGGTAAAGGGGGCCCTCTACAAAGTATCCATTACAGTAGTAGTACATGTTTCTGCTGCTTTTTATAAAACAATTTTTAATTAAGTTCGGAGTAAAAAATAAATGTAAGAAAGGTACATTTTATGCTGGTAAGAAAATATTCTGTATTGGTAACACCATCCCATAAGGACCATCCCATAAGGACCATCCCATAAGGACCATCCCATAAGGACGTTGCGTCGCTATCAACAATTTGTAAGTAACAATATGAAATTTGGGGTAATTTATAGGTTCTGGAGCACCCAAAGGAGACAGGGAGTTCCACTTCAGGTTGTGCTCTGGGGAAAGGTGGGGAGATGTCAGTTGTAGAAATACAAAAAATTAGTAAAATCCTTTTTTTAGTATATATATACAAGGTTGTTCCAGAGCAGCTTTCTTATTAATATTTCCATTGTGCGATATTTCCCAGGGTGCATTAAAAAAACACCGATGCTCAGAATGTCAAGCTTTGAAATAAGCATTAGCTACACAGAAGGGTTTTCTCAAAATCATATCTATGATTTCCAAATTTAAAAAGGACGATAAAAAAATATATAAAATAGAATAGTGGCCTGTTCAGTTACTCGCATCCAAAGTTCTAGTAAAAACAAATATTTAGGTAGCATATTTATTTTGTTTGCTGGCCCATCTGGACAGGACTTTGAATGCACAGAATACATAAAATTCTTTTTCTGTAAATACTCAGCTTTGAAATGCAAACATTTAGAATGTTCAGCAATACACATACGAACGGAGAGCAGCAAAAAGGTTAGACATGAACGTTCGCAAGCAGTTTGTTCCATGCTGTACGAGTTTCATGCAATGTAGACATTAAAAAAAGAAAAATAAGGATTTCTGGAACTCGCTAGTAGTGGTCTACGGATTTAAGGAAACATATGTTCATATATTAAGAATAAAGCAGCAACTAAGGGGGGTAACAGGCAGTTGAGGGCAAGAGTCCTGCAATAAGCAAACCAAGATGTGAACCACCTAAGCTGTCCATTTATAGCTGCATATGTGAATTTCTCTGTGTCCTGTGTAGCAGGGAATAAAGCCAAAATAAATATGGGTGCACCTCAGAGAAATCCAGTCTGGAAAGGTTGGACACAAAGCTGCAGTTATTGCTGCAAGCCTGGCCTGTATTTGGATATAGTGTAGATACATAAAGCCAGCGCTGAGCTTGCTGGTAAATGGATATCCTGTTCTAAGGCCGAAGAGGACGGTGCCTGGGATTTGTCTCTGGCATTCCGACACAAATATTATTTGGAAAAAGGAAAAGCAATAATACACATTTTAATGCAACTTGGGAGGCTGGATAGTTTGGGGTCAGGTTTAAGGCAAGTCCTCAAATCAAGAGCAAACAGGAAAAAAAGCCTTTTGCGATAAATGAACACATTTTAATAATATTGCCAACTGCAGTGCAAACTGAATTATTAAACTTTACACACGGGGGGGAAAAATACTCAAAGGGAACGCATTGCTAAAAATAAGAATTTCATGTAAACCTGACAATTCACGGAGACCTACAGGATTCAACGAACCATCTTGTTTCCTTTTTTACCTGTTTTAAAGAAATGTAGACTAACAAATAACTTATTCTATATACACGAGGCTACCATACATTACTCTGCCCCATACCATGTTTAGTGGCATCATATTTTCTGTTATTGATTTTGCTAGGATGAGATGTTGTATAACTAAAATTTTTCCTATGCAAATATATGCTGTTCACATCTTCTGCGTCGCTCCTTCTTTTTCTTTTGGGGGGGTATACGCAGTTTTTCTGGCATCTATTACCAACATATTCAGAATGGACTGCAGAGCTGCATTGAATTCAGTGATTATTACACTGATGTGTATGGGATTTTATAAGCACACTAGAATATGGTGACAAATATATATTTCCAGCACCGTGTGCACCATTTCAATGTCCTCAACACCGTGCGTCTAATAGGAACAAATGAAAAGATCTAATTTACATGATCAGATGTTTGCGCCACAGAGGAAACTCATTACAGGCAAACGCTTAATTCACTGGCACACAATTTAGCATTTCATGCTAGGTTTGTGTGTAGACATTAAAAGGGTTACCAGTCACCGGTATTGATGTTAATTTGCAGCTGTCTACATCACCTAGAATTTCTTTGGACAGTTTTGATGGTCTAATATTGTGCAAACCCCAGCGTTGATCATCATGTGGGGTTTAGTCACGGAGTTAAATAGCAAGCCATGCATTTTCAATCATTTTTATCACCAGTTAAAGTTTAGATAGGTCAGTGAATCAAGCACAAGACTACCAGATTTCACTGATAAGCAGTGAAGAGGAGGCTTCTGTGGCGCATGGGAATGGGAATGGGAAAGAACAATAGATGTGTAAGAAAAGTTTCTCGTTAAGTTATTATTGTAATATTTTTCTTTTTTACAAATATGTGATTAGAACTATTGCATTCCCTGGCAAAGCGGAATTGCAGCAGTAACACTATTTAACAAGGAAAAGTCATCCCATTACCTGTTTGGTGCGTAATCAGCAGTTTCTAAACATCTTCAAATTTACTTTATAGTATACAACCATACTCTCCCAGGAGTGTGAAATCAGGAAGTTAGGACGCGGGCGTTTATTCTACAGTTCTCTGAAAGATGGTGAAAAATGAATTGCTGATCACAGACATAAGCAAAGGATTCTCCTTACCGCTGATTTGTCGGGATACACTCCAGCTCTCAGTAAGGATGCCTTCCAACTATCCATTTCTTCCTGGGAGTCACAGGCCAGCTCAAGGCATCGGTAATCTTTGTAAACATTCCTGCCACGCAAAACAGTGAATGAATGAGAAGAGACAGTACTTCTACTTACAAATACGTTTTGTATCTTCACTGTTTTTGATAACCTGCCTAAAAACTTTTTTTATACAGGACAGTGTTATAAGTTGTTCTTTACATCCTCATGCTGTAACAGATAGCATTGATTATAGTAAATGCAACCACTCTGGAACCCCTCTGGTACTGGAAGTGACATATTCTTCTGGCCATTGTTGCTGACCAGTTCACTCATGACAACACTTTATGTTAATGATAAATTACTGCAGGATGACACAAGATAAGGATAATTGGAGTACATCATAAGATAAGGATTGGAGTATGGAGTTAGGAAAACAGAAGTCATATTGGGGTGTTTGCGGATATAATTAATATTATATTAAACAATATCTGCTCTGCAAAGATCTATGACCAAGCATCTGCAATAACCTTGGGATACAATACATTTGGGGCAAGTGAATTTACATTGTAATGCCCATGCCACGTTTACGTTTTTGAATTAGGTACAGATGCTTCTGACTCTGTATACCTAGAAAACTGCCCAAGTAGTATACATCCAAGTGGCTTTGGGAGTCCACAGCCTATATATCCTTGTGGTTAGGTGTTCAGCTTTCACACTATTCTGTACATGCCAGGAAGCCATATACTGGTTGCCTTATTTTACTAGTAACATTTTAGCCTGGTTTTCTATGGATATTATATATTTTAGTGCTCAGACTATATGTTCTTTATGTGGCTTTAAGATTGCCGCTCACCCTGTTTGTCATTCAACGTTTGTTTCATATATCAAGTTGACTTCTTAACTCATATATTGTCTTGTGTCATCATTATGTGAATACAAACCTTTCTAGATAGCAGAGGTAGAATATGAACCTATTTGTAAATATCAGTTTAAATTTAGGAAGGCATTCTTGGGAGTAAGTGTAGTAAAGCTGTGAAATGCACTGATTGGATATGCATTTACCATAAATACTGTGGATATATTTAAGAAAGGGTAGAATACATTTTTCATAGTGCAAGATGATGTATCTGTGTTCACAATCTGAATAGAATTGAGACTGATCCAGGAATTAATCTGTCTTTGGGGGAAAGGAACTATCCCTCACGTTGGTTAGCTTTGGGGGGAGTGTAGTTCATATAATTTCAGAGAGGAATATCTTAGAAGTTTCTTAAATGTTTTTGACTGTAGTGTACTTTAAGAATGTTGGGTCTACATGCATTGATGGCTTTAAGTTGTTTGCTTGTGATTCCAACAAAATAACTTTACCTCTATTTGTACTTTTTTCTTATCCGTTGGCCATAATAAGATGAACTAAAGCTGGCTATGCATGTAACAGTCAGAAGTTTTTTGTTTAGTAAAAACAATATTAGTGAATATCATCCTGTCCTAAAAATGTCAGTGTGTGAAAAAAAGAAAGCGATTATTTTAAAACAAATGTACAATATTGCCGCGGAACAGAAAAAATACAAATTCAGGTAGCACTAACTTAATTTAATAAAAAAAAATATATAGTTCAAGAAGATGCAGAGTGCAAAACGAGAACAGAGAAAGTTGGGGACAGTAAAAGCAAGGGTGGACGTGATGTCTCTGGAATTACTTGTTATATGAAACTATCCATCTGCTTTGAATTAGCTGAAATGTGTGACTAACATTTTCTAACAGGGCGTGCCTCTTTTAGGTCATTCCAAACCAGAGCTTCTCCATTCATTAATTTAACCCCTTAATCTTTACCCATTAGTTTCCAATTCTTTTTTTCCCATTATGATGAGCAATTATTAATATGCGAGTACAAAAGCCAAAACCATAAAAAAAGTAGTATGTTCTGAATATTATTTAAAAAAAATCTAAAATAATGTATTAGATCATGGGGGAATGCATACAACTCCTTGTAATACTGTGCAGCTCATGTATAAAGCTGTGTCTGACTTGTGATACTCTTGGTGGCATTTTTTTAAAACTAGGTTGTTACTGTCATGTGTTATTCTGTTGGATTTTATTTTTAGAATTTATTGCAAGAATTCATTTGGTTAAGTTACCTTAACCAAAATCTTGGCTTGCAGCTCCATTATAAATCACACTCTATGTCATTAAACACACCAGAAGAAAACAGCATCTGGTATAACATTACATTTGGCACAGCTTCCAAACCAATGGTATTTGGGTAACCTACCCTAAATTACAATAGCTTACATTATCTCAGATAGTTTCTCTAGTGGGAAGTTAAGAAATGTATATCAGATGGAGGAGCTGGACAAAGTCCTGAATCTGATACTTTCCGTATACTGTTTATTTCAGCACATAATGTTTTTGTGAATTGGTATAACTGTATTATGAAAAATAAGAAAAGGTTGGTGCTCTGTTTAAATATGTATGGTTTATGAACCCTCACATACATCCAGACTCTCGTTTGATGCATAACACTGTTTTTAGAAAAAAAATCTTCATAGGACAGCATCACCATCTGTTTAATATTCTTTGACCATGACGATGGCAGAAGTTACATGCAACCTCTTATGCAGATGTTTAAAGACAGAAAATGTAAGTGGGGATAATATCATAATCAGTGGATGGATTCCCCATTCTTTTTTTGGTTAGTATGGAATGTATAACACGCAGAAAAGACTCCGCTTCTCTAGCCACAGAGCCTGACCTTGTGTTCTGAGAATACTGTGAATTAACAGAATCCCTTCAAGAAGTTAAAAAGGAGTAAGCAAAGTTTTTTTCTGCGAAACACAAGAAGTAAGATCTCCACCCATGACTGTGGTTTCTGGAAATGGATTTGGTCTTTACTGTAAAATCATCAAAAATACTAGAGTTTTGAATTTGTCTTAAGAGAACTAAACCAGTGTAAAATACTATCCTGTTCCAATGTCAGCAGACGATGGTACAATGGAAACTTTCAGCTCTGAAGTCAAATAAAGCCAGTGAGATCCGAAATATTTTGGCCTACATGGAAATTTGACCTACATAAAATCACCTCTTTATAGAGAGACCTTTGAATGGTCAAGATGGACAATAGATACTAATAAGTATGGATGCATTCAACACAAGGGATTGCCTTTTGGCATGGCATTTGTTAACATGTCAAATTATCATTATCAAAGATAAAGGTAGAACATCTTCAGATTTATGGGGTGAAGGATGGTGACCGAAGAAGGACAATGACTGGCGGCAGGGTAAAACAGCAGCTGTGTGACTGAAATGACTCAGCGTTTATGGGTACATGATATGCAAAATGGTGCATGTTTAATCTACCAGGCCAAATAAAAGCAATCACAACATTAACAAGTAACTCCAGTTCCCCCGTGCAGCCCCATCACCATCATGAATTAATTAAAATAATAAAAATACACTTGTTTTTATGAGAAACTGCAGCCCCAAAGCTGAAGTCAATTTCATCCACTTTTGTTATGCGATTTCCATACCAGTTTTGGATGGTTAAAATCAATGCTTTCTGTGCATGCGTGTGAGGGGGATAGGTCTTGTTAGACTTCTTGGAGCTTGCTGGCTGTTCATATTCTGCATATCCACACTGGCTGTGGATGTGTTGGCCAAATGCATCTCCTGCAGGCCAAGGCGCTAGGGGCTAGTGAAAGAGGCAAATGCAGCTGACAAATCCCTTCACGCATTTGCAAAGTGGAGCGGGTCCATTTAAAGGTGTTACCCAGATGTGTGCATTTAATGGCTCCATTAATGAAAGTATCTTGTTTTGTTAGTCATCAGTCACACTTCCACTTGGTGAAGTTAAGCAAGCATCTTTTATCAGGCAGGTCAATGGTACAGAATAAATGTGTATGCAATATTTGTGTGTGTACATGCACTCCAAGAAGCCCTTCCTTCCCCAGCATTAAGCCACGTAAAATGGGTTTTACTTACTACCAGGCATGGGATGAAAGAAAAGACCATCAAGAATCTCTACGTAATGGGTTGACAGTCCTTTTATAATTACTATTTGTAGTTAACAGACTATGTACAATAGGTTTTTTTAATATGATAAAATTCACTATCCTGAATATGTCTAAACCATTCAATATATTCCACTAAGAACACAACACATACAACAAGAACAAATTATACATTTTCATCTCCCAAGCATTAAACTCCCAGGAATTTCTGCTGTAGTAGCATATATCCTGTCACCGTGCTCTGCCGGCTTTTAGTACACTAAAATACAAAGTATTAAATAAAAATGTATATGTTATATCCTGCCCTCAAAATGTAGGCACTAAAGCAAAGTCATTCTATGTCTTAACTATAGGAATGAAGGTCCTCAAACATTCAGTGTCGGGTCCTGGACCAAAAGTCACGTCTATTCTAAAATTTAAAAAAACATATTTTGTTATTGTTTTAGTTACACCATTTACATTTGCCATTCCGGCATAATAAAAAAATAAAAACACCACTAGGACGTTACATTTAGCAATGATAGTTGTGTTGTAAAGGATTGTATAAGTAAATACAGGCAAATAATACCCATTGTGAACAGATGTTTTACCCCATACCTGAATAACGGCATGTTTGTTTTTATGCAATGATAAAATAGCTGTGTGCACATTAATGGTCATATATATGGAACCCAAACTACACTTAATTATTTCCTTTTGGCTAAACGCGATCAGATGTAAGCAGTAATTAAAGGGATGCATGCTTGTTAATTCTTTTGGACAAAAATAACTGATTAGGGTAATTGGTAAAATGATGTAATGCTACATATTTCAGACAAAACATATCAGATAAATGCAACTATAAAAGGGCAACATCACAAAAAAAGGTAAAGAACCTAAAGTCAAGGGCTATCTTGCACGGTAATGAATTTTGCCCAAATGTCTGCAATTTGTTTGGGAACAGTAACTAAATATACAAATCTGTCTATTATTACAATATATATATATATATATATATATATATATATATATATATATATATATATATATATATATATGTGTATATATATATCCTTGTTTTCTATGAAAACAGCTAAGTGACCCTAAACTTTTGAAAGCTAATGTATATACGGTATATCATATAAGGTGGTCATAATGCAGCTAAGCTTCAATACCTTACACTAGTTAATGAGTGAATTAATTGCCCAAAAAATACAAAAAAATACATAAAATTAATAATTCACAATTGTAATGTTTTTCCCCTCTAAAATATTCAATTTTAATTTATTATAAAAGTATCTTTTATAAAAGTATCTAAAAGTACTTTATCAATGTAATTGGCTCATTTTCTGCCTTCTGGTGACTCAAATTCCATTCATTTTGACTGTACTAGTAGGTTATAGTATCACAACGAGGCTTGCACCTGTCACAAGAAGATTTGGTATTTAATACATGACTTCTCTTTTTTACCACCATAAGATTTTTGGTAGAGCACAAAGTGACCAATGAACATGACCTTTTACATAGCTTTTCTTGAGGGTATTTCTATAGAGAAGGAAACATTTGGAATAGTAATATAACTTATAATAACTTAATAAGATTTGTTTTAAATAAAGCAAATTTCTGTTAATAAAACATCTGAAAAATCTTTTAAGGTCAAAGGGGCAAGAAGTGCATTTTACCTTCATGACTTGGACCCGAACTTTAATATTATTTCTGTATCTACCTTTAAGCAATACTATCTACAAATGACACAACTTGGAGCAGGCATGGTGCGCTGCCCAATGACAGGAACTGAGATCGCTTTATAAAATGTGGTTTCCATATAAACGACTTGGATGTTCTGTGACTCATTTAATCACGTTGCTATAATAAGGATTCACTTAAACAACTAAGTGAAGGTCGGCATCTAAACAATTTTAATTAGGTGCACAATTATATAGAGTGCCAACAGGATACAAGTGGGATTGTCTATGATTTATTGTCACTGATCCCTGAACACCATCTCATGCAGATGGCTCTTCCCATGATTTGCGTTACACCTGCTGCAAGCAATATTAGTGTCAATTTCCACGTTATTATAACAGACTGCATATCTTCTATCCACTAGCAATTATTTTTTAATATTATGTGGATTTATCTTAGTTGCCTGCACATCTCTTGTTGCCAAATATATATCATCTTAAATGTCATTGTATCCCGGGATTATCTTATATACGAGGAGAGTATGTCATATATTGAGTTATTAAACAATGCACTTGGAAAGAAATGGAGTTCATTTCTGACTTTGGAATAAAAGTACATCATAAAGGTGCTTGAATCCTGAACCCCTTCTCGCCAATACATAGCAGAGCAGGGTTTCTGGGTAGGCCGGCATTCATTATTTAGACGGGAGAAAACAGGAAACGCCTGAAAGTTACAGTATATGAAAACCATATGACTCCTGCAAATATCTACGAAGCAGGGAGAGGAGTGTGAAGGGGTAAAACAGGACATTGGAGGAAGGGAATAAATGAAAGAGTGAAAAGCATTTTTAAATTTTACACCTCTTGGTATATTCCCAAAACTTTTATAGAAACTTCCCCATGTGTTTCGTAAAACTTTACTTTTAAAAATATCATCTTGTATGAAATTTCTGAGGCATACTGCTGTTGAAGGGCTCCAGAAGTTTGGTATGACTTGTTTCTAAAATCTAAGAGCAGCTACATTTACTCCAGTTTGCCTGTAAGGTCCCTAAAAGCAAAACTCGTAAGATTTTGTTCCTCCTTATATTGTTCAGAAGTTTTCACAGTGTTCTCCTATGTACTTCGGATCTTACACCAGAATTCTGAGAAAAAATGTTTCCGGGTACAGTAAAAAGTGACAATATAGTGGACCTAAATAGATGTTTGTTTACTGTTCTTTACAACTTGAAATAAGAGCTAATGGAACACTTGCTTCACTGAACCAGCTGCATTGCCATTATATGCTCCAAGTTGGAACTAATTACACTCTTACAGGCAGGTATTTGAAGCAAATCAAATGCTGTGCAGTTTCCCGTCCTTTCTGTTATATATATATATATATATATGTATATATATATATATATATATATATATATATATACATTCTCAATGCAAATTAGAAGAAAACATTCTTAAATATAAAACAGGAGCTTAAAGCACCCTTGGTACAAACCCTAGCCATGTTTTTCTGCACAAGTGACATTAGATGAAAGCCGGACATTTGGATGTTGACCAGCTCAGGTCTCCTGCTATTTAATATACTTATAGATGAAGGCCTATAGCTATACCTATTAGTGGTTATTTGAAGTGCTATTAAACAGTTTTTTTTGGATTGAGGACATTCTGCTATAGTGTTTGTGGGTCATTATTTTGGTTGGTGTGCTATTTCATGCTGAATAAAGTTGATTGAAATAGTCCTGGCATAGCATGTGTCTTCTGGTTGCCCAATCAAAATGTGGCAATTAAAGAATTAGTTATAATTCCCTGATTGCAGACACCCTCATATCTTCTTGTAATTAGAAAGAAGTGAGAAAGATAACCTTTCACATTTGATCAGCTAATGCAAAAAGAAATAGTTCCTTTATCCTTCTGTCAAAAAGCTGATGGAATCCTGACTAACCACCACTTTTGGGGAAATCATCAAACAAAAGTGATAAATATACGCCTCTGTACCAGTTCCTCAGATTTTGATGCAAACCTGTATTAAATTGCACTCACTATGTGTAAGTTCTTCTGCATTCTGCAAAAAGGGACAATTTTCCCGTAGGCATCAGTGAAGCAAGCAATGTTTGCCTCCTTGATGCCGTTCTTGCATTGAAATGGTTTATTGTTTCACTAAAAGGCACTCATATTTTTTAACAAATATCTCGCCTATCCTCTAGATTGTAAGCTAGCGAGCCAAGGCCTCCTAATGTATCGGTTTGTCTTAGTCTTTTAGGTCTAGTTTTGTCCAACTCTTTGAATGCATGTATTGCAAGAAGCGCCAGAAACATTGTTGGCACTATATAAATAAAAGTTTATAATAATAATATGTGGAAGGGAATTGGAAGACCATAGAGAAAGTTATGTTCAGGATGCGTGATTTATGGAGTGTAGCTTCTTTACTCACCAAAAAGGAAGGTAAACAAAATTACCTAGACCACGTTTTGAAGATTTAATTTTGTTGGCACAATTTGTTATTGTGTATAATGCTTATAATCAATTTTGTCTGTTATGTTTGCTTTTGGTTTATATAATGAAGAAAAAATAACAATTCTATGTAGGTTCGCACTTTGCAGCAACAGTGTTTATTTGTCTGGCGATTACCCTTGGTAGTAATGTACTCCTCTATAGGAAATCTCAACATACAATGGTCTTTCACCTTAAATATCTAGAAAAAAAAAGTTTTGCATTTTTCTTCAGTCTGGAACACATCTGTAGTTAGAAGGTGTGGAAACCAATTACTCCCTGCTTTTAATACGTCACTTTTTACTTCAAAATGTTTTGTCCTTATCATACCTTTGCTCCGTGTTGAACAGTGCAAAGATGTATTTGCTGGACATGAATCCTTTTTCCACATCACGGACCTTCAGGTTGTCCAAAGGTAGCATGTACTTCTTCTCTTTTTCCTACTCGGAAAGAAGAAGCAAAAACAAACCAATGAGCCTGCATACAGTGGACGTCTTACAGCGTGCCAACATTGCACAGCATTACTTCCTTCACCTCAATTAAACCTAAATGAGTTTGGCAGCTGGAGAGGGCTGTAAGCAAGTCAAGGAGTATCTGAGAAAGCACAGTGCCACCAGCTCCTGCATACGGTGCCATATGGCCATCAATAAGTGTATTGTGTGCCTCGCTTGTGACTGCAAACATGAACTCGCGCTGGACTGCAGCAATTATAAATCAGCGTGACTGAAAAAATGCCGTGAGGGGGCCAGTTGGACTCTGTCACAGTTTTATTCAAATCAGGTGTGCACGGCTCTTACCTGACCTTGTTAACTACAGAGGAACAAGTGTTACTGCTTATTTATTCAGTATAATTGAGCATTGCAAGCGTAAAAAAGGATATTCTTAAAACTTTTGTAGTCAAGAAAAATGAAATACAAAATACAATCATTTTAATTATATAGATTTTAAAAATATATATTTTGTTCACTGCTAATGACAAGGGCCAAAAGAGTCAAACTATCAGTCTCCAGTTATATTTTGTTCTTTGTATGTGCCGGTAACATGCATTCTACAGTTTTGGTATTTGCATTCATGTTGCATCCATTTTAACAGGTGAAGTACTGTGCAGGTTTCAAAACAGAGCTTTGAACAACAACCGTCTAATTGCAAAAAGAATTAATCAAATCTATACATGGGGGAAATTATAAATCGATGTAGGCAGTTATTATAAAAATGTGGGCCTGTGGGCAGCGGGTGATCTGTTTGCTCCAGATCAAAACGGTTTAAGATTAATGCCAGAAGCAGAAGACTGTGGTAGACTAATATAAAACAGAATACCTAATTACCAATAATTTACAATCAAAATAAAGTGAAAATACTTTATGCAAACCCCTGGGGGCAGACTTACTAAGTCACAAGAAGCTGGAGAATGAAACACTCTGTGTTATTTTTGTGATTTTTAGTTTTCATCATAGCTACATTTACATTACACCTTTGGAAATGGTGATATTTGCTTTGTGAGAATTCCATGCCAATTTCTTTCCTATAAAGTGTCAGCACTTACTATATATGCCCCACTTAACAGAATGAACACAAATAACTGTATGTGGACAGATATTTTAGCTGTTTAGCAATGTACTATCGTACTCACTATAGCCCCAAAGAAATTATGCTATAGTATAATCCACTTAGATACGTATGTACTATGTTACTGATACACCAAAGATAAATTACTAGCGTAACTAAATTGGTTTATTAAAAGCTTGAGAATTTTAACATCCAATATCCAACCATATAATGAACATACTTGCATACCTCCTAACTTCTAATAAGGACGCTGGGGGTCGGAGCTTGGAAGTAAGAGTGTCACTCAAACTAGCAGGGCTACTGTAAATGCGACTAATAAACACTCATATATATATATTATTTAAAAAAAATGTGAAATCAAACGTGCCCATCAAATATTGTTGATGTGTGTTCTTTAATGCGCCACCAGGAAAAATGCAGGAAAGGCAGGGCCAACTGCATTCTCAGGTAAGAGATACGAAAGGAGCATGATTCAGTCTGAGTGTCCTTTGGTTACGGACATTGTGTGCATTAGTTCTGCGGAGAGTGGTATGTGTCCCCCAACATTTCAGCTGTCCAAATCAGGGCACCTATGTTAGGAGTGTGGTATGAGGTGGGGAGGCGCATGGACACTTGTCCGCCTTATCTGAATATCTACCTTGAAGCAGCACATACCTCCACTGATTTATCACCTCCAGTGAGACTATCTCCCCAATACGCACCCCAATGTCCTGCTTTTGTTGTGCCCAATGCCCGAAAAAACGGGACTGTTGTATGATTGTAAGTATAGGGGTTTACATTGGTGTGGGGCCACCAGAATATGGCTGTGGGCACATTGATGGCCACCAGAAAATACTAATTAGAGAACTGCTGCTCTAAAGTAAGTAAGAAAGTATGAAGTGAAGTTTGAAATGTTAAATAAAACGATAGAGAAAGCCCATACTGCCTCCCTCATCAGCTCTAAAATGCCATTAATCATCATCTGTAAACAACAATTACCATGGAAATATTTGTATATACATTTAAGTCCGTAAAAAGAAGCAGTTTTTTCCTTTCTTTCTCGCTTTTTTTTTTTTTGAAGAAATAATGACATCCAGGTTTGGCATTTCCTGTTCAAACGTTTGGCTTAATTCGGAGCCCCTGGCTATGCTTTAGGGCCCCTCACTTCTTCCAGACGTCCTCAGCTGGCTAAATGCTTTGTCCCCCACACCCACCCCTGTCAGTGCTGTTTTATCATTATGTCTGGATGTGATATTCCTGGCAGACTTTAGACTGAAGAAAAAAAAAAGTTTTAAGTTTAACTCCTTCTGCTTGGTTCCATTTTATAAGAAACCAAAATAACCAAAACTAAGCTACGCTGCAGAAATCCAGTCTGTCTTTATATAGTGAATAGTAAATACAATGTTTTCTGGCTGCAGAGTTTCTCAATAAATACTATTTTATCCAAATTTATTTTTCCTGATTATACTTTTTTTTTTAAATGACTGTACCTTTTCATATGAAAACTTGGACAGTCCAATCTTTAATGCAGCAAGTAGTAGTGTGTGTGTGTGTGTGTGTGTGTGTGTGTGTGTGTGTGTGTGCATGTGTGTAGTTCATTTCAATCAATTCTCAGACTGCCAATGATTACTGTCAAAGTAAAGTAACTAGCCATTTCAAAATCTGTTTACAATGAAATGTATTTATGCAGATGTTCGGTTTATTTCACTGTTACCTTTACCTTGTATTCTTAATCACTCTTTCTTTTTGCACTCCAAATGATACAACATATGCATAATGTATCTTCTAACCTACACGCCAAGGACTTATATCTCACACTATGTGCATTACATGTATATCTGTGTCTCAACAAAATAAAAACTAGCCATGAGTTTGATCAAAATATCTAGAAATATATATGGGGATGAAATACAAATACCGGCATAATTTCCTTCACCAAAATACAATTCTTTTCATATTACGTTACTGCTATCAGTGTGCGTTCCTGGTGCTCCTCATAGATGCTTAACACCTGAGGTGGCTTTTCCTGAAAACATTAACAATGCTGAGTTTATTCTTTTTTTAGTAACTGATGAGCACACGCTGTTTTTATATGTCGGTGCGCACAGTTTAGTGCGCCGCTTCCATATTTTAGTAAGTAGTAGAAAAATCTTGTTACTCAAACTTGGCCAATTATACGATTCTCACAGGAAGCCAGATGTACTAAATTTGCATTCCTTTCAAACATCCCACCACCTCGGAGAAATCAAGATTTGTAAACTTAAAAAACCTGAAATGTGTTCATCTACTCGCATTGCATAAACACACTTAACGCACATCTGTGCATTCAGAGATGCTTTTCAGGGAGTTGCAGCGCTGTTTCACTCACTTTTCTCCCAGCCACCCATACTGGAACGTTTTTCACTTGCAACAACGCTGACAAAGCTGAAAAGACACAACTCAAGCACCGTACAAGCACCGCAACTGCCATGTGTGTCAAACATTAACATTAGCTTTTACACAGCGTCTCCCCAATGATCTAGAACAATTCACCAATACCCTATTTGCTATGCTATGGTTGTTATTTATGATCAGCATAGCCATTACTAACATTCGCACACCACTGCAATGGCCAGTCAATTATTTATACAGCAAATGCATATACTATAGTAATTGTTATATTATATTAAATGTGTTGCACTGTTTGCAAATAAAACAAAACGGAATGAGAGAAAGTAAAATAATTGGCTTTATAACATGTATTTTTGAAAAAAATGAAGGTTAATAGTTTGTCAAAAACTTTCACCAAGCAGATGATGAGAAGCAATAACCAATTGGGTTGGTGCTGTAAACGCTAAAAGGAACGGAGGAAAAAAAGGCAATCCAGAGCCTCATAAACTAGATCACACCTCCATGCTCTGATGGATTCATGGCTGCTGGTCCAAATTATGTGCTGTTACCATAGTAACGCTGTCTCACCTAACTAGCTGTTATATGTTGAAATGTAACAACAAAAAACGTGTAATAAATACATAAAAGAAAACCTGTATGCCAACATGCTGCAAGCAGACTTTTTATAGTTGAAACCACGTCCCCTTGTATCAAAAAACTCTAAATGGACAATGAGCTTGTAAAGAAAACTAGAGGCAATGCAAATGAACACATCTATGCGTTTAGTTTAGACCCGGAGTATGGTATGCACCTGGTTTAATTATAACACTTCTTCAGCACCTTTATACCTCTCCTACATCACGTGATATATGATAGAGAAGTAAACACTTCTTTTCACAAGATTGCTGTGAAATACTTAGGTCACATGCCAAAGCAATGCAAGGTATCTGTAGACAAGCAAGATCATAAAAAGACATGGATGACAGAGGGCCAAATGTGGACACTATAGCCCCAAAACAAGAGACTGTAAGGTGCCATAAGCAGGACCCTATTTATCCTTCATTGAAAAAAACCTGGCAATTTTGTATATTCAACAAAATGCCCACACCTTTACAATGTATCTAAACCCAGCATATTAAATAACTGAATGGCCACAATTACCTCCCCTGCAGTGCCTGGAGGAAAATACAGCCGAGCAAAGGAGGTGTATTATAACAAGGTGAGAGAGAACAATAAATACTCGTATCATTTCAGATTTTCAAAACATGCATTTTCACGCCATTATCCTTGAATGGAGTACCATATTGTACCATAGTGTGGTAAAGAGAAACAGTATATTCAGACACCTTATCAGAAGGGCGAACATGTTTCTTTTATTCCATGACCGTTCAAGAATTACACAAAACACCAAGTATTCCACATAGACTGAGTCCCTACACTGGAGAATGTACTCATTCGTACATGCACATCCTGTGCTATTGAAATACTGCATTTCCCCATTCCCATATAGCTATTAAATACACTTGTCAACAAAGATATATAGATATAATGGTTGCATTTTTGCTATAGACACATTAATAATACTAAAATCTACATTCAATAAAAATGGTCCACTACCACTTGAACAGAAAAAGAAGAGATTGAAAACAAAATGCTTTTTCTACTTATAAAAATATGAAGCCCACGGAACTAGAAGACTAATGCTAGGGAAATGAACGCATCTGCCTCTTTTCCCAAGTCATGTATACTTTTCACATATTTCCGGCAATGACATATACAGTGCTGTATGTGGGATGTATAACCGAGTAACTGACTCCTCTACGTGAGTTTACACATCCCACATACTGCAGTACTTAGTTAGTAGTACCAATGTCAGCAATAGGGAAAATGTATATCCGTAGAAAAAGCTTGGATTGCTGGTGATTTGCAGCAATATGTAATTAACACTAATTAGGCTCTGCTGTAAACGGTAATTTTGTGGTGCCCTACTATCACATGACATCTTTTCAAAGGTGAGCTCCAGCAAGAGAGCAAGTTGGCAGGAACTATGATCACTTCAATCAGGAATAAAATGCAAATATTATGCATTGAGCTGAAACAATATCCCCTTTCTTGTAGGAGATACTCCAGCCATATGTCCTTTAATGTATAGTTGATAGCTGAGTGGTCCTTTTAAATTGTCATTTGCCTCCCCTTTCATATGCATGGGGAGATTCTGCAGAATTCCCCCATATATGCATTTGCCTCTTTCTTTCTTCATTCTCCAGTCCCTAAGCTTGCAGGAGATGTGTTTGGCCTGCTTGGTAAAGTACATGCACACTACGCTCACCACCAGCAGGCTCCAGCGCTGATTGCATGAGAGTTCCAGGGGGTCTAATGGGTTCCCCACAATCATGCGCAGAAAATGTATTTATGACTTCACTGGGATATATTTACTTGGTTAATAATTATTTACCACAGGTTGTAGAATGGATACTAAAATATGTATTCATCACTGGCGGAGCTGTAAGGGACAATGGAGTGTCCCTTTAACAAACCCCCACTTTGATGTTCAGACACATCATTAGCCTAACCCTTTAACATATGGATATAATGGAAATCCCTTCAATCAAAGTTACCTGATTGAGTCAAACTGGATGACCTCTTTCATTTTACTCTTTCCTTTATCTAACATATCTAATGATATCTACATTATACCCCCTCCACAGGCTGTAAGCATATTTCTTACATCATACGCACAAGATTTTGTCTGGACAAGATAATCCAATTCTAGTGTCTTATCAGCACCCTGCTACTTTTCAAAAGCAAATCATTTTTCACCTCGGCCATACAAAGGTTTGGGGTTTTCTCTTTTTTTTTGGTTATTTGTAGAAATATGTTAATCGATTGTAGTTCAAATAGGTAAAGTCGCATTTATATTTTACATTACACACCTCTGCAAATGTAAAGTGCACTCAACCAGTGATGCTATACTTATCATTGCAATGAAATATGCAATTGGGCAATACTCAAATGCTCACAACCCCAGGATGACCTCCGTACAGCAGACAGCAGCTGAATCATAGATCCCAAACGAGTCATTGCAACATTACCGGAAATCCACAACATTTTAAAGTTTGAAAGTACAATAAAATAAGCATACAAATACCAATTCCTCCCTAAATAATGGCTAGCCATTGGTACCTATAATACTGCAGATTTACAAAGATCGGAGTTATTTTGAAAAACAATATATATATTTTTATAAGATAATATGACAGCGCTAAACATAAAAAGGTGAAGAATGGTTGATATTTGGAAGACACAATAACATATGTTACAGTGTACTATGTAATGTTTCACATGGGTGGGCATATACTAATATATGCCACACTGGAAAAAATGTTGCACACTACATTTGGGTAGAACTGGAAAGAAAAACATTACTTTCACACAATTATACAGTAATGGAACAAAAATTATTTATATGTTCTACCTGTTAGTTTATTTCTCACGGGCTGGAATTATAAGTATTGATTTAGCCCTGCCAGAAACACAGAATGACCGCTAAGGTGCTACATTAAGCTTGTGTCAGCGCAAGGCTTGTTTCTTCCCCTTTGAAATGCTGTTAAGCCCCATTTTTACATGGCTTAGCAAAGCAAATTATGATCTGCCCAAGTTTCCCTTATTCTTTCCATGGGAAACTCCACTATAGTATTTATTTTTGTCCCATCCAGGCATCCTAAGCCAGTAGCGGGCTGGGCTCTGCCAAAAAAGGATGGAAAATGTATATATTTATCATATGCCACAAAAATAACTAAGCACCATGCACATTTATGTTGGAGAATTTGCAGTTATAACATTGAAATAAAATATCTCTAGATACTCTAATACTTACCATTGCAAGCTCTTAATTATTCCCCCCTATCCCCAGATTCAGCAAAAGTGAGCCAAGGGATATATTATTCTGCTGCAGCAAGTCCCATCCATCATAAGTAACATTTCATAAGATCCATCACAACTAACATTTCAAACACTTAAATTACTTTTTGGGAACTAAGTTTGAGAAAATTGCTTTCTGCATTTGAGAAAATCCGCAGATACATAATTGGTGAGCAGGCAAATAGTTTGTGATTCAGTTACATCATTGTTTCCCAAATAACTGTCAACTTGATAAAGACTCCAAAAAAAATATTTTACAATAACTCAATTAGCATAATGGATACATTTTTACAAATACATTCTAAGCCACCAAAACTGGAATACACAAGACATGTCTAAACAAACTTCCAAAAAGTGATAAAGTGCGCTCAGTGTAGTATGTAATAAAAATCAAACAGAACCTGTTAGATACATGTATATTGAGGCAAATATTTTAAAGAGAAAAACATAAACAGAACCAATAGTGAAATACAGTCCACCTAAGTATTTCCTCCCCAGGTGTTAAATGCACTCACAAAGGAGAAGGTGGTAAAAGCTCCTTCCGTTTTATTTCGGCATCAATCGTAAAAATAAATAGATTAAAAACAATAAATAGAATCCGCAAATATAAAACAAATAAATATTGCTGCGCTTCGGTACGCTATGCATTTTACTCGTTCAGAGCTTCGACCAGGCGGAAGTTGTGGGTAGGTTTGTGTGTGACATTGTGTATTATCATGTCTAAAGAAACATAACTAGGCCCCCCTACACATGCACTGAGAGGCAAAAAAACAGTACAGCAGTAACAATTTAACTACTTCAATGCCACCACATATACTGTACATATACCGTCATTCATTATGCAGACATACACATTCCATGAGAACTTCAACACTTGCACACTCTTGCCACACTTATACACCTGCACCGCTTTGGACAGATAGATACTCCCCCATCTATAAAATACAAATGTATTCATCCCTATATTGTATTGCGGGATGTTCTGGATGATGACCAGTCTCTTCTGATAGTTGAACCTGGGACCTGCTACCATCATTCTTATCATCATCAGCAACATCTTCCTGGACTTGATCCTTTTGTACTGGCTGGTGGGCTGCATATTGGGCCACTGTCTGAGTTATCTTTAGTCAGGTCAGTATTTTTGATGAAAGGAGTTACAATTTTTCACCACTTATTAGAAATACTATTAAAATAAGGTTGTAGTCCATGTTTTCGGCTGATTTTCATTAATACTGTTTCTACCTTGATATCTTCTCCCAAGACCAGTGGTGTAATACAAACAAAAAACTGACCCCCTGTCAGCTAAAACTATTACTTGACTCCTGGCATTCTGATCTTATAACATTACCATATCTAAATTCCAACAAGTTTTAATTCTCCTGCTTTAACCTGCAGCCACCATAGGAAGATGCGTTCCCTTACATCACGTCTGCATTGAGAAAATCTACTTTATTCCTCAAAAATCCCCAGCAAACTAGCAGAAACCTTGTATTCCAACTTAATTTAAGTGATAACTTTAATCAATAGGCAGTCAAATACAAAATATATATCTCCTTGTAAACATTACTCAAATGTTTATTCCTGCATGGCTGGAATTCGTTATAACTCATAGCTTTTCCAAATCTGTATACCATAACCTAACAGGAAATAGAAATTGAAAACTACAATGGCTATCACAGAAGTAAACAAGTGCTTAGATCAAGTTTAGATTTTTTTAAAAGAATAAAATAGCAATTAATATAGTAATAAATTACAGACATACGTGCAGCATGACCTGCTCAACCAAGCACAACCATGAACATTTGCACAATTTACAGTTTAAGCCCATCTCCAACAATATGCTGTACATTAAAAATGTAATCAAAAGAAAAAAATAATAGTAAATGTAATTTCTGCCTTTACCCAGGAGCACACGCCACAGAAGTTCTTCAACCTGTTCTCTTCACCCAGCAAGCCCCAAGTTAAGCAATCAGGGACTGTTCCCAACAGTGTGAAGGCTCAGGTATAGGCAGGTATAGTAGGCACTGATTGCCACTGAGGTGGCAAAGCCCAGTAGGATAGTGAGATACCTGGATAGGTAATACTGCAGGTAGAATCACATTACAGGATTACTGGATGCCAGGTAGCCATGCTGAATGAGTGGTCAGACACAGCTGGGTTTGGTACACTAAACAGGTAGTCCTATAAGCCAGGCATTGTGCACAGGTAGGAGGGTCAAGTACACAACCACTAGGCAGGAGAGTAATTAGGCAAGCCAAGGGTCAATAACAGTAATACACAAATCCAATACAGCGAGCACAATAGCACTAGGCGCCTGATCCCCTTTGCCACGCATCACACACGCACCTCCAGCAGAATCTACCCAACAGGACCACATTCCAGTCTGCTATCGGGTAAGTACACGTCGCCTGGAGACCTTGCGCCAGCTGGCAGCAGCCTGCCTGCCAGTAGCCGGTCTTCACGATGTGACAGTAACCAAGTGGGAACTGACAATAACCCCTTCTTCCTCCATTCTGTGAGTGATGGGGTAAATAATTAGCCTTAACATATTTTAACTTTTTACATTTTAATGAAAGGGGAGGGAGGGGGTTTTGTGACTTGTATAAACACTCTGCAACCCTTTGGGGATGCATGGTAATATTTACATGTTGGAACTCAGTTCCAATGTATTTTTGCAACTCTTGGCCTTGCTACAATAACTATTTAAAATGTCCTTTGTGTATCACATTCCTGTACCAATAGCATTGACAATCAAATTCATACACATTAAAATAATACATAAAAATAAGGATGACAGCCATGTCTGTGAGACTTTAAATTCTACAAAGAGGGTAGCAAGAATTACTGTAAAGGTCCAAAAATCAATATATATATATATTGACAGTTTAAACACACAGTGTAATGCAAGTAGAAAGGATTATTGAGTTATACTTCTTCCATACAGTAAATTATGTGTTTGTGTGGAAACGGTACTAAGAGAAGTCGCAGAACTGTTTTAGGAATAAGGGGCTTATAGTTTAAAACAGTACACCGACAAGAACATATCTTCCAACACCATAAAGTTATACATAATTATTAAAGATTAAGAAAAGTCTTGCTATTATTTTTATGCAAATGTCACTTTAGGTTTGTGCCCCTAATGAAACCATAAAAAGGGAATTGACATTATTTAAAATATTTACCATATCAAGGAAGATTGAATTCTAGTGAAACCATAACACCTGGTTCATTAGTTCTGTATGTGGCCTTTATTGGTGGATAGTTTATGGGGATTACAGGTTTTACCTCCCCTCCACAGGTATACTGCATTATGTTTGGGCAACACCTGGAAGTCCCCCCCTGGAGTTTGTAGAAATTTGGGCCATGGTTTTGGCCTACCACGCTACCACGATCGAGTTTCCAGGAGACCAGCAGTGACGGAGGACAGCTGAGGAGAGCAGGTAAGGGTGAGGGAGATGACACACACACTTTCACGTATGCATCCCCTCTCACACACACTTACACATACATACCACCTCACACATGCTTACACTAACAATCTCATACCTCACATCTCACATTTCACTTGGTGCTCTTCCTTACAGTTGCTCAAACACTGTGGAAGCAGCAGTGCTCTTAACTTGGGGTCATGTAACATTGATATAAAACTTAAAGTGGCATCTAAACTGTGATATTTGCACTCTCTGTGTTCAGATCGGGAGTAACCCTCAGCATCCCAACCGGACATCAAAAGAAAATTCACTTAGGAGGTCGGCTAGACTCCTTACGAAAGGAAACACATGGAGAAGATCAGGTCTGCAGAATTAGATTAGATTAGATCGCTGCAACATATATGAAGAAGATATCATCCATAAGAGGACATAGAACCCCCAGACCTGATCTTCTTTGTATATTTTCTCTTGGTAAGGAGTCTAGCCCACCTCCTAAGTGCTTTTGATTAGTCATGTAACCATCACGCATTGGAAACCTGCTACCCGCAGCCAAACTGCAGCTAGCCTGAGCAAGGTCCATGTATCTGGCATCTACCCTAGGTCTTTGGCGCGGTCAGGCTGGGCTGCTGGAACATCTGTGACGCGCACAAGGGGGTGCGCCGTGATATCCAGCATTGCTTCCTGGCGAATCTGCGTGATTGTTTCCTGGCTAATCTGTATCCTGAAACTGTTTATGACCCCTGGCCTGTTTGACTACTCTCTGCCCAGAGATTTTGTACTTTGCTCTCCTGACTACCTGCTCTTTTTAAGGACCCTGGTTATGTCTGACTACCCAGTTAGTGTACGGAACCTGGCATTGGATGATTACCTGTGCTTTGCATCTACCTGTGGCACCTCCTATATACAGGTATCTAGCCCTCTGGCAAGTGTTTTGCTATCTAATAGTTTTTACCCGAGCCTCCACAGTATATCATCAAAGTCCTTGGTCTTCTATAAACAATTGTTTAATTGTTTAACAATTTTCTTATTTGTGTAGCTGACATGGGTCACTAGCACCTATGCCAAAATGGCAGGAGACATAGATGTGGTACAACCTGAAATGCAGTCAATGAATCTTATGACCATTCTAGAGAAAGTGTGTTATTTTCTGCAAGTCATCCTGATTTTCATTTTGTAGATTACAGAATTATTCCATACAAATGCAAAACATCAATTTCAACCACTAAGTAAATGCACTATGCTGTCAGATAAAAAAACAAAAAAACACTAATAACAAGCCCTTCTTAAAAGCACACATTTCTTGGGATATATACTACACATTTCACAAAAACACCAGGCTGATCCTCAAGGAAACTGTAGATGCATGGTAGTTTAGAGTAGTTTTTGAATTTCAAGCTAAGAAAAAAAGAGCTTAAAGGGATCGTGGAAGTTCTGTGAAATGATAAATCACCACAAGTCTAGGGAGGCATTAATGGGACCACTAGCCATTGTGCAGGGTTGCCATTGCTTGAGAGAAGGATTTTGGCTGATTTATTTTTATGTGTTGTACATTCATTTTCAATAAATTGTTTCATTTGAAACTAGGCAGTGGTTAGTGTTTTGCATAATTTATTGAGCAAGGCCTTATATTAGTGTCATAGCCTACCCGTGTAATACGAGGGTGTGAAATCAGCTACCAAAAGATCTGGCAGCACTCTGCAGGAAACACTATATTGTCATGTGACTCAAAAACAATAAATGATATATTGTTGCCACAGAAACTCAAAAAGCTTCGTAAAGTGTCTTTTTGGTGAAATATTTGTCATAAGAATGCCACATGGAAACACTGATCATTGGTGCTCTGTGTGCTCTTCCACCAACTGTGTGATATCCAAAATAAAATCCCCCTGAGAAGATAGGTGAGTGTGCAAATAAAGGAATAGAATTTTAGTGTCATAGGTGAATATAGAATGGGAGCAAAAAGGAAATGAAATGGTAACAGTTACACTAGTGCTATACATGCTAATGTAGCAAAATACTTAAATAATATAAAGTGAATCAAATCACTCTTTAGTAAAGATATTAGTCAGTATGCAGGTTGCAAGTGTAGTTTACACTAGATGTATTTCCAATATCTGAATCAATCTGGTTGCATTAATTATTTCACATCACATGAAGCGAAAATCTGAATCACAGAGACAAGCACATTTACCGTTCTATATTAATCTGATGTAAGATGACTCAGTAGGATGTGCTCTATGCTTTTTTGATGGAACAGTTTTTATGAAAGAAACATGAATCTATTCTTAATAAAAAGGTCTAAGAAACAAGCCAATTCACCAGTCTTATAGAGGAAATGTCATACACTGTAAACTTTCTTGCCACAAACTATTGACAAATCAACACATTGCTGTTGCTTCCTAGATGAAAAAAATAGGTTGAAGTTGTTGTTATTATTATTTATGGTATTATCATTTTTATTGCTATACATTATTATTTAAGATTTATATCTTTACAACTTAAGGCCACTATTCTTATGAATTTTAAAGCTCCCACAGAACTACATATAAGCTATAAACAGCAGAAGCATATAGGGTGTGTGGAAAGTTATCACAACAGATAGATAAATAGATAGATAGATAGATAGATAGATAGATAGATAGATAGATAGATAGATAGATAGATAGATAGATAGATAGATAGATAGATAGATGATATTTGAGAACTATACGTCAATAAAACTATTGACAATGTCACAAAACACACAAACTATAAGACAAGCATTAACATCTAAATAATGCATGTACACTCCTCCATGATTAATGTAGCATACATTTATTTAAGAAAATCACATATGTTTAGAAAGTATAAAGCAATGGTATGTTAGTTTTATTTCTTTAGAAAGTTGACAAAAAAAAACAATTGTGTGTGAACACATTATTTTTTGTCAAGCTTTAACTGACCGAGGTTGCCTACCTAGCAGTGCACACTATTAAGACACTGGAGATGTATTTTTATTCTGAAAGTCTAAAGCAAAACCTTTTAAAACTTCTTTAGAGTAATCATCTAGAGAAAAAATGTTTGGCTATCAGCTAGTCTAAACAGCTAGAGGCTTGTAGAGGGAGGAGGGTAACAGCGGAGAAGCCACATGTGGAACTAATTACTCACGTGGAGGCCATGACAAAGACCATTTTTCCAGACTTTATCATGGGGGCTTCACTTTCAGGAAGTGGCTGTAATTACTCTGAAGGTCTAGTTGAGCAGCCTACATATTGCTGGCTATTGCAAGACTGGAGGAAAAGAATGACATGAAAAAAGAGACAACGTATCCCCGCTGAAGATAAAACCCAAACACACACACATGCATATACACACAGAAATATTTAACTCGTGCGTAGCAAGATCCATATACAAGTGACAAACTTAAATTACACCAGGCCCCTCAACCCCTGTGGAGTTGAAGACCCTGTGTATCACACAAACAATCATTCTGTATTTCTTCCTCTTAAAACAATGAAAAGAAGGGTCGCCGTCCCTTCACTTTCATTTGGCTGCACGTTAACTACAGCTTGCCTTTATTTATTTATTTTTTTAACACAGCTTTTCCATTCTGGGGCCCACTTCCTGCCTCGCTCGGGCTAAAAAAAAATCTGGCTTCAAGATGAAATGACTGCTTAACATTACACTAAAACATCTGGTACCATTTTATACACAGACCTATGTCTTTAGCACGAGCAACCCTAGCTGTCTCTCCTCTAGCACAGTGCATACCCAAACCTCCCAAGGGTGACATCATCCCATATATGGACTCCCAGGCCCAGCCCTCCCCCTTTTCCTGGTCCTAAATTCATTGCCAGATCCCCAGTCTGCTGCAAATGTGCCACGTCAAGACTGGAAATCAGAACACTTTCTGCAACTATGTGTTTCAACGTTGGTAGAATTTGAGGGGTTTCTTTAAAAAAAAAAAAAAGGAAAAAAGAAAGGACTCCCAGTTTTCGCCCCTCGCCTCAAAAGCAGAAAAATGGGAAAATATTACCAACGAAGACTGAAGAAAAAAGGATTTTAACAAAAAAGTGAAAGAAAACTTGTGTTCCGAAGAGAGCCTGCTCCGTCGCCCCAGTGTTCAGACTACCTGTTCAGGACAATGCTGTTGTACAGTAGTCTGCACATTGGTTAGACTGGGCATGGGACAGCAACGACATGGATTAAAGGGAGAACACAGGTTGCTGCTGCCATGGAAATGTGACTTAGTGTTCTACCTTTCGAGGTTTTTTTATGTTAAGTGTTTCTCTCCGCAGGTTATGCACACTAGGGAAATAGGAAACGCAGGACAGAAGGACTCCGCTCGCTGCAGGGGAAGCAATCTGGTAAGGCCTATCTTGGGAACAACTGGCCTGTAGTCTCTTGGGCATAGGTTACATTTTTTGCCAGTTTGCTGTTCCAATGCAATGTCAAAATTGCATCTGGGGACTCTACTGAATTACTATGTTCAGTGATGAGCGTATACATATATAAATATAGCTTTAAAAACAGTGAAACTGTGTAATATGTCAATGTTAAATGTATACGGCTGGGGAAACTGGGCAATTCTGGTTTTTAACATCCTTGTGTTCACTGCAATTTTTTTCATAAGTTAAGTGGACTGTTGCTTTAGTGCTACTTCATTATTATAACGGTATTCTGCCTTCGACACAGGAAACATTACGGGAATACTTATATGTGAAAGATGATCAAGTTTAATTACATATAGTGTCACATGATTACTACAAAAATAAAATAAACGGAAGCCATATTGAAGTTTAAATCTAGTAAATAATCATTTATATAAACAAAATTAAAAGATGTGGCCTGATAATACCAAATGCACTATTTTGGAGTAAAAAAAATATTTTGGCCCAGGTCCCTGTTGTTTTACTCTAATAAATGGTTTATTAGTTTAAGTGAAGAGAAAACCAAGAAAACTTTTGACAAGTTTAACGTAGTGTTATGCTTCTGATAGGGATGTACTTAAGAGCTGAGAAAGAATGGTAAGAATAACATCAGCCACAGCTAATCTATGCTTTGATGTAATAAGAACACCACGTTTGTTTAATTTCATTCACATCTTTACATTCACAATTTAGAGTAATCCAAATTATTTTATATAAATGGGTTAACTGATTATTTAGCAAACACGTATTTCAATTATTGGTATTGAATGGTTGAAACATTTGGAGGAGTCTGCAGATGATTAAAAAAACATCTACAATGATGCAATCAGCTATAATGATCAATTAGATATGTAATGAACTTCAATAGGTGTGTCAAAACAATGAAAGTGTGCTTCCAGGAATTATAGTAATTGAAATACTAACAATAAATAACATTGTCAAAATATTGTTTTGCCTCTCTTGCAACAAATTAGTGAACCCTAGTGAAGCCCTCATCCCGCATTTTCACACTGTGTGATGATAAGATAATGCAAATTAAATGAAAAAATACATTGATCGGTTCTGTCATAATCTCAGAGTTATATCACAGTTTTGCATTGCTGTGCATTAATTTTAAAAACTATTTTTTTCCCATACAAAAATCAAGTTCCTAGTTAACGCTTCTTGAAACTGCAGTGCAAAGCAATATGCTGCAGCAGTTCTCAAAGCATATTAAGTGTACAGATAGATACATACACGGATGCACGCTTTCTGGGATAATATGAACCTATGCATGCTGTTCATTTCACACTTTCTTTTTAACATCGCACCTTGGGTTTCATCAATAGTCATTGGCGCGCATGTTTTCATTCATTCCTCTGATTATTTTAGAGTCCAAGCTATGTAACAGCCTGATTTACCAGCACAAGGTTATTCCAAGTTAGAATGTGTAGACCACAGAAAAAAATATATTGAAAAAAGTAAAACTCCTTTAAAAAAAAGAAGTTACTATTTTAACAAATAACTTATCAAATGTTTTGATACCAAGTAAGGCTTCTAGAATGTAGAAGTTTTTTGACTATTATTTTTATTTAATTACATTTAAAAAATATATATTTAAGGCAACATCTAATATTTTTAATGCTTTTTTAAGAACCTCAGCAACCTATAAGAATAATTAATAATAAATAATTAATAAGAATGCATAATTTTCACAAATAATATGTGAAGCTGCTCTTTCTAATCATTTGTGAAAACACTTCCTGTTCACAAAATGTAGTTAAATGTATTCTATTTTATACGTGATGAGATTAGGATTGTAAATTTCACCTATTCTGAACCAGTCACTTTTGTACCATAAGGGGTACCTTCCCAACATTATTTATGTTGCCTAAAGATATTAAAATTATACTATTGTTTTTTTTTAGATAGTAACAAACAATACAGTAGAAATTAAATTCAAACATAGATAATAAGATAATAATAAATTAATTTATATATTTGTAAAACATGTATTTTTTAGGTATTATTATAATACCTAATATTATCAGTTGCAGCGATTATTTTAAAGAAATATTGTATTTAAATACATAAAGATAACATAGTGCAGTAATCTGTCATAAGGTCTGAACAATTTCAGACTAAATATATTTTTATCAGTATATATTAATATTTTATTTCCAAAGGTCAACAATTGACACTAAGATACATGCTGTGATTCATGAGGTAAGATTTATAGCAAAATATCATGCTACCAGCAATACTCAAATCATTCGATTCCAATTTGCTTTCAAGAAGTTAACATACATAAAATATTCTTATAGGTTTTTTTTTGTAGAAATGTATTTGTATGAATAAAAAAATATATATATTTTAGAAATTCTATGTAAGATATCATTATTCTCACAAGTACTTAAAGGGTACATTAGATAAATAACATCAATACGTTAAAAATATAATCTATTTAAGCTTTACATCATTGTTCAATATCCTCCATAACAGTGTGGGGGGGGGCTTTTTGAACACACATGCATTTGAAAAACATAATCTACTTAAATAAATTTAGTAAGAATAAGTTTAGTAATATTCAGAAAAACTGGAAATTAATAATAATATTAAGGACATAAATGTCACATTTAGCAAACAGAATTCTGCAAAATTGTCCAACTGTATGATAGTTACGCATGATCCAACAAAGACTTTTTGTATCAATCAAGTTCCAGAACTGAAAAACAATAAACAGCTGTGGAACTGGGTAAATGGCCAGCATACATGATGCATCTTCCATGCACAGTGTGACTTTTCATTTATACAACAAACTCTAAACTTTGCCCTTAAAACTGTAACGGGAAGTCAGCCTTCAGGAGAAAGAAGGCTTCCATATGTCTCTCTCCTGCCCCCCATCTGTTAAGAGGGCAAGAGAGTTTCCTGTGCGGTGTTGGCCTTCTAAACCTTTCCAAATATGTTTATACAAAGAAAAGAGAACATCAGGTAACTTTACTCTTATCTACGCTGCAGACAGACCACACACAGCTTCCAAGTCTGAAGAAACATTCACTTCAGCAAATTACATCACTACATAACACAACATAGGGAGGAGAGCTGAAAACATACTGAATGGAACAGACATAAAGTAAACTAAAATGAAGTAAATCAAAATATTGTTTTAAAATGTTTACATTCATTAAGTGTAGCAAACAATTGGAATTCACTGGTTTAATATTATAAATCTAGAGCACATTTGGCCCAAATTTAACAGTATTGCATCCATGTCTTTAAAATACTGTGTGCCCAAGTAGCACATGCACTCCAGCTGTACGTGTAAATAATGTATTCACTTAGCAAAACTAGTGAAATATCTTGAAAGTACCTCCTGTCAAACAGAGATGCCAGTCATCCTGCGCTTCTTGAAATAACTAGCGGACTGATGACTGATAACTCTGTTTCCCATGACATTCCCCAGCTGTGGGCTTTAATCCATTGCATCTACTGCATCATCTTACATGGGAGGCCATGGGAGTGTGGTGCAAGTGCTGCCCAGACCAACTAGCAAATGGATGGAATATTTATACCATAATTGTCTATTAAACCATGTATTTACTAAAATCAGCCTGTTTCAATTATACAATATAATGATATAATAATATTTAGTATATATATATAAATGTTGAACTGTTATAATAAGTCTAAACAAAAGGAATATATTTCAGTTGAGCTATTATTAAGATCCCCGTACTGCATAAAACTACTGTATGAGCTACTGCATTACCCTCTGTTTGTAATACGTCATTGACCTTACATATTCACGTATAATTGCCACTGCTTCTAACCCCTGACACTTACAAAGGTGCGGCAAAACCACTAGACAGTCACAATTTAAAATTACCCTATAAACAAATCTCCAGTTTCACAATTGTATTCTTTACGTGAATTCAAATTGTTTAGATCGTCATCATCGTTTTGTTATCTCTGTATTAAAAGAGGGTGTATGCACACACTAATATTAATCATTCATTCTTTTTGCAATATCTAACCTTTGGCCGTTTGGTCTGTGTTAACATTTCTCTTCCTTACAATAAAGTTTATATGTCTTCAAGAAAAAGGCTGGATTTCCAGAAATGTTGGGGATAAATTGAGAATATTTAGGTGATAATGGTCTGGTTGCTGCCTCTCAACAGAGAGATTAAGCAGTTATTTTATTGTGCCCTGTATACATGCAGATCTATAGCAAATACCACATCACAAGGGAAGGGAAGAGCAGAGGATTAATATAATGAAAATCATATACAATTAAGAATACACATGACTGCTTGTTTTGCTTTTTCATGCATGATTATGAAATATATTGTTTAATATTATATGTGTATATCATTCAGTGCTGGATTTTTTGTAACCATGTATCTTATTGTAAATAAAGTGTAACTATCGGCTCGACTTTCTGTAATGATTGAATGTTTATACTGTCTTTTGTATGTTTTACTTCCTGTGTTCACTTGAACTTCCAAAAAAAAAGAAAAAAAAAGTTTAAATTGTAAAGCCAAATGCAGGCCTCTTGTCGTCCGCCTGTGCCGGTGGAACCGGGAGCCTGGCTGGGGGGAGTTGTCATGTGTCTGCCTGTCTACACTTGCTGTGCAGAACATCCTCTCACCTGTACAGCAGGCACAGAAAGGCAGTCACATGACAACCCAGCCTGAATGACAACCAGCCAGTGACAGCGCAGCTCTGGAAAACCATAGCAACCACATCACCACTTACCATACCCGAGCATCATCATCAGCTGCATTTGTAACCAGGAGACGACTTTATTATGTTGACTGCAATGTACATTTTTACTAGTTGCCCATTTGATGAAATCACGTTGGAACTTCAGTTAGGCAAAAGATAATAAGCCCTCGTCCACAATAAAAACATTATTTTTTTCCATTTTGTGACACTGCTCTTTAAGAAAGGAATATGTGCTAATGTGTGAAAAGTTGGATAGTTTTTTTTTCTTATGCTATTAAAAAAAAAATTCTCACAGCGTGAAAAAAAAAGGCTAGATTTAATGTGTTTTAACAGTAAATCTACCCAAGTATTTCAAGGGGAAAAAAAAACAGTCAAAGGAAACAGTGACTTGGGGTAACGTTCAATTATCACTAGTTTCTAGACTAGTTCAGCCTTCATATACAATACAGCACGTAATACATGATGGTAATAACTTTACTGATAATGCTTAGTGCATACCCGATAGTAGCAAAAAACGCCCTCCTGACTTCACATGTGTGTTAGACTTTTATAGAATAAAATAACGTTTCGTCACCATTTGGAAGATGCTAAAAGAATAACTGAATGAATGACCAGCTGATTAAATGAATCAACCATTGGGTGATTATGAACCTATTTTATCTCCATTGCTTGCAATATGTGGCTCATGCATATCATCCGCCACTTACCCATTCTATAGAATTAATTCCACACGCTTTGATGTCGTAGTAACATACTGCAGCAGTGAAAATGTTAACATGAAAGCTAGTTAAAGGAGGCAGATCCCTCCTGAACTGGGCTCATTCCAGTGGTGAGGGTTATGGGCGACAGCTAAAGGATAACAGAGCCTTTATTTTTGTGGCTCATTGGGGGCCCACTGTTTGGAAAAAGGGTAACAACGTTACATACCAGATGGTCTCATTTTCAAATTCCAACTGGAAAACTAACAACACATCGGAAATGTGTTCCAGATAGACGCAGACATTTCTTTTTACAGCAGAGGGAATGTGGGGGATAATCCTTGCGGCCTTTAGGAATTAAGAAGGAATTTTCTCTCACTTCCAGCCTGGCCAGGCAAACCGATTCTCATTAAGTTAACAGGACTAGAAGAAATAACGGTTCTACGCGGCACTTCATTTCTACTTACATTGTGATCGAACCTTATTACACATTAGATGCTTAGGCTAATAGGGCACCATTGATACAAATTAAAAAAAACATGGTTACAAAATTGCATAAATGTGCTCTAAGTTCCAATTATGTAACTCTCTCAGTAACTACACTGGGGGGGTCTAACAGAATGTGACTATTATTACATGATATGGCTAAAGAGACCAAACGGTGCCAATAAAACACCAAATATTCTCCATGTTAAAAACCACCACAACGTACATCACAGCATTATACTGATGCTAATTTGTTGTGCAATTTCATTAGCTGAAAAAGTATTACTTCTCTTCATGTACAGACGTGGTTTCATACTTCTTTGTTTTATTGATGACATTATATACTAAAACAAGTAAACTATAAGTACATACACGTTGTCCATTCAACCACTAAGATTGTGTTTTTTCAGTGTTGTATGCTTTAAATGGCTAATTCCAAGCAATGCCTTCTATATCACTGGCTGTCTCTGCAAATTTTACTTACTTGTGGTTAGTGAATTTGTGAGTAATTTCAATGAAATTGAGAGAAAAAAAATGACCTCTTTCTACAGTCAAAATGTCAGGCGAAGGATCAGAAGCATGTGGTCACTAAACAGGAGACCTTATAGAACATGAGCTCAAGTGAAACCACATTTTTAATGCAAAAACATAGCAGTCTCACAATTTAAAGCTGAAGCCTGGTGTCTGTTCAGGTTTCCTCAATAACACAAGTATAAGTAGACATTATCAGAGCTAGTCATTAATTCCATTGTATCACACACTTACAAAGGCTTCATCCTCTGCATTTAAAAGCGCTGGCAACGCAAAATATATAGAACACTTATTTCCCTGTAGATTTCAAGTAAGTAATGTTTTCTAATTTAAAGCTAACCTAGTAATGATTTAGATACTTTAAATCTATATCTTGGACATCCTACAACTTATTTAGTACATGAGTATCACTTTTCAAATATAGTTATTTATGTTGGTTCAATGTCTTTCAAAAGTAAGTTTACCAGAGTTTCAACCTAGAATTTATCAGAACTAACAAAAATGAAAGAAATCCAGTGGCATTCCAACTGCAGGTAGGAGTGACAGCAGGTATATAAGCTTATACAAGCTTACCATTGAAAGCCCCTGGCATGCGTTCAGGGAAATCTGTCTCTTCTCTTACTATCTGCTGCTTTCTGGGGGGAAATGCCCCAATGCTTCCTTTGTCACTGCGCTAATGGACTGTGTACCGGGAGAAATAGAAGAGAGATCTGTGGCTGCAGAAGCATACGGATCTCTCAGATCCCGGCGACATCACTAGGAGCAGCTCTGCCAGAATCCCTTTCACCTCTTCATCCTGACAGAAGCAGAGGCACCAATGCATTCAGTGTATAGGGTCCCTTACCACTTAACTACATTGATGGCTTTTAGAAAAATCTTTAAAGGAAAAATAGCAATTAGTAAATTACAACAGTGATTATAGGTGGATTGTTGAGTTATAACTACCGTATGTAGCCCAGTTCAATATTATTCCATAGGAAATAAACTAATGATTAATCCTTTCAGAGTCAATAGAAAATGCGTTGCACTGAGCATGCCAATGACTTTTAAAATGGTTCATGTGGCATTTAGTAATGTGTACAACAGATAACAAAATGATGGCAAGAATAACAACCTACTCTCATTATTGCTCTCACCTCATCATCTTTATACCAGGAAAGGCTCTCAGCTGTCAGAATAAACCAGTAATCTTTGGAACCTCCTTTCATGATGCTGATGTTGCTTATGGTCAACCAGCCCTTTCGAATCACCTGAAAAAAGAATAAAAGGTTAATCATCATCTTTCAGAACACGGTAAATTGACTATCCTTCTTATTAGAATATCTCTGAGCAATATATGCATTGAACTGAAACTCAGTTCCATAAAAATCCAAAGGGGATGTGGGGATATTTGAAATTACAATTCTGTTAAATTTTATGAGCGTCTAAAAAATCTTCAACTTACTCTCGCAACACTTGTGGGCTATCAAACAAGAAAGGAACCATTTATTTTCCCCAACTGTTCCTTAAACTCTTATTGTACAGTAGGCTGTATTAAACAGAGAAGAGGCTGCACATGCCCTGCTCTCTATACTTTACTATTTTTATTATTAGTCTGTAGACACTATAGGATCGCAGTTCTTAAAAACTGCCATTCCCTCGATTTTGCCCCAAATAAGCAATTCTTTAAGTTTATGTATACGATTCATGGGTGTCAGCACGCATCAGATTCATATGCTCTGGGGGGGAGGCTTGATGACATAGGGTCGCAGGGATACAGAAAAGGCTTTGGATCAGAAAGTGTCAGTTTTAAACTCTGAATCCTATGACACAGCTGTAGCTGATCAAGATGCCGGCTCCAGACAGATCACAGAAGATCTTAACACTATTAGATCTGCCTGTCTTTCTGTTCTTCTAAAACACTGCAGTTGAATGTTGTTGCTGTTTTAAGCAGATAAAAATAGTAATAATAGTGTTTCTAATATTTCTTTTTTTTTTACACCAGTTCTCTATATTTCATATGTGGGATCCATAATATTAGCCTGAATAACTACTGAAAGATAAATTATTTTCTCAAGCTTTAATAATAGATCATTTTGGATAGATCAATATTGTTCTGTGTCTTGCTGTTCTGCCGTAGAAAAGCTCACACGCCAATGCACAGCTTCGGAAGTCCCTGGCATTAAAAGGACTAAAAGGAGTAAATCAGGAAGACGGGAAACACATGCACCAGTATCAAGGATAGGAGATAATATCGCAACCATCAGCGAGGTTCTCTGGACAGGCTGACTGAAGGATGACACAGTTCCTTCCGGCTACGTTTCACAAAGCCGTATTAAGTTGGCTTCAGTCCTATAAAGAACTCATGCAGCTTCTACATTAATAAAGTCACAGAAGGAAGTGACTTTGAAAGATTACTTAGGCTTGTAAAAATACCCTTCTCCCTCCCTTCCCGTGAAGATCAGGACAACAGGAAAATGTTCTCTTTTCTAAAAATGCCCTGTGATTGTTAGAAGCGAACCGCTCTGTCATTTTTATCATGGAGAGGTTGTGGCCAATGCAGAGAGCGAGCAACAACTACAATTTACTCTCCTAAACTGACAAAACATTCAGTGTCTGAATAAATGACACATGCTTTTTCCAGTTACATTTTTATGGATGAAGGGGCATCTAAACTTATGAATATTGTCTTCCATAGCATATATTTTTTTACAAAATTAACATAAGGACAAGACAAAGGGAGAGATACTGGTCCTTTTTGCAGGTTATAGCTCACCAAAGTTAAAACTCTGCTTAATAGTATTTTTTAATGAGAACAATATGATTATCATTGGTGTTTCCGTTCCTACAATGTGGAAATCAGTCCAACTCCACCCATTATTATCAGTTTAAAAACTGCCAATTGTCACTTTTTCTTTTGGATATACAGGGTTGTCAAATTGCAATAGATTGCACGTAACTATAATCCTAAATGCTATCAAGGTGGGCCTGGTGGATAAGTGCCAGGTGGATCCAGGGCCCTTGTATGTCACAGGAATGTTTGGTAAATCACCGTGGGTCCTATTCCCAGTATTCCTGCCAGCTGCCCTGACTCTTAGTGAGGTGTAACATGATCAGATGGAATGAAGGAAGCGAGGGAAAGAACCAAAGCTTCACATTTTCACATGCATTCACAGCAAGGACAGCACTTAGAAACAAAGAATTCTGATTAGAGAGTGGATATATGGCTCATTATGTAAAGCTGTATCTTCCCACTATGCAGCGGGATAAAGATGCAGCCCTTTTACATTGAGCTAATAATTATCTGTGAATATCCCATGAGTACCCAAACCGCATTGATTTGTCAAAAACAGTTAGCAGGTTTGCCCCAAAAAGCTACTGGTTATCCAGTTAAATGTCCTGGAAACTGAACATTTCACAAGAAAAGCAAACCAGCATAACATAAGGTATTTATTTTTTTGCATTGCAACTGAATTGAGGAATGAAAGGGTCACAGTATATATTTTTCATCACAGAGAAGAGCTGTTTTTATTTGAAAAACATGGTACCTTGTCAGTGTTAATACTATGCCACGTTTTCTAGGTCAATGGCTATGTTATCCATGCTAGATGTTTTTGTGCGGACGTTTGGTGAGGTAGAAGCAACATCTGTCTGAAAATTCCAGGGGTGTTAGTGGCCGAGTGGCACATCTGGGCATTTCCCTTTAAACATCCATTTATCTTAATGGATGATAAGCTTTTTCTTTATTGCTAAATATAATCAAGCAATAAAATGTGGAAATACGAGATCTTTTTCTAAACGTCTGCATGTGCTTTTGCTGCCATTAATGCTCATTAGGACATATTCTATGGAATGTCCTTAAGATTGTTTCCAGATCACTTTCTGTTTATTTGTGCCAATGTGCAAGCCATTCACAAACAGAAAAACTGGGGATGTGTCAGACTCCTCATAAAACTCCAGCCACGTTGGATAATGATCATTAGAAAGCTAAACAGCTTCTTTTTCAACTTTCAATTTAGACAGCTGAATGTATGCGCTTTCATATAAAATATCAACATTTTCATAATTATTGTCATTCAAATAAAACATGGGACAAGAATCTCCTACAGCAAAAAAAAAAAACACCTCAGTTGTACACGATAATAAATTACCAGCAAATGTAATTGTTAATTAAATGACTCAAGCACAGACATTCTATCACAATGGGCACTATTTCACGTAATTCATCATGAGATGTGAACTGTTCATTGTCAGCGTTTGGCCAACTCACACACAGCCATGAAACAAAACCTAAAATAAATATGGTTTGATTAGCTTAGTACAACATGTACATCATTTTTTCCCTACAAAACACAGACACGACACCTGTATAGCACACAACTGCACTTTAAGAAATACATTCACACACTAATTAATGTAATCACCGGCATGACAGGAACCATGATATATGTTTCAATGAAATAAAGCCAGGCAAGAAGTTAGACTGAAAACCACACAGAGGTTGTTCGTTGAGTGCATTTTTAAATATTTTCTATTTGGAAAGCATGTAATAACAGCTTGTGGCAGATGTTTCTGGTCCCTGTGCTCATAGCGCTGATGAAAGACATTGGCCCCCAAATACTCACATATGTACTTATTTCATGTTCTCATGGCACAAAAAGCTGCAGATTTATGACAGACTGTAAAATATGTACACATTCACTTATGAAATAGTTAATAGTGTTATTGTTTTCAACAGTGTGTAAATTACCCAACTATTAATTGGTAAGGTGGCATGACTGGATGCAGAAAAAATGCGATGTACAAGCACCTGACCAACTTGAAGAATATGAAGAAATAACATGGCGGAAAGAGAAATTAAACCAAAATAGGTGGCTTTAAAATATTGGCATAACTTTAATTTACTTAATTTACTTCATGATGTGTAATGAGGACAGGCTAAAAGGTATGAGACAATATAAAATAATTACAAAAAGGAAATAAAAAAGCAACCAAGTGGAAACATGGTTAATTCACTCAAAGACATCTTGGTAAATAGAATGATGGTTAAAATAAGTATCAAAATATAGTGGTGGTTAGTTCTGTAGGATCAATACACTAAATGAAACACAAGGTTATGATGAAAATAAAAGGCACATAGTTGCACCCTATATTGTTTATTTCACATGAAAATATTATATGGCAATAATAAGTGCCATTGCCCCCCCCCAACCACACTCTGAGTGTCCATCTCACCACACAAAATACACGGTTAAGTGATGCTCGAGGGAGATCTTCAGCATCCAGTGTCTTGCTAGAAGGGCTGGGCAAAATATAAAGTGTTCAGTTGGTTATTTTAAACATATGACAGACTAACCTGTGACTTTACAAAGAAACCATTGTCATGTCTCAGTGCAGCACAAAGTTGAAAATCAATGAAAAAGAAAATGTTAGTGAGTTATAAACATGATTTATAGATTTCTGTCATCTAAATTGTACATAACAACATAAACTCTAAAATACAGGAATTTCAGCTGCGTTCATATATATATTATATATATATATATGGTCTGTAATAGTGTTTAAAATTCGAAACCATTCTTGAGTCTGGTAAGGGGGCATTCCGTGTAGTATAATTATGTCTTGTAAACTCCAGTTTCCAGCTTTACCACTGATTTAACCCACCTGATATTTTATGAGACCATGAGATCTTTGCCACCACCACCAGTAATAATCTTTTCCTATGCACCTTGCGCTGTATGAAGTTTCTGAATGCAGTGTGGCCAGCTATGACATCACACTCCTGCAGAGCACGGGAGCCAATATAAACTCATATGTCTTATATACAGCACAGGGATCATGGAATTAGATAACATTTGGGGCATAAGTACCAAAATCAGGTATAGCAAACACATATTTTTTCTATATATACCTAGTGGTGTACAAGTTATCAAAGGCAAAAAAATATTCTCCCATTTGTATATTTTAATCATACTAAATGATGGGTTAGACATATAAAATGTATGCCAAATAGCCTTAGAATAATCATAACAAACTTAAACAGTACATTATTTATGTAAATGTATTTCTCTGGCATTGTCTGTCATGCTATTAAAAAATAATCAACAAAAACATTGATTTAACCCGTTAAGTCCCCTTAGGACGTACCTGTACGTCCTGACTCGGTTGCAGCGACAGGGACATCTACCTGTCGCTACACCGGAGATCAAGTTGACTATGACACCATTGGCATCAAAAATGTACGAGAGATCCCCAAAGGGATTTCGAGTCATACTGCACTGGGAACAGTGCAAAAACAAAAATGGAAAATAATATACATATATATATATATATATATATATATATATATATATATATATATATATATATATATACACATATATATATTCTTTAAAAAAATTGCTCCTTAGCCTTACCACTTTATTAAAAAATATTTAAAAAAAACTAACCATTGTTCTTGAGTAAAAGATGCTATTTTTTGTGGCTGCTCTAACTTTACTATAACAACATAGAGAAATATATGGCACCTGCAGTTAAATGTTATATAACAGTTATACCAATTATGGGAAACTAGGCAAGCAGTAATTAAATATTTTTCTATGTAAATTTTCTATGTTTCTATTTTTGCAATTCTCAGGTTGTTTTATTATTATTATCTTTTGTTTATATAGCACCAACAATGTAAGACTAAGACAAATTGATACATTAGGTAAAGAGGACCCTGCTCACAAGCTTGCAGTCTACAGATGCAAGTTGGTATCTTGTTTTGCAAACAACATATCTTAAACCTTCACTGAAACATATTTACTCCCAAAAGATAGGCAGTTGTCTATGAAGGCAGACACCATTTGTGACAAAATGTATATGTATATTTGAATATATTCATGATTGTTAATTTTTAGTTCTTTTTAGTGATGTAATGTAAGTAGTTCCATTAATTATTTCTTCAGCTATATCCAGCAATCAAAGTGGTCAAGAAATTAGTGCTGCTTTATTTAATTTGAACGTGGGAACATGCACATTGAAGCAGAGAGAAGGCAGTCAATCTACTGAATAATTCACTTTGTACTAACAAGCATTGCCTATAGATTGTAGCCTTGTTAATAAATATTGTGAATGCACAAAGCAGATATACTCCCACAAGACAGCAGATAGAACTCCATTTGTTAAAGAATTACAGTTCTTCTGTACAAAATGTTAGCATCATCCCACTTTGACTACTTAATATGGGCACTGAAGTTGTTTCTTTTCTGAAAGGCAATTTGGAAAGTCAGGAGCCATACTTACTTTAAGCAAGTAGAAGGAACTTTGTTAACGTCCTAATATAGGTGAAATAAAAATGCTAAATAAATAAGGGTTCGCAAAATGTGTGGAAAAAAGCATAATAGTTATAATTTGTTTCTTGCTTACATTTGTGATAGAGGATGGACGCTCAGTGAAAGCAGCAATCGTAAGTGTCAAAGTTTACAATGTTTATATGTTGCATAATTTAATGTATTGTGACACACATAGATGTGTGGCTATGCCTCCATATGATTTTTGCAGGTAATGTGATATAACGAACAGGCAAGTTTCTGCGTGATCATGAACATCTGCTTGTTCATACCTGCCACTGCCTTAAAAAAAGTGAAAATCATCAGGATGCAAGGAAAGAAAGATTTGCCTGCTATAACACTTTATAATTACAGTTAGAAAACACTGGTCATCATCACTTACAGGCTACATTATAGGTCATTGTGATTAAGATCTTACCTGATTTCCTATTGGGCCCTTCTTCTTTAATTGGTTGCATCTTTGCTGTGCACTAAAAAATAGACCAAACGCATTACTAGAATTATGTCTGTAGTAAGTACACATTCACCTCTTTTCTGTGCAATAATGATATATTATTATTATTATTATTATTATTATCTTTTATTTATTGAGCGCCAACAAACTATGCAGCACTGTACAATTTAAATGGTGCAGTTAACACATAGATAACAAATATACATTAATACATACAGATACATCAGGAGTTGAGAACCCTGCCCTCTCCATCTAGCCTTATGGTACATTTTAAGAAAGTTCCTGGTAGGAATGGTGGGCTTTGGAGGGCCCTGCTTGTGAGCTTACCAACAAATCAATAGCAATGGCAGTGCTAGAGGTATGTTGTAACATAGCTTGAATAACATTCTTTAATATATATATATATATATATATATATATACATATACAGTATATATATATATATATATATATATATACAGTATACATATACCGGTACATATACAGTATATACATACATATACAGAAGTATTATAGTATTTAATAGTCTTTCAGTTCTTGTAAACATTGATGTCTTGGTCTATTCAGGCATGCTCTTTTTTCTGGCACTACTCACTTCTATATCTAAGCAGCGAATCCTTGCAAGGTAACCCCCTAGAGATGATGACATTGCTATTTCTTGCATCGTCTGGAAAGCGAAATGCAAGGCCTATCCACTGCATGGTCATCCACAGTGCTGCCATCCAAACTTACCTTAAATGCAGTAGTTTCCTATATAACTATGGGACAATGATCTTGATGACTGATAGAGTGGATAGGAAGGGGTCACAGGTGACTAAATAACAAGGGAGTTAATGTTTGAACAGGCATAATGAGAGATACAAATGTGGGAATCTGTGACTGAACCTGAGAGAATGTGGTGGATATAAGTGATAAACCTGTGCACAGGGGGCAGACTTGGAATATCAAATATTTTACAGCGATGACAGCGACCTTCAATTGGTTGGTGGTGAGGGGGCAACATTTTGTTTTACATTATGGTCATTACAGCTGTGGAATTCATGATATCACAAAGCATACCAGTTCTTTACTGGTATAGAATATTGCCCGATCAATTTGATGCAATGGGTTCATGTTACCGACAAGACATTTGCTATATCATAGTAGAACCTCTAACACAGAAAGTTGTAAATAATAAGCAATTTGGTTAATTTATTATAGCTCTCAATAAATATCAGAGACCTCCTCCAGTACCATACCTTTAGAAACACACAAATGTAGTCAGAATAACATTACATCAATGTAACAGTGAACTTTGGAACATACATATAACTTACTTGGCAAAACCAATGAAGTCCTCATGGTTGGTATTAATATAAGACAGTTGAATATCAATCATAAGCAGTACCTAAAAACAAAAACTAAATACCATTAGGTACCAACACTACTACATTCTTTTAATGTAAGGCTCCTTTTTTGGTTGTAAAAAGTGCCATAAAACAGGTTTCTCACATTTCAAATATAATTAGATTGATGGTGAATCAGGTTTTGCTCAAAATGTTTGTGTCCAAAAGTTTTCTAGACAGGTGTGTTCATGCTGCACTACAAACAAGTCACAAATCTTTTCAATCATGTACTTTAACCAGTTCCTTCCCTTAAACCTACCCCATTTATTTCCACTTCAATCTCATCCACTTCTCTTTTACTATGCGGTCTTCTTACTTCTTAGAAGTCTTTTCAAACGTTCTAGCTGGCTCCCTACAAATTATGCCAGTCCTTCCTTAGACCCTCACATCCGTGCCTAAAAAATATGCTATACCCTCTTTGTTCTTTGCAATTTATACAGTTGGTATATTTGTGTTATAATATAGGGATACAAAATGTCGTGGTCTTTTATTTTGAGTTAATGCATTCATCTTATCCTTTCTCTAGGACTTATTCACTAAAGAGTGAGTTTGCAGGTGATTTGCTGGTTACTTACACAATATAGTACGCATTATGAAGGTCCAATCAAGACCAGGCTGGATCTCAGAAATTCAGGAGTTTATCTTTATCTTCCAAGGTTACTCACCTGATCTTTGGTTTTTCCTTCTCGTTCACGAATACAATAAGTAACAATCTTTTCAGTCTCTTCACAAAGTTTTGGATAGTCAGAAAGCTGTATTGAAAAACAAGTATTTTAAAATCACAGAATTTTACACCAGAATCATTCGGTTCCTGTAGCCTGCCCATTTTTCTTGCCGTAGACTAACTTACTCTTGGGAAGTACAATGCTGCCCCATTTGCTCCTCAAGCATTTATAAAGAGAAGGACATCATATAACTCAACTGTCAGAGGCTATTGTTTCAAACAGGGTAAGAAGGAATTTCTACTGCCCGTAGCACCAATAAATAATTAAGCATGGTTTTGTGCGAGTGTATACAGCACCGGGCAATGTCATAGACAGTTAAACATTCAAGCCTTACAAAGGGTCCTTACAAAATAGCGATGACAGAATAGTGCAGAAAACCTGATAAACAAGGAAAAGGATAATTGATATTACCGGACAGAAGTTCTAGGCTAGCAATTACGTTAATCCATGTGGTGTGACACACATTTGTCACATGCATCCAAAATACCATATGTGACAGACCTGCGTGTTTCTGACTTCTATAAAGTGCTCTGCAGGAATATACTGTTTCTAGTTACACTAGATTTAGACAATCTTAACCTTCCTGGACTCAAATACATCTTTGTGATCTCCCCTTACTGAATTCACAACATACACAAAAGAGATAGAATTCTTCCAGTACAACTGGTATTTTGGTATATCATGTACCAAAGATACCAGCTGTTCCATCTTTGCCACCAAAAAACATTAATAGGTGGTTTGGAGGGAGGGTCATCAGGGGGGACCCAAACCATTTATTCTGTAAGGGGTCCCAAAACTTCTGAGGGCGGCCCTGGTGGTACAGACATGCATAATAAGGGAAACTGAGAAAGCTTGAAATGTGCATAAAGAATGAATAAATAAAAAGCCGTTAAAAAACGAGACTATTGGTTCTGCCGTCAGTATCTATATACCTGGAAGAGTGTGTTAAAATGTCCATGTGAGGCATTAAGGATGTCCTTCTGCTTTATAGAAAGGTTATTTCTAATGTGTTTTATATATATGCTACACCACAGTTAACATATTAAGATGTTTTACCTGCATACCACTGCTAACTATTTTCTTTTCTTAAATCAAGTCTTTCCTATAAGCATTTTTTCCACACCATCCATACACACAAAAGCATTCAGAAGTGTTGTTACAGCTGGCATGTAACCAAGGCCATAGGTACAGAGTTCCAATTACTTGTTTACATTAGGCAAAGAAAAGCAATAGGTAAAACATATCAGGCCTTCATGTGCTTGTTCCTGAAGTCCAGCAGAGTTCTGTAGTAGTGTCAATACCTCTACTTTTAAGTGAGCAGAAGGGTATAGTTTTTATGAAATTTGGAAAGTTCTCCAAATGTACAATAATTGCTGATGTACTAAATAAAATAATTCACCATTCATCCCATCAAACCCCTGTTTTCATTTATTGTAGTGTGGACTAAACAATGATTTTGTGACCCTGTCCTGTATAATCTATATGTGGTATAATTTGATTTCTTATAACATTCTGAAGGGAGAAACTAAATGTTGGAACTAGTTTATTACTACTTAATGTTCTAGCATATAAGGGCATTCAGTTAAATTGTTTTTCAAGTATCATAATGCACAACTGTAGTACACAGACACCTTAATTATTACTACTATTGGTCTCTTGCAAATAGACAATGAAAAGGAATTTTTGTTCTAGGAGATATAAAAAATGTGCTATAAAACATTAACCTAGACTCAATCTAGATAAAATCAATGTGGCAGAAGAAGGTGCAGTGCATGGGAGTTATAAATGGTCGAAGAAGACCACATCATTCGTAGCAAAGTACAAAGCAGAACTCTAGTATTCTAGTTAGCCACCTAAAATCCACATAATATAACAAATCCATTAATACTGTCCTACTGTCCAAGGGACTGACACAATAAATGTGTTATTTCAAGGGGAGGAAGTTGGTAATTAGCCCTGACCTCAACCCCATCGCACCTTTGGGGTGAACTGGAATGGAGATTGCGAGCCATGCTGTCTCATCCAACATCAATGCCTGGCCTCACAAATGCTCTACTGGATGAATGGGCAATTCCCACAGAAACACTCCAAAATCTTGTGAATAGCCTTCCCAGAAAAGTGGAAACTGTTATAGCTGCAAAGGGGGTCCAGCTTCATATTAATGTCTATGTATTTAGAATACAATGTTATCAAAGTCCATGTTGGTTTAAGGGTCATGTGTCCCAATACTTTTGTCCATATAGTGTATCTATGCATGTATGTTACAGAGAATGTGCATATGTTACCATGTATGTGCATGTGTTTGCATGAGAATATGTTGGCATTTGTGGGTATGTGTAAATGTGTATGTATTACCAAAAGTGTGTAAATGTGTGTGTTAGCATGAGTGTATAAATGTATGTTTGAGTGTGTTAGTCTACATATGTTTGTAGCATGAGTGTGTGTACTAGTGTGTAAAATGTGTGCCAGTGTGTAAGTTACCGAAGGGGAGTGAAGGGGCCAATGAGGCTACTTGGCTTTGCCTGCCTCCCGGGTCAAAAGGTGCCAGTTCTTCCCTGCATGCAATTCAGGTGGTTGGTTCTTTATTGCACCATAGGAGGGGGAGAACTGGAGAACTCTTGTCTAATTTAAGACATTACAGAGAGAAGGAATATAGTTGAATCCAGTAACGTGATACTCCCACATATCAAAATTTAGTAGATTTTGGGATAACCTGGGGGAGAAAATGTGCAATCCCAATGGGCAATCTCCTACTAAGTTCATTAGTACAAGATAGGTGGAATGAAGTGAGGTCAATGGCTCACATCTGGCTTGCAGGTTTCCTGCTGAGCTCAAGTTTATTTTATTTGTGTATGGGAAGGAGGGGGTTGGGTAATTCCTACTCAACGTCAGAGTGCCAATAAACTCTTTATACTGTACGTTAGATCATGGATTACAAAGACATAGGTTTAATCAGTAACCTGACACCTGCATATTTGGCTATTCAACTAAGCGTTTTAATGAGGGGAAGACAAATTCTCTGTGGAGGTTTATACATGCAGAGAAGGTTGAGATTAACTCTGCTGAGCAATACAAAAAAAAAATGTTTAAGAAATACTCATAATAGTATGCCTTATAGTGTCATCGCTTGGGAACATCCTAAATTTTAGCTCAATTGTACAACTACAGATGACAAATCTCCATCAACGTATCGGTCTGATTCTACCCACAAGGGCAGTCCAGAAACAAAAAATGAGGCAAATTTCCTCTGTGTGTATGTCACAGACCCTCATTGGCCTTGTTAGTTTTTACCTTTCTAGGGACATACAAGGAAGGAAGTCCACGTCTGGGCTTGGACCGGAAGAGATCCCCATAGGGTGAAAGTACGAACAAGAAGGTTTGAGAACTCACCTTTGTTACCTTGGGCAGAGGAAATTTGCCTTGCATTTTGGTCCTGGAATGCCCATGGGAGCAGGATCAGACTGATATGTTGATGGAGTTTTTTCCTCTGCAATGGTGCAAGTTAAAACTTGAAACTTGAGTGGCACACCGTAGGGCACGCTATTAAGTGGCTTCCCATTCTTGGGGCTCTAAATAGCTGGGGTGCATCTGGCAGGGAGTGGAGCTCATGTGCCCATGAGAAGCGCTGTTTTACTATTATTTTTTAGCTCTCTGTAGTTCAGGGAATTTGATTGCATCACATTCTAAATACATATAATATGAAGTTGGTCCCCTCTTTGCAGCTATAACAGGCTCCACTCTTCTGGGAAGGCTTTCCAAAAGATATATATAAGTGTTTCAGTGGGATTTTTTCCCATTTATCCAGTAGAGCATTTGAGGTCAGGCACTGATGTTAGGCGAGAAGGCCTGGCTCGCAATCTCTCTTGCAGTTCATCCCAAAGGTGTTAGATGGGGTTGAGGTCAGGGCTCTGTGCGTGCGAGTAAAGGTCTTCCACACCAAACTCATCCAACAATGTCTTCCCACAAGAGTGGAACCTGTTATAGCTGCAAAGCGGGAAGCAATTTCATATTAATGTCTATGTCATCATGTGATGTCATGAAAGTCCCTGTTCGCGTAATGGTCAGGTGTTACAGTACTTTTGTCCATATATGTGTATGTTCAGTTCTTGAATAAACTCAGTCAAGGAGTTCTGAGGCTGTTAATGCCTTTGCCTCACATTTTTGACTCACAGCTCTTGTGTGTGGGTTTAGTCTGAGCATGGATTCACTGTAAGGCAAGTTGTTTGTGTTACTCTTTAGTGATCTCTCATACAAATAGGGGGCAGGTATGTCCCTTTATGAGATTAATTAGAACTAGAAATTGTGATTTCTCAAGAAAAGTTTAAATATTATTGAGTTACATAAAGTTTCTTAACAATCCTAGGGCCAGTTCTATGAAAATGATAGATAGGAATATTGCACATAAATCTATATTAAAATCACCTTGCATGGCAAATGTGTAACTACGCTTATCATCTAATTCTGTGTTCATATATATATATATATATATATATTGAAGAAAGACGAGGTGCTGAAGAATACCTTAGCTGCACATTTTTTAACAGTATTAATTAACTCCTGCATCACAAGGTCCACACATTTCAGTGCTGGTCCTTTCAGCTTCACAATCTGTTTTTTCACTATTGCTTCAAATGCCATATCTGGAGTGAACAGTCCAGTTCTGTAGAGACAAGAAGCAGAGATTATTGTAAATCATTTATTATAAATGTTCATCCCAGAAACCTGAGGATACGCGAGTTAGTAAAAGATGCAACATAAAAAGAAATGGTAGCTATGAATGAGGCATGGTTTCAAATGATTGATAGGAAAGTATTAGCCCCTGGCATGCCACCTGTCATTGGGCTGGTTGGAGAGATCAATAATCTTCCTTGTAACTGGCCAATATACGCTATGAAGGGCTGTGCCTAAATGCATCTCTCATTATAAGTTTAACCAAACTGCAATAAAATATGAAGAAGCCCTGCTTAAACAAGCATAAAATGTCTTCTGGTATTTGTAAGGAAGATACTATGAGACAACAAGATCATGGTATTTTTTTATGGAGAGATATATATACTACTGGAAGAAACCATACATGGGCAAGAGAATGCTACTACCACAGCAGACCAAATGAGAGAGGATATATGAAGCGTATGAGATAACTATGGATGGATAGAAGACCTACATCTATACTCTCACAACTTGAGACTGACCAGCACAGTACAACCCAACCACAAGGAGACCCAGAAGAACAACAAACTGTGTGGCTGACATCAGAAGCTGAAACTTTGCTACCACCTCTGCCATTACAGAGCACAGAGGCTGAGATGAGGCATAAGATCATGGATAAACTAGCTACAGTCAACCCTCGAAATCGATTACCAAGGCTCAGTGGAGAACAGATGCCTCACAACCATCCCTACTACCACCATAACTCAATGAACTGGTATACACTACAGCTGCCGTAATCCTGGAAGTGCTTGCCTACTCACTCAGGAACGACAAGAGAACGTCCCCTCAATGGAAAAGTGTGATTGGAAGACAAGATCAAAGCAACCCGAAGAGAAGTTAGCCAGCTGGTAGAGGTACAGAAGGGTGCGAAGGTTAAGAACAAGACTCGCCTACTTGGAAAATACAAGGACCTAACTCCATCTGAAGCCCTAGACACAGGCTTCCAGCACTGCCTACGACTGACTAAGGAGATACACTAGAGAAGCAGAGGCCAAAAAGATAAATGCTCTCCAAAGAACCATCCAAGGTGTACTCCCAATTGCAGTGCAACACCACAGTAACAGCAGAACCACCTAGCAGCAGAAACGGAGTGATACTGGAAGGACATGTGTGGGAAAGAAAATACACATAAAACCAATACAAAGTGGCTGCAGGACCTGAGAGCTGGCCACAGCAATCCCAGAACAGGAACTAGTCAACGTCACAGTAGCAGAAATCCAACATAAGTCAATAACATCAAGAGCTGGACAGCACCTAATCCAGACATGGTCCACACCTACTGGCTGAAGAGACTGAAAGTGGTACATCAACACCTAGCAGTACAAATGAACAAATTGCTAACAGGTTCCTACCCAGACTGGCTAACAGAAGGAAGAACAGTGGTGATCATTAAAGATCCCCCAACTACCGACCAATAACCTGCCTCCCCACAACATGGAAAGTCATATCAGGCACCATAGCTACAGGAACACATGGACTAATGCATGAGCGCAGCTCAGAAGGACATTGAGGACAACACCAGAGGCTCCAAGCACCAGTTTAAGTCGCCCAGAACTCAAAGTCTAGACAGACCAACCTAAGCCCAGCCTGGATTGACTACAGGAATGCCTAGAATTCAATGGAGAAAGTATCACGGCAAGCCAAGACCCTGTATGTGATGTACCATCGACAAATAGCAGCGGTGGCTGATATTGGGAAGAAGCAGCTAAGATACGACGCAGAGCCCTCAGAGGACCCGAGGTATAAAAAATATCCGTGGGATGTGTGTGGTTGAACAATTAGCGCATGTTTCCTAACTATGTGCCCTGAGAGCTGAATCACTTATACTTCGGGATCAATTTAGAATGTGTTTTTATTTTCCTGCAATTATCTAGAAAATAGATAGATCATTAAAAAATTCCCCTTATTTTGGATGCATTTAAAATCTATCTATCTATTTTGTGGAACACACATATAAAGTATGTAAAGTTATTGAAATTAAAATAACTACTACTTTCCAAAATTCCATACATTTGTGAAGTTGATCTGTACTAGTGCATCAATAAAGTGGTAATACTTCTTAGTTCATTTATTGAGATAACAGCAATTTAATGTTGCTGTTTCTATGACCCCTGCTGTGCAGTTGATAGAACTACAAGATCATCTATAATTACATTACCCAAAGTTGCTTGTAGATTTTTTAGGAAATACAATGTAAAGGATATTGGGCAGACACTGGGTGTGAGGAAAATCTATCTAGTTATACCTAACACTTCGTGTGGCAGACCCTTTTATCCAGAATTTTCACTCCTGGGTACTCAGCAAGCATTGGTTATTGGAAACCAGGAGGAGAACCCTGGCTCTTCACCACATCAGCCCCTTTTCCCCAGACATTGGGCTTCAGGCAGGCACGGCATGGTCCACTGGGCCAGTGCCTCCCACATATATGTACCTTTATTGCTGTTCGTATGACAGATCCTGCTCAGTACATGCAGCCAAATGCTGCAAAAGTTTAGGTGCGTACTGTGTGGATGTTTTCAGAAGACGTTTCCATTTATTGGCTGCTGATCCCCACTCGGGGCCCTGACCGCTGCAAACCGAGGCAAGATACAGAAGGATAAGACTATACTGTAACTGTAAACAAGCCAATAAGGTTGGGACAAGCAAAAAATAAATGAATGCCAAAGTGAAATCAAGGTCTGCTACATGGAGGAAATCAAGGATGTAGCTCATTAAACAGAGAAAGAAAAACTGATATGGCCACACTTATTTGTGCAACAGGTTTTGCCAGGTTTAGTGTGCAAAGCGTCCTGGTATAGGATGGTATTGCACACTAAACTAAGATGTTGCTCTGCCTATAGAACAAATAATAAGCTAAACTGCATAATAAGCCTGTAAACATGTACTTGTAAAATACAAACAAACAAAAGCCTGGTTGGATTCCCCCGGGCTAGGCAAATAAAAACAAAACTATTGAAGCACTCCCACTACTGAATGCACTTGAGAGCGCATGAAGTTTTTATTTGGGATACAGATTTCTTGATACATGTTTCATTAGGGAACTAAAAGTTGATTGTGTTTTCTTACCCTTGTATCCCTTCTAATAAACCTCTGAGCACTTTAAAGCCCATAAATTGCTCAGTTGTCACCACATTAGAATAGCTGGCATATATGTGGCTTGTGTTCTTCTTGTGGCTTCTTGCTATGTTATAGCAAATTCAACATCTCAATTAGTGCCCAAGTAACAAAAAACAGACACCTGTTGGATTCTGGAAGATTTCTCTAAAGACGTATTAGTGCAGAAAAATGCTCTCTATTTCTCATTATTCAGTCACTGCATAAACAATTTTTGTTTCTCCTTTTTTTTAACGTCCAATAATTTTAAAAGCAGGCAGAAAATCCACAACCAGATTGCGAAGGAAAGAAGTCTCTGTAATTTGTGCTCTGAAATATTCACCTGACACCATGGATGTTTTTGATTGCATAGCTAATCTCTCTTCTAAGATCTTTCTCCTCAAATTCCATCTGAAGAATAGTTAAAACATAAATCGATATTATTTGATTGATCAAGTTAAATTTAAGCAATTTAAGTGAGAGTGAAACTGTAATCTGAACTGTGATACCCTTAATCAGAAATAAACATATCTAAAAAAACATACAAATGGTAAAGATGTGCTTCTCATAAAATACAATAGAATTTTTGTAGCGCCTACCCTGTGAAGTCTATAGGAAAGGAAGGTGTCAAAAAATGCATAGAATGGTCCAACCTTTTAAAGGACTTGTCCTCTGATTTGCAAAAATCCTAAATACAGGATAATGTTGAGCCTTGAATGCAATATAGGTGATCTTTTTTGTAGGGATCCCAAGTAAATATCTTGAAAGCTCCCCAGTGTGGTAATAAGAGAGCCTCCAAATAAGCAATGAGCCAAAATCATCATATATGATGGAAGAGTTATACAGACGTTTGATATGTAAGCCCAACACAGGACAACCAAAAATGTTGCTAGGTTTATCAAAATATAAACAAATTGCACAATTTTTTTTTTTTCAATAATGGTTTTAAAACTAGTTTTATTGTTTGTTCTTTCTGCTTTTATTGTTATGCTGTTGCCATAATGTTACTAATGCACCTGAAATGTAAATTGGCTTCTTTACATAATAGGATAACATTAAGATAACACGTCTCTGTGATCTTCTAAAGCTGAGTGGGGTACACGTAATGGAAAATAATACATATGTATCTGTTCAGAAATTATTTTCCATCTTTAAAGATCTTGTCCTCCCGAACTAAATTAAATTTCCAGGATTCCTTTACTTCTTTCTAAAGTAAACTTCTTTGACATTAATGTAGTTGCTTTGTGTGAACTTCTGTGTGAACAGAATAAGCACATGCTTAGAGCAAGCGAACATACAAAATGCCTTACTTCATACTTTATCCCCCTACTAAAAATTCCTATTCAGCTTCTATTCTTTCTTTGTTAACTTTATTAAATGGTTTTATCTAATTGGGGAGATGTAGATAATTAATAAAAATTGAGTTAAGCATTTGAAAGCTTACCTTTACAAGCTCAAATGGGAAACGTTCATGAAAGATGCGATTGATTTTTGCACCACCTGAAAGTTCTCGAGTATCAACTTGATCACCAGATCCTTCAATCCTCTTCTCAAAGTCCACTGCAAAATGCTGCACCATCCTATAAACAAAGAGTAATTTGCCAGGAAAAATAGAGAGTACATAACATTTGATTTAAAACAAAACTGTCACATTTGCAGTTTTTAGGACATATTTTTTAAACCAGCTGTAGCATTATGTTTAGCAGTAGTAGTATTTTTCAATGATTGTAATTCTCCTGAAGCTATTTCCATTTAAAGCTACTAACTATTTAACCTCTGCAAATTAAGGTTTGCTTCAAAGGGTAATAGCATAGTAACTTCCTTGTCACTCAACAGCATTACCTAGGTTTATTTAGTGTACTGAACTGTAAAATGCAGTCTTTGGAAAAGTGGCAGAGCAGCTTTAATCAAACATTAAAAAATACTGATATTATCCTTGCATCAACACTAAATGAAAGTTTCAAATTTCAAAGTAACACAAATGATTGACTACCCACAAAATCCCCATTTTATGCTAATCCTACTACGGTAATATTTTTTAATCTTAACATATATATATGCCAGTGTTCCTATTGGCCTCCATCGTTATCACAGTGAACGGTGTAGATGTACAAGGCACATATTTGGACTATAATAATGTGTCTTTCTCACACGGAATGATATTAGGGGGCATTAACAACTGTTATAAAACATATTTATTTTTGTTGAAAACAAACAAAACCAAAGCCCTACAACACTTACTGTAGCAATGCTTTGGTTTTTCTTGATGGATCCTCGGGCTTAAAATTTTTGTAAACCTCTACTTCATGTTCAATGGATAGCAGGAGGCTTTGTAGTTTGCTCCGTAAGTCTGGCAACGTATCACGTATGTGGTTGGTTAATTGCTTTTAAAAGAAAAGACATACACAGGATCACAAATCATTAAACAAATAGTTTGGCCGCGCTGTGTTGTAAATTATGGCTTCTAATGTTGAATTAACAATCTTGTAAACATTTTCAAATACATTTGTCCTTACAGAAATACCTTAGTTCCCCTTTTAAATGTGAAAGGGGATAATGATTTTATAGTAATCTTATGATTCAAATACCTGATTCAAAACTTTCTGAAGATATGTGGTTCCCATGCGATCTGCCATATGTCTGTAAGATGGGTGTGACAGGAAAAAAATATTTTCTGCTAACAATGCAGCTTGAATATCCTTTTTGCCATCAATATCTTTCTGACTTCTGTTCACAACACCAATATAACCTTGAATAAAAGAAAGAATCCCATTAAAATGCAAACAACGAATGTCTGACATTTAAAGGGTTAGTAACACTATGCAAATAGCAGAAACTTCCTGGCACTTCGCTGTGCCAAGAGCTTAATGTTCCTATAGCTTAATGTAAATTTTGCATCAAACCTTTTTTCACAGAATATCTAAGGATGAGGATAGTTTTAATGAGAAGACATTATAACTTTCATCAATGAATAAGTATAAGACTTTCCAATAACATAATCAATGTATGTGATAACGTATGAGAGCGTTCCTTCTTTAAAGTTTATTATTTATAAATAAACTGAGTTTATTCTTGCTCTCTCTCCAGTTGGGAAAATACCATTACAAATGCTCAGTTTTAAATCAACATGCAAAGACTTGTTATCTTGCTATACTCTGATATAAATCAATTATATCAATAAATGAGGTAACTTAAATCCACACTAAATAACTTAATTCTCCCTCTGATAACCTTACAACTCACACTGTTAGCACAGATACTGACAGTTTTTTTCATAACTCTTGAGCACTCTGTAAAGCTCTCAGTGTTTAAGGAGCATATATCACCCTTCTTTCACTCTCTGTCACCAGAAACTCAAACTGCATGCAACATGGCCATACTCGCTATCTACATAGCCCCTTTGGACTTTGTCCCTGGTCTGAATATTAAACTGAAAGCAACATTTAAGGGTAGTCCTGATGCTAACGATTTAATAAAGAAGCAATACCCCTGCGAAGAGGAAGCAGTTTGTTCTCCAAGACTTCCTGTGCATCGGTCCCTTCATCCATCAGGTCTAGTTTGGTGACCACGCCAATTGTTCTCAAACCTTTGAAGCAAACCATATTAAAAACTAAGAAAACCATGAACGGCAGCATGTATGTAACGTATAACCCCTTCCTGTATTGTTTGTCATATTAAAATTAAGCAGCATGAATTGGAGGTAGTCTCATAAACGTACAAGACTACTGTCTAGGTAAAAATAATGGTAGGAGCATTCAACAGAGCACACTGAATGAGCTACAATTATAGATCATGTGGAAGAAATAAAAACAAGGCAGGGTCTGGCCATTCATCAGTGCCAGGAATGAGGTTTGTAATGGTGTTTGTGTGTTAAATTCAGCAGAGTAAGTGTAACAGCACTTTGAAAAGGTAACCCTAATTGTTTCAAAAGTATTTCACTCAAGTGTTTCACTCAAGACGCAGAATGTTTCTGTGGACTTTCTAAGTGACATGGCTGAATGGCTGAACTGTCATTTATAACTGCTAGCTCTTCTGCTTCCGCATTATATTACATTGCATCACAAGATCCCTGTCAACGTGGAAATAATATATGCAGATTGTAGGAAGATCATTAGTTTAAACCATTTTTCTTCTTCTTCACTAGAGAAAAAAAGCCAAGAAACAAGCAGACTGCTGCGTCATCTACATCCGGTCTTTCTCTGCCAGCACCTGCACCGTATACGTCACAGTGTTTGAAGAGGTTCTTATCTTGGCAAGAACACAGTGCTGACATTTATCAGATTCTTACATTCACTGGCTTCTCAAAATCTGATTGAGCTGATAAAGTCACAGGTGCCTATATAAAAATCAAAGCAAGACAAATGACCGAGAGCTTAACATTACATTACATTAGATAGAAAATGGGGGGGGGTTAATATTGGTTGGCACAATCTTAAAACAAAAGTAAAGCAATATATCATGTTCTGACCTCTGTCGCTGTATAATACAAATCTAATGTATGCATAAAGGCAAAAACATATTCATTACTGTTGATTCAACAACCATTGCTGGTTCAATGCAAAGAATTTACAACAGGTTGTCAGCATCCATGCTCCATTCCCAGCCTACAGGGAAACCCCAAATGCTCTATTATGTTTTCAAGTTAATGCAATTATTTCCTGTCCCTAAGACTATGCTTCATAATGGTAACTGTCCCTCCATACTGAAAAAAGAAAGTTAGGAAACACGGATGCCCACTTGGGAAACAGTGATACCACAGCATATAAAATACTTAGCCATGTATTTACTTATTTACTATAAACTACAGTTGACTTCTGAAATGATTTGCTGTGATAGCTAGACAATAGCTTTTAACTTTTTAAAATACTGCTTTTTGAGCTTTGTAAAACTAAACTAATTCAATGCCTTTAGGTCCATTCATAAAAAAGTATATTATTTATAAGATCACGCTATGAAAATGTATGATTAAAAATATATCTAAAGTTTGGTTGTAAACGTTTTTCATTCATTTCACAGATGCCTAATAAGAGCACATTGCAGGAGACTAAAATAGATGTGAAGCAATCAATAATGATAACACAAATAATAATTGCAATCATAGCAATAAACGTATGAAAGCAATTCCCACGATTAACAGGTGCTATAGCTCTGCCGCAAATAATGACATGGCAGCTACTGTATGCAGAATGTCTCTATTTGCATGCAGAGAAACAACACAAGCTTTTGCCAAGAGCAGTTTCTATTTCAGGTCAAAGAAACAGTGTCTGAATTTAAATGCCATCTCTAAAGTCATTAGCGAGGCCAAGAAAAATGCAGATAAAATGCTTCTTGTTCTAGCATGAAACAGCAGCTTAGTCATTCCACAGAGAAAACATTATTTCCAATCCTGAAATAAGACAAAATTATTCCAACCACATCAAAACAAATTAATGAGGATATGCTAAGTGGCTGTAAATAACGCTTCGAGAAAAAAAAGGAAAACATATATAATATATGTCTTATCTAATACTAAATCATATCCAATGGAAGCCACCTGTTCTTGTTCCCTTTTTTGTGGTCTAAACTTTGGCTGAGGTGATATTACATTTATCTAAATTACAGAATTCATTATTTTGATATTTGTTGAAAAGCATCATGCGCATGTCTTTCTGCATGAATATTCCAACACAAAAGCCAAGAACTCTCAGAATTGTTTATGTTAAGTGTCCAACCATCATTTCCATGCACGATTATTAGGATTATAGCCTGCTAAATAACATTAATGAAGCAGAGCTACAAACTGCATTTAACACTATAACTACTGGTATATGTTCATGTCTTTGATACTGAGTGATCTATCAGTGTTTCTAATTCTCTGGGGTCTATTCAATAAAGGATACATCCAGTCAAGTACTCAGGCAGTGCTTGACAGCAACCTAATGGGACGCTGGACATTTCAACAATAAATAGGCAAGTTGGTTTGCAAGGGCAACTAGGTCAGTTCAGTTAATAACAACAACTTAAACTTGCGTGGACAGGTCTGCCTGTGAAGTACGTTTTTATGGAATTACTGTCTCATTTATAGACAATATTACCATTTATTCCAACACTAACAGCCCAACATATCCATTTTTAAATTATTTATTTATCAGATACATTATAGTATTGTAGGTTTGATGCCAGTTTAATGCCCGCCTGAACTATTGTTAGCAATAAAATGGGGCATCCAAAAAGAGTGGCAACTACTGGCGCTGTGTCTGCAGCCTTTTTAAATCTTGCTTCTTTCACAAACTAACTGTGAGGCTTATTAGATATCCAAGCAAAGTAAACAGAATCTGAAGAGTACAAAATCAAGTCACACTTAAAAGGCAGTCAGCTGTACAAATGATTTTTTTTATCCCACTCAGAAATTACCTGGACTTTTAAATATTTCATATGGTGTCGAGGTATGGAAACACATAATAATAACATAATAATTGCAAATATTTTAAAAAAATATTTTAGAATAAATGCTACATTTCATTACTAAACACTATCGGAACAACAAACCTTGTAAGGAACTAGTATTTCATCTGCTGCTACTAAACAATAGAACGCATGACATTGCTTGCCATTAAAAAGTGTACGGCAAGTTATGTCACCTCTACACAATAGCTGAAATTTCCAAGTGCATGTAATGAGCCAGAGAATAAAAAAATCCTACAATCCCACCTCTTCACAGGTTTATATTGTATACTGTTAATATGTTATATGTTAAAATATAGTTCAATTCTAGAAAAAGAACAGCAATAGCTAGGCACAGAATTTACTAATTTCTTAATTCACCACATCATATAAAACAAATAGTCATTAGTAGTGATTAGTAGAGTCTGTCAGTTACTAATTCCAATGGAAGGAATTAAAACATGCAGTGATGTCAGCAAAAGTAATAATAGCCAAAATATTTAAAAAGGAAATGTATTCATTTAAGATGACTATTCTACATTGTGGCCTATTAGCCTGGATTTATTAATTTATTTATTTGGCAGATACCATGAGGATCCACTTCTTTAGCCAGCTTCAGGGCATCGGAATTGGCAAGATCTGTGTTGGCGGGCGTCACTGCAAGTATCAGACAATTCTCTCGACTGATGAACTGCATTATCATTTCACGGATCTGATGTTCGATGTCTGGAGGCTGGTCACCCACTGGAACTTTTGTAATCCCGGGTAAGTCAATAAGAGTCAAGTTCAACACTGTATGAATGATTTGTAGAAAAAATATCTTCAAATGAATGTATCAGAAAACAGCAATCATAATCAAAGAAATATTTATATTTGTGACTAAATCATACACATGCCCGCTCACATACATACAGTTAATAAGGTAATGTGCAGTCATCATGCAAAAAATAAATTGAGTACCAAGTTCCAGAATGTAATCTAAAATGAATCAGTTATATATTCAAAAGTTGCTTTCCATGCTTATATGTTCGGATTTAGAGTTGTCTTTATTACGTGTCACTGCATTTTATTTGACCATTTCTCAAATTTAAATAGATATAAAATAAAATTTCCCAAATAAATCATTTTGTTTACCATGTGGGGAATATATCCTTAAATTAATAGGAATGGATGAAATGCCTTTATTCATTCCTGTTGCTCTATCAGTTTCTGCTTCAATCTCTTGGCACACTTCATCAAAGTCACTGAATCTGATTCCTTTGCAGTGTAGGAACTCTGCATATTCTGTATAACGGAAGATAGAGAAAAACATTACCATCGAAATGACCACCGAAAAAGAAATAAAAAATCAAATGAATTCTTTTTTTTCTTATGTTTTTTGCACATTTCACTAAACATTATGAAGTACAACAACTAATTTAACCATTTGATCAGTTTAAATGGGAGTTATTTCAAAGTTGATCAATTAAGAAATATTGGACACACTTTTGTAGAATTAGGAGGCAACCAGTCAGTAAAAAGAGTCATACAATGATTGTCTGGCTGCTCTTTTTTCTCATCCTCAACAACAATAACTGGATATATGCGGAGTTACCAATTGTTTGCACTGTTCAAAACGAAATGGTCCCCTGATTGCAAGCTGGACCCTTTGCACTGGATGCATTTTACTTACAATATGTTTGGTGATGTTTAGCTTACTTGTCAAATACATATAAATAATTTTTTTCATAAATATGCACAATATTTACAAGCATCCATATTTCAGTTAGATCTGGCCACCAATGAAACAAACTTTTCATACAATCGAAGGCACGGCTTGTCAGCTTTAATTTAATGTGCGCTGTGTTGTTGATATAAAAACTATACACAATATATATATATATATATATATATATAAAGTATACACAAATACATTCAACCCATGGGAAACAGTGTCCCTGAAATGATGCTGATTTACATCTGAGCTAATTAATATCCAATCCATAAATTCTGATGTGAAATGTCATGCAATTTCAAATACGGCAGAGGCATTTCTGTGTGTATATTCCAAAGCATTATGCCTAAACCACACTGCATTACAGATTTTACTCCTGAATTTCTAACAACTTTGAATGTTACATTAAATATAAAACATCCTCTAAATGGCAAGCTTAATTGGCAATCATTTCAGTTGAAGCTTTTCCCCTTACTGTTTCCGCAGCCATTCTAAATGTCACTTCTAATTAGGGTTTGTGACTGGAGAAAATGTTAAGCAAAACAGAGCCAGCCTGTGTGTCTGTTGGTTGGGAGGGGCGGGGGAGGGCACCAAAGAAATCCTGCGTCCAGATCCCAGTAACTTCAGACTCACCTTTCTACTCTAGACACCATACCTTCTCAAATGCCCACATACCCGCAACCCAATTTAGCATTTACTCAATATTTTCCTCTATCTCCTGACTGTTCCCTCAGTCTCTTCCAAAGAACATTCCTAATGCAGGTGTTTATGGAATCTCAGTTTAGTATCCAATACGGCAACCATTAAATTATAAATCTCCAGAAGGAGGACCCCCTCTTATATTTTTGTAATGTTTGCTTTGTAACAAACTCTTATCTAACACCACATTAGGAAACAGCACTACAGTACTTGGCATTTTATAAATGCCAATGATGCAAGAAGGAAAAACATTTTAAAACAAAAACCTGTAGTTTTCAACACATTTCTATAGGTCAGTGCTATCCAGTTTCTGACTGGGGCCCTAAACAGATGCTTAATGTGCTTATATGTTATACCCACCTCTGGATTTAACATATTTTAAATAAAATGCATTTGCTACTACTAAAACGATCTTCTACACATTTGTTTTCCTGTCACTTGCTCTACTTTATAAACAACCAATACAACATTTGCATAATAAGGCAAAAAAAGTGTGTACAGCTTTTCAAATATATATATATATATATATATATATATGTAAACTATTTTTGTAAAAGCATGAAGAAACACAAATATAATCTTACCTGTTGTAGAATTTATAAGCTGAAGGACCAGCGGACGTCTTGTTACAATGCCTGAGCCTCGTGGAAGAAAATCTCTAAAATTACAAAAAAAAATAGTCCAAAGTTTATACTAGTACTCTGTCATGACTTCTGTTTTATAACCGTTCAGATCCCTTTTCAGAAGTAATGTCCACATAAGTACCTCAACCCTACAACCATACATATACCACCAGAACATCTATTATTCAGCTGCCAATTCGGTTAATTCTCAGAAGGTGCACTAAAAGCGCTTTGATCCACGCTGGGAGAAAGGTGCTATATTGATACAAGTTATTATTATTAGTTATTATAAACATAACTCCTTTAGGGGCAAGAAGAAAACAAGAGCGATTTGCTGTAGTAGCAGCAATGTAGGCAGCAATCTGATCATTATACTAATCACACAGTAACACAGCGATCAGTCTCACACTGGAATGAGATTTTCATGAAATCGTTTGCCAGTGTGTTGGTTCGACCATGACACTATAGTAAAGCCACCGCCTGCCGCACTGTTATTCACTGATGGGGGAGTTGTGTTTCAGCTTTATTATACATGATGAAGGGCCAACCCTAGCTTGTGCTGCAGGAAGAGTTTGACTGACCCTGTATAATACATAGCTAAAGCTGCAAGATTTCTTCAAAGTCTCATCACACACTAAATTATGCATTCTACAGGGTCAGCTTACCCCTTCACCCTGGAGACACCAGTGTTGGCCCATCAACTCTCCTTTTAGTGAATACACCCCAATGTATCATAAACGGGCTACATTTGTGAACCAAGCCAGTCATAGCCCTTTAGGTTTCCCGCAGCAGTTCCTGGCTTCATCCTACTCTGTTTTTTAAAACTGGGGGTATTTTTGGGTTGAGAATTGCCTCTCACTGAGTTCTGCTGGGGCTCTCAATCTGCCCTCACTGTACAGAGCACTCTGCTGTACAATCACATTTAACCCTGTTGGGGGGAAAAAATAAGTATTAAATTAATTGTCACAGTATTACTGGGCCACAGGGCTGGGCTTACCCCATAGGCTAAAAGTTCCCCTGTTCCCCTAAACACATGAATAGGGACCTAAGTGCATAAGGGGATAGGAGAAAAACTGAGGAATACTGCTCAAAAGAGCATTTGGACATTGGTAGCCAGGTAGAGTTTTTAGTGACCAAGAAAGCACAGATTCACTGAGTGCTGTATAAAATACCTCAAGGAGTAAAATCCAAGAGGCATAGCAGGCAAAGAAACATATTAGTGAAATGCTGCAAGTCCAGCCTCGCAGGAAATGCACGCAATATATCCTGGAAGACATCATTAGAATAATGAGGGCCTGAAAACAAGTAGAAACGGGTGCAAGAGAATCTGCAAGGCGCTCCTCACCGAGACCGCAGGCCGGTTCCTGCTGCTCACTACAGAGCCGCGCGCGCTCGCGCTGGCCGCGCCCCTCACCTGCCCACGAAGTTCTCCAGCACCGAGCTCTTTCCCGCACTCTGGCCGCCCACCACGGCTATCTGCGGCAGGTCCAGGTGAAAGCTCTGCCCAATTGAGCTGAAGGCGTCCTGCAGCCGGTTCACAAGCGGGATCAGGTCCTCCATGCCCCTGTTACCCATGAGGAGGGCAGATAAAAGTTCGATTGTCGCACCGCTCCTACTGTCTCACTCTGGGGTGTGTCAGTCACCTCTTTCCCACTACGCATGCAGCGAAGGAGGAGTGGAGAGAACTTCGGCTTTTGCGACTGGAGCCCCTGGACGGTTTGTGGTAATGAGATGGTTGCCACAAGCCAGTGTATCGGTACGGCGGCTCCACACACCGTCCTGTCCGTCTTACAGTTGCGAGTCCTCCGGCTCGCCGCCGCTGGCTGCTGTCTCTGGTGCTGGAAGACGATGCCGTCCACTGCGCATGCGCGTCAAACAGCCTCCCGCAGTAGAGGCGCCGCTGTCTTCTATCCCGAGAGCTGCTTTATTCGGGGACAGGCGAATGAAGAACGTACCGGAGGGCGAAGGTGTGGAGGGCAGATATTTGGAGCGTTCTGTAAGCCCGCTGGGCAGTGACATGATAATGTACCGGTTAATATCCTCACGGTGCTGCAAAGACTGCTGTGAATGGCTAAATTGAAGTCTACATCCATTCAGTGCCACACGAATGGTGGCTCATCTTTCCAACGCAATTTGATTTGGGGAATAGTCAGGTTTCTTGCTTGTATGTTTTACATTAAATCGAATTGCATTGGAGTTAAAGTTAAACTTTGAACCCATGGCTGGGCGGCCCTGGCACTGTAAGGTGGCTGCAACCTGATGATGGCAGGGCAACGCTGGACTTTTCTGCCAAGGTAGCCTGCGGCAGAGCATGTCAGGTCAACCTGCCACAGGGGCGCATGTGGACTGCGTATGCATAATAGCCAAAACAGACTCATAATGAGTCATAAACATGCATTTCTAAAACTATTTCACAAACGTCATTCCACTTTTCATACAGCCATTTCTCACTCAATCTCTTATAAAGCATGTGGCTCACACAAGAAGTTTGCAATTTTGGTGCCTATGGGGTTTTTTTTATACATTTGTTGTAATATGTGTTTTGTTTTTTTAATATGTGTACATGAAGCTTTACTTTGGCTCAAATATTTTCTGGCATTGTAGAAAGTCTACTTGTTGGAAGAAGGTCAACATCTGCACCAGAAATTGGTTCATGGAGAGACTTCAGAACTGCCTTTATTCTTCGTGACAGGGCCAGGAACACAATGCTCTGAGCAAGGAGCTAGGAGTATTTATATTAGAAAGTTATTATAATTTTTAATATGTTTATTAGTGTAATTAGGGGTTATACAGGTTCATACCGCAGCTGGTGAGCGAGTAGAGCGCTGTGTATGTACACCCTTTTTTTATGTCCAGGTGTTTATAAGCCCTTAATTGCCATAGCGAGCCACGGGTGATGTAGAAGCAGACAGGTATCATACGTCCATTGAGAGGTAGAAAGACTAGTGATCCAAAAGCCACCCGGCAGCATGATGGTTAGGTGAACAACCTGACATTGGAAGGGTTGCTGGTTCAAATCTCCACTGCTCATGCCAGATGGATTTGTAGAGAAAGAAGCTTCTCATCACAAACAAATTAAAAATCAGAACCCTCTGCTTTGGCTTAGTTGGGGGTTCCTCCTCATTTCTGGACATTCATATGAATTAAAAAAATTCCCCGATGACATATGTCACATTAGCCCTTTAAGGCTGATGGGGTATTTTATTTAGTTGCGGGAGGGCACTGTTGGATTTCTGGGCAGACTCCTTACCTGCCTCCCCAGTCCCTTCTTATGTCTAAGTAACCCTGTGCTCATTGGGGGGCACAGGGTGACAGTGAACCCCCATCTGGTCTGCCAGAACCAGACTCCCATGGACTAGCCAGCTATGGGGGCTCTACAAGCCAGGAAAAGCTCAGTGCGCCTGACCGGGACCTAGCCGCAAAATTCATGGAACTACATGGCGACTAGGAACTGCAGCGATGCCTGCAGACAATTGGAACAGCGTTGCTACAGACGCCCTTTGCCCCACCATGTCGTTCTTTTGGGGGTACATTAAGCTTGTGGCGGGCAACACTCGGTGGTGGTTACAGAGAGGGAGCTCGTTCAGGAACCCTGGTTTTATTACCAATCTCTAAAACCGGGTTTACCCAGCCGCAGCTATGGAACGGCTGCCGCACTGCGCCTTGTAAGGAGGTGCAGTGCAATGCAGATATGACAAGTACACTTATTTGTCATCCAGGGGTTAAGTAACATCTGGAGTAACAAAGTGTTTTCTGCTGTAGATAAGTGGACCATCTTAACAGCTGCTTAGCGAACACGTTATTGCCATCTAGTGACACAATAGCTAATTGCAGAGTCGATTACTGAAAGCTTGAGTACCAGTCTGCCTCTTCTACCTATAGGTTAGCACAATGGGGTAATACCCTCAGGTCCGTCCAGATTCATCAAACAGGGTTGGCACAACTTGGCAAGCATCGGCCAGTGGACATTTGGTTTTACTTGCCAGTCCTTCTCTGGGTTAACAGGACTGTTCCTGTATCATGTTGAAGGGTTGTAGGTCCAACAATGCGATCGCTGGTAACCTGCCAGCCACCTTCAGGGAGTTTCTTCACTCCTCATTCGAGTGTGGGAGACAGCCCTGACCCTCCCCTAACACATGAGGAGTTAACCATTTCAATTCTGCAGCTTATGGGGAACAAGTCATACTCAATGCCATGCTCCTATGGAACAGCAGTATCGAAAGACCATTTGTGATCTGAAAAACATAGAAAAGCTACGCAGTTAAAGTTCTGATTGCCTCCTGTCTATTGCCCCTGATTTATTGATCCAGCATTTGGTGATTTACATCACAATAGTGTGTATTTATACATCAGTATCCCAAACTAAACTTTGTTTTCTTCATTACAACAGTCTTCCCTTATTTGTTACATTTTGTATAGGATAAGCCTCTATTTTTGGTCACATTTTCTAATTTGCCTCTCATACTGCTCCTTAAGTTCTGTTAAGCCTTTTTCCACAGCTTGGGTATTGTTTTTCCTCAATCTTGTTTTACAACATGCCCTTTCCTACTAGTATGAGCATAATCCATTTCTAGATTATGTAGGAATGTATGTACAAACCTGGTAACTTTATACATTACTTGATAATACCGATTTGAGAAAGGATCTTGTAACTTTTTAGCATTTTTAATAAAAGCAAGACAATGTGTTTTTGTTTTCTTTGCGGAAACCATTATTGACCAGTTGATTATATACAATATTAAGGCAGTCCGTGCCTCATATACAGCACATGTGATGCAGTAGTTTATTGCGCAACACATCCGTAATTTCTCCCCTTTCTGGATCTGTAAACAAATGTGCTGTTCCAATGCCAGTCTTTGCATGATGTACCAAAAAGAATACAAGATGGTTCTGTAGAATGAATTTCATTTCAAATATAGCTATGAGATATGTAGCCAATATACTCCATCTCAAACTATCTTTACAGACTTCAACATATCGGCCAGATTATAACTAGGGTCCCAAAGAACTCCGGGTTTCCGTAAATGTTTCTCCATATTTTTTGCAGATTCTATTAGTTCTGAGGCGCTCAGTTTTTTCTCCAAAATTGGACGACAAAACAGAATTTCATTCACTTCCTCCTCAATTTTTTGAGCATAAATTAGAGGAAAATCTTCATGGAGAACTTTCACCACCTGGTTTCTCAGCACTGGGTCACGACATACTAAGTTCAAAATGAAGATGCCTAAGGAGAAAAGACAAACTTTACTAACAATGATGGCACCATAGGCAGTGAAAAAGGATTGTGATATGTTGTATATGTACACATACAAGTCAGGATAACTACAGTTAAGGAATTGTGATAAAGGTCAGTTTAATAAAGTCCATTAAGTGTCAGGTTCTGATTTATATATATATATATATATATCGTATTTGCTTGATTATAAGACAAGGTTTTTTCCAGAGCAAATGCTCTGAAAAATACCCCTCGTCTTATAATCGGGGTCGTCTTATAATCAGACCTCAAATAGGTCTGACTATGAGACTAAGATCCAGATCCCCCGCAACGCTGCAGGGGACCTGGATTCTCCTGTCTTATGCCCCCCCAACTTACTGGTAATTCTGTGTTGTCCGGGCAGCAGGTAGACGTCTACGCAATTCGTGTAGACAACTTCCGCTGCATCCGGAAGGAGGTGCGGTTAGCAGTAAGTGGCAAGTTACAGTGGAACATACATATGGTAAAAACACCAACAGCAATTATGGTCTTTATTGTACAAAATACGAACAATGTAGGGTTGATGCACATCATTTAAACCTTACCATCGTCCTTTAGGATCTTGCGTACGTTCTGCAGGAAACCCCTTTCTACAAAGGCAGGTGGTGGGCAGCTCATTCCAACACTCGAGTCTTTGCTGTCAACATCAAACATCACCACATCATAACCAGGCACACCTGGAAAGGGAGGAGGTATGGTGTGAAACCAAAACCGGTGGGCATATTTCAAAATACAGAAAGAATTATGGCAATCATTTCTAACTTGGCACATGAAGAAAAAAAAAAGTTTGCACTTACACAAATGTTGTATTTTTTGTTATTTTTTTTTTTCCTTGACTATTAACTCATCATTTAACCTTTGCCCGTTGTAGCTAAATTTCACTGTTCAGGTATATAAAGATTAGACGTGACATTTTACATTACGACAAACAACATGTATGAGGTAGCAGTTTGTAAAATCTCTCTTTAAGTCAATGAAAGGATATGAAATCTCTGGGAATAGCTTCACACAGAAACTATAGGAAAACATTGTAGATTGATGCAGTAGATAGACAAGCTAAATTAAAAGTGACATTTTTAATGGTTCCAGAGAAGAAAGTAGCTACACTATCTTGAAAGACATAAACATAGTGGACACAGCCACCTAACAAGTTTCTTTGCACGGTAATTGGTGAGATTTATAATTCTCAGATAAATGTAGTGAATCGCCTTTTTGTACGTGTCTCCTATCACATGGTCATGAATATGGTGTATAAAACAAACCAGATGTCTATCAATCAGAATGAAGAAAATGAAATGGACACACACAACCATTACCTTTCTCTGCCAGGTTATTGATATGCACTAAGCCATCCTCGATGTGCACGGCCATCCGTTCATCTTGAGAAAAACCAAACCACTGACAGGCCACATCCAGCACAGACAGGTCAATTTCAACAGCCTCAACTCGGGAACCCAGGAAATAGTCATGTATAAAGAGGGACAAGCTGCCCCCACCCAGCCCGATCACCAGAACAGATATGGGATTTTCTGTCAATGGAAATAATGTACTTCTTAATACTTCAACAGGAAAAAGCAATATCCAATTAAGGTTGCAAAACACATTGCAATGACACTAATGTGGCAGACCTCAAGCAGTTTATAGCCTCCTCCACACAGCGCTTACAATACCTGGCAGTAGCCCTTTGTTAGCCAGCAGGGACAGCCCAGAGATCATTGCCTTGTGATGCTCACAGCACAGGTAGCTTTTGTCGATCACACGCTGCGTGAGTGGCGTTGATCCTTCAGATGGATTTTGCTGTGTCATTTTCTTCTTGTCTTTTTTCTTCTTCTTCTGACCTAGTGTTTTGTCACACAAAGGTAGAATACTGAGATCAATCAGGAAAGTTATCGAGTAGATTTGTTTTAGCAGCTGTACCCCAGAACACAAGAAATTATGGATGCAGATTTTAAGGATCTACTCATATGTGGTCAAAAGGGTGACCATGTAAAAAGCACAGTCAAAAAAAAGAAGGAGAAGACTAAACCTTCCTGGCTGATTCACCTATGCTAACTAAAGTGTTGCTGCAGTATTAGCAATGATGAAGAATTAAGAAGCTGCACTGCAGGGGGGGATTTGAGAAAATAATTACGGCTAAACAAGGTCTTACCACTGGTTGGAAGTAGCCGGGCCTCAGACTGCACTACATTCTGATTGCTGAGAAATATAAGACGCCGGAAATAGCTTGTTCCATCTCCTTTAACATCCTCCACCACATACTCGCCACTTAGTTGGCTCTTGCCCCGATACTGTACTGTACGGATTCCAATGTCAGCACCAGCTGATAAAAAGGGGACCTGGGGGAGAGGAGAGAATACTTTAGTCCCAGCTTTGAAGTATAATAATGTGTGCAAAAAGAAAAATGTGAATCAAAAAACTAAATGGAAAAAGAAAATGATCTAGGCCACTAGTGGTTTACATGACCTAAAACAAATATATAGTTGTGTGAAAAAGAAAGTACACTCTCCTTGAATTTAATGGAATTACATATGAGGACATAACAATTATCTGTTCCTTAGCAGGTCTAAAAATTAGATAAATAGAACCTCAGATTAACAACACATGATATATCACACTGTGTCATGATTTATTCAACAAAAATAAAGCCAAAGTGGAGTACACTCTTACTGCATCCATAGGAATTAAGATGCTAAGCAGCAGACAGGTGCTGCTAATTAAATGCCTTTGATTAACTGATCATCAGTAAGTTTGACCACATCTATAAAAGCCGAAGATTTGGCAGTTTGTTGGCCTGGAGCACCCAAGTGTGTCAACACAATGCCAAGGAGGAAAGACATCACCACTGATCTTAGAGAAGCTCTATACCTCGTCGGGCATAGGCAAAAAATATTTCCCAAGGCTTCCAGCAAACAGGATATATTGATAACAAATAGGAGATTTCGTGTACCTGTTGGTTATCTGGCAATCCTGGAGGAGCTAGTTCGAGGACTTTAGCGGATAGCTCAGCTTGAATAGCTTCCATGCCATCATACTGCTGGTCCCTGTGCAAGGCAACAATTATCAGTCGACGAAATCCAACACTTCCTGCAAGCTGCTTCCGCCCTTTCTCCGATCCAAAAAGCCACTCTGTTTCTCTGCCGTGAGGGACTAGAAAATGTACAATTTAAAAAGAAAAATTAAATATGCAATAAAAAATAAATAAATAAAAAAGTATTTGGCGTGTTTATTTTGCATGAACAAATTACTATTTGGAAAACTGTAAACCTGACACTGAAGCACTGCTCTGAAAAAACACTTTAAACACATTATAATCCAAAGGAGAATCAGGTGGGCTCACAAGTGGGTTCTAGCATGGTGTTTGTTTTCTCTTGCTTGCACTAGTTGTAAAAGCAATCAATATTATGCCACAGATCAATAAACTCCCTTTTAATGACTGTTCTATACAGAGAAAACTGTTACCCCAAACATCTGTACATGTGACACTACAGCAATAGGCATCTCTCCTGCACAGCAAAACAGAAAATAACTATAACATTCACCAGTTACATAAAAAAATGGGAAATAAAATACACTGCAAACGTCTAATCCCAATAAATATTATGAAAAAGGAAAAAAATGATTTATGTGGTGGGGATAAACTAACCTCCCTGCCATCACCATAGAAGTCAGTTACATAAGAATCACCTTGTAAACCAAGATAGGACTGTTGTTGATAAAGGCATTAGTCTGGATTATGTTATTCCTAGAATTCTAGGAAATTGGCTGTTGCACCACTGTATTCATTTCTAGATTTGTTCATTGGAATTTGCCAATTTCATTAATTCACATGAAAGTACAAAAACAAAGAGGGCCCCCAACTAAAAAAAAAAAAAAAAAAAAATAGATAAATCAGAGAGCTACACATTTTTTTGCATTTCATTGTTTTTTTCACTCTCACTCCTACAATCTCCACCAAACGCTTGTTTTTGGTCGGTTTCTCTCAGCTATCCGCTCCATTAACCTAGCCTCCTGGAGGGCTTCTACAGCCCTGATTGGAGGAATAGAGGAGCGGTTGTCTCCATGGAGTGCCCTGTGGCTCGACCCCTTTGCTGAAGTACTCCAAAACGCCAGAATAATTCACAGAGAAAGAGAAACACAGAAACACTTTTCTTTCTCCACAGATCCATCTGTATTTTTCTGGCCTCTTGGAGCACACCCCCACAGGGGACAACCTCCCCGCATTCATCCACCCTGTTGTGGAAGTGCTCCAGGAGGCCTGGATAACACAGTGGATAGCGAGAGAAGCAGATCAAGAAAGAAGACAGAGAGGAAGAAGCAAAGCTGAGGAAAAGGAGACAAGGACACGAAAGCAATTGGTGGAGAAGGTAGGGCACACAAGTCTATTATTATTTTTACTTCCTACACACACAAACTATATTTCTTTTAAATACCCTAAAAATATGGGTATTTTATTTAGTTTAAAAATATATCTTGTCAGCAATAGTTTATTAGTACATGTAAGTATGTGTGCTCGTTTTTTACACTGATTTACTTAACCCAGGAGAGTAAATCACCATTTTCAATTTGCACGCGGACATTACTTCTAAGGCAACAACACCTCAGATGAGGCCCGCATCACATACTCACTGATAAATATGGCAAAATGATTACTGTGGGCTAATCTAATTGTTGGACTGTCTACAACGTAGAAAGTGTAACGACTCTTGTCAGTGTCTCCATCGCACAAGTCCAGCGACACCTCCTGAGAGCTTTGGTTCTGGTTCAGTCTCGTTTTCAACAGAGCATAACGTTGCCGTTCCTTCACTGCTTCCATTAGCTCTTCCGGGCTTTTACATCTCACAGGCTTTACTCCTTCCTCATCGGACATCATTTCCAAAACTTGAGGGAAGCCAGGCACCTGCCTAACTTTTGTCATCACAAAGACAAAGACTGGCATGGGGAATTTGCTGCCAGATTCTTTGTTGCTGCCCTCTGAAATCTGATGAACTCTAACCATCCATCCTCCTTGGGAAAATTGTCTTACCAATGTCTCCAGCACATGGGCTTGAGCCAGAGAGACACACACGTAACGTCCTCCACACTGCAGCACTCTACCAATTTCAGAAAACATCTTGTGGACCGTTTCCAGAGTTCTCGCTTCTGTGTCAGTCAGGATAGCATCCAGAGTACCCTTGTCCAGGACTGCTTGAAAGTGGGAGTCACTGAATGTAGTTTGCGTGACATCCATGAGTTGGAACGTCATAATAGGACGTCTGCTGGCGTTACGCTCGCTCATCTGACGGATGACAACCTCACTCACATCGATATTACTCAAGTTTTGACATCCAGCATCATAGAGTCGCTCGCTCAACTCGGAGTTACCACAGCCCACCACTAAAACCTGCCAAAGAGGAAAAAAACTTAGGATATTTAACTGAGCATTTGCATGCTTAGTGCAGCCAGCCAGTGGCAGAAAGAGCACACATTGAAAACAGGAGTGCTCCCCACATGGGAGGCTGAATAGCCCCCTCTGCGTTATCCGATTAATCACTGGTAAAGACTCGTGGTGAGTACATCACGCGCAGGGAGATGTGGTCCGTGAAACACATCTGCACAGGGCATAGCGGGGGGGGGGGGCAGAGAAGAGGCAAATGCATATGAGGGGGGAAACTGTGGGACGCAACATGCTTTAAAAGGGCCTCTCAGCTTTCATAATCATTAAATGCATTTTAGTGGCCCGCATTATATAGCAAGATGGATGATATTAGCAGAACAGGCAATATATAATATGTACATATCTGTAATGCCATTGGTAAAGCTGTAGCTCAAATTCATAATTCCTCTGGATCCTAGCTGAGAGATGTTTTTTTATTTGGAATGAAAACACAGTGGAGTTTGACAAACTAAGAGCAAGTGGAAACAGTTTGTATATAATCTCAGGTTTCAATTAAATATTTTATTTATTATGGACAATAAACGATGCAGATATTATATTGCCATTTGGACGTCTGCCTTAACACATAGCAAATATCATAACCCGTACACGCTGCACGTATGCTAGTTTGCGCTTTGCTAATATTTACAGGCAGCCCTAGAGATGCGAGGACACACCTTGTCCTTAGGTTTGATGTACTTGTGTAGTACTCCGCACAGCTCTAGGTAGCCGCCATACCACTCGAAGGATCGCTCCCCCCGTTTCCTGAAGAACTGTTCCCAATACTCGGTTGATGCGAACTCCTTGGTGTTCTTGGGAAGTAGATTCATGGTAAGCCTACGCTCTGGGCTGCCAACACAGTGCCTGTGAAGGGTCCCTTCAGCACACGTGGAGGAAACAGATAAACACTTCCGGAGCTCCGGCAGTCAGCTGACAAAATCCCCTACAGCCTTCTTCTCATTGACTAAACGATCGCCGGAGTGCTTTCTCATTGGTAGATGTATGTGAAGGCGGAGTATGTGAACCCGGAAGTGGGTGGAGCTTGTCTAACGCGTGTTGTACTTCAATAACCGCGAAACCGGCGATGGCAGCTTTAGCAGGCAGGAGTGTTGTCTTTGTGACAGGGAATGCCAAGAAGCTTGAGGAGGTAGAATGGTCGTTATCTACAAGTATTACATAACGGTTACGCCGAATGAGTCTGATGTAAAATGAACCTGCATGTAGCACCTATTAGTACACAGAAGGCAGTATCCGTAATGCGGCATCAGCACAGCGCTAGACTTTAAATATTTCCTTATCGCGTAGATCTGAGTTCCTGATTCGGAATAAATAGCAGTCAGTGTATCCTGTGCAGTAAATGGCATGTATGTAGCTGTCATGTCTGCTGGTTACTGACTTCACTTTGTGTTTGGCTTCCGAATGACTAAAATGAACAAATTCGTTAAGGAATGGATTGACATGCTCCATGTGTGGTGGGGATCTGTTACTTGTGGGGGACGCTGCCTGTCAAACTACTGTGGGTTAGAGTTTGGCAACTGGGGCCAAACATTGCCAGAGCCAGTGTGGGACAGATGGCAATGGCTACGCAAACCGCCCCAAGGGCCACTGTCAGGAGGATAGTGAGGCTTACCGCCAGTTGGCTCAAACTCCTCAAAGCAACAAGCCATGCATCTGGCGCAAACCTCTACTCCTCCACACAATATATATTATCATGTCACACACATAAATGCATATGGATCAGGTGACCTCTTGCAGGGATAGGCAAAGTGTCCGTACAAGGACACCAATGTCAGTGACAAGGTTTGCGAAGGTCAATAGAACATCATTAAATGGCCCACCACAGACCCCAGTAAATGTCAACCGTGAACAATCTTGGTGCTTACTCCTGACCTTTTGCAGCCTGTATCCCTGGACGGCATAGCGTAGGCTGGAAGAAAGCCAATATTGTAAAGTGTTACACCATGGGGCAAATCTGTTTACGTTGTTTGTGTTGATGCGTTTCTACTCCAATGAGTATTAGGTGAGAGGAGAGTGCCAATCTGTTAATGTAATGCGAATTCTAATGTTATGTCGTCTTCAACCAGACACTCTTCACCGTTGAAGAACAGAATTATAATCAATCCCCTGTTGGTGATTTTTTTTTCCATCCCCATGTGGTGTGTGTATGAAAAGCCTGGACAACCCCAATAAAACCCTTCGGAAGATGTATCCTGTCTGCTAAGTGCTATCTCTCTGCATCTCAAGGCTATCCTAAATTAGCTTCCTGTAGGTCTGCCCCACCAAGGAAAGAGATATTCACACAGTTAATGCGCGCTTGCATGGATGACAGAAAATATCAAAAATATCAATATGTTGATATTATTTAATAATTCCTCATCCGATAGGTGTCTATGTCGTAGTGATTTTATATATATATATATTTATATATATATATATATATATATATATATATATATAGTGTCTTGTCTACTTCTTATCTGCCAACTATTTTTAAAGAAGGGCCTTTGCTTATCTAGATCACGTATTACATTATATTACTGTGTGTGTAGCATTGAAGTTATCGGATTATAGTATTAGCTGTACTCTGCATTTCATTCACAGGTCATTCAGATCCTTGGCGATAGATTTCCATGCAAATTGGTGGCAAAGAAAATTGACTGTAAGTCTTTATAGTATATAAACAAAATGTATCTAATTGAAAATTCATTCATTCACACGGGTTCTTTTACGTTCGCATATAGTACCAGAATACCAGGGTGAACCTGATGAGATTTCAGTCCAAAAATGCAAGGAGGCTGCAAGACAGGTATTCTTTTCATTTAATTTCTTGCTTTTACTGTTCTTTTCGTCTTTTGGAAGATTTTATTTATATAACTTCTTAGGTCTATTTTTATAGCTTTTTTTTTTTTACCAAAACTATGGTTCATTGTAAGATTTGTTAAAAACTTTGGGAAAGCAGTGTCGGTGGATACAAATTCAAATTGCTTCTTAGGACTTTTTTTGTGTGACTTTTGGCACTTTCAGTAATCTGAAGGCTTGGAGGAGAGAAGCGAGAGAGGGATTGTGATAGAAACATATTTATTTCAGTGGAGTGAAATGTTAAAACAAAGGTCAGGAAGTTTCACTTTACCTAGAGGGTGAAAGATAAGTGGAACAGCCTCCCAGCAGAAGTGGTAGAGGTTAACACAGTAAGGGAATTTTAAAATGTGTAGCATAGGCATATGGCTTTCTTGAATCTAAGGTGAGAACAAGGATCGATTAAGATTTGAGTCTAAAAGGGGGGGGGGCAGACTGGGTGGTATCAGACCACAGCCTCTTTAGCTTCTTCTGGCTACCTCTTTGTTTAGTGCACCTCATTGCAGAAATTTGGTATTTAGTTGACATTTTTCTGCCACCTATGGATATGTAAGATGCTAAAAAAAAAGTGGCATACAATTGACCTGTGTTGGTTAAATAATTCTTTAGGAAGATATAAACTGTTCCTACCAGTTAATAACCTTGCTACTGTAGCCTAATACTAATCGTTGTGAAATTTTGCTTATGAAATTTACAGATTCAAGGCCCAGTTATAGTAGAGGATACCTGCTTGTGCTTCGGTGCTTTGGGTGGCCTTCCTGGCCCTTACATGTGAGTAACAACAACGTTCAAAGAAACTCCAAATGCTTTATTTGTGGCATTTACATACCTTTTAAAACCACATTTACTGTATATTTATTAAAACACGCCAATATAAAAACAAATTATATTTTGTGTTGTGGTCTTGAGTACAATTACTGTATCCATGCAATAAATTACAATATATTTTTAAATTATATATCTGAACTAATACATGAAAAAAAAGATGTAATACTATGTGATACGTGTTCTTCCTCTCAATGGTTTTCTTTCTTTGATTTCTTCCAGAAAATGGTTTCTTGAAAAATTAAAACCAGAAGGTAGGATTTCCAAGGGTATCGGGACCGCCAATAACTAATAATCATTTGTCATTCTGTCACACACAATATAGAGTATGGTTTTCTTTTATTAACATTGTTTAAAATGCATCTGTATTTAAAAATGCATTAATCACCACTGATATTATGTCTGTACACATAGATAAGGGGGTTACCCCTTAATGCATTCCAAAATCATTTCCCCTTTTAAAATGCTGCTTTTATCATTAAAACTTATTTCAGGAGCGTACATAATTTTGCAATATAGCTATATTCCAATACCAGTTAGTGGAGTAACTTAAGTAGAGCTAGTTAGTTTTAGAAAGCTGCATAATATTATGTTATTTCTCTGTCTTTTTCACTCTTTTTTTAATACAGGTTTTGATTATTTTTCATGGTCTATTGGTCAATGTAAATACACTTTAAATATACCGTATTTGATCGATTATAAGACGACCCTGATTATAAGACAACCCCCCAAAATCTGAATATTAATTTAGGGGAAAAAAAGAAAGCCTGAATATAAGACGACCCTATACGAAAAAAGTTTTACCAGTAAATGTTAATTCATGTAAACTATTTTAATAAAAGCTATCATTGAGAAAAATATTTTGTTTTATTTCCTTTTATTTTCATACCTGCCCCCCCCCAGTTATGCAAATCTGCCCCCAGGCTTGCTACTCTGCCCCAGAAATGCCTTTAACCCTCTAAATGCCACTGTGCCCCATGATATGCCTTTTAACCCTCTATATGCCACTGTGCCCCACGATATGCCTTTTAACCCTCTATATGCCACTGTGCCCCATGATATGCCTTTTGACCCCCTATGTGCCACTCTGACTCCAGAAATGCCTTATACTCCTATATGGCATATAGGGAGGTATAAGGCATTTCAGGAGGCAGAGTGGCATATAGAGGGTTAAAGGGCATTTTTGGAGGCAGAGTGGCATTAAGGGGGTTAAAAGGCATTTCATAGAACACTCTGCCTACAGAAATGCCTTATGCCCCCCATTTGACTCCCGGTGTGTTCTCTCTGACCGCCCCGGAAGTTGCCTACGCGAATTGCCTTATAATCGTCTTATAATCGAGCAAATACGGTACTTTCAAGTAGTAACATTTTATCAAATAATTTTTTTTTCATTTTTACCCGCACATGGGATGTTTAAATGCCAATTAACATATTATCCAGATTTGAAAGTATCCAAGTTAACATTATGATGCCAATTTTTAAACCTCTCCTTTCCGATTTATATACAGGCCTGCACCGTATGTTAGCTGGATTTGAGGACAAATCTGCCTATGCCCTCTGTACTTTTGCCTACAGCACTGGAAACCCAGATGACCCTGTGCTGCTGTTTAGAGGCAAAACTATGGTTTGTATAAGGATTTTATTTTTCAATTTAGTTATATATTAACATTAAACCGTGCAATCAGTGCTACAAATTTCAAAAGGCTAGTTTCCGCCGAGTAAGTTATACACTGAAGTTTGCTTGTTAATCCACATTCTTGTGATTTTCTTTATTGACTCGTTTTATTTATTTTATAGTAGAATAACACTAAATGAAACCCTTGGCTAGTTGACCTTTTCTGGTACAATATTCAGTTAACCCATTTTGAAAAGCAGCACTGTACCACAGTATATCCTTTAAAAGGCAAGAATTGGGAAATATTAATTTTGACTGAAATAAAAAAGCATCTTTCTGTGTAATCTGGTGGCTTCTGGGGAGCAATGAGGGTGTTTTCTCATATACAGAATCATCATGTACACATCCACACACACCCCAGCTTACTAGCATCTGTCAAATCTCAGACACCCATTCATTAGCCACATTAAATGTATTTTGACCAAACAGGAATAGGTAGATCAGCCATGTGAGATGTTACTCCAGTTATTATCAAAGTGGTTAATTATTATAAACATCCTTTGTTTCAGCTAAACACACTTAAATTGTAAGTGCATTTTTTTATTCCGCTGGCAAAATTTACATCATTCGATTGCCTTCCTTTAATGCAAGAGCAAAAAGGAAAGAAACTGAACTACGAGACTTGCTCATAACTAGCGTGGCTTATAGAACACCAAAGGGGTCATAATATCTTGGCTTGTATGGCAACTTGGAAATTCACCTATTCTCTGCATTTTGGTAGGTTTTTAATAATGTAATTAACCAATGAATATGAACACAACAGATCCTTTAGACTGAAAATTGGTGTTTTGATTCTATTTGTTTGACCACATGCAAATTCTTCATGAAGCCTCGTAATGAGCGTTAGCTCTGTTTTTAGCAGGCTCTTGCAGTAATCTAGGTGTTGGGTGCTTTGCTGCAAACCATTGAGATGTTTTCAACTATGGGAGAAATTAACAATGTTGTTTGTTTCCTGTCTTCTTAATCATAGGGACAAATAGTAGCTCCACGAGGTCCCAGGGATTTTGGTTGGGATCCTTGTTTCCAGCCAGATGGCTTTGAACAAACGTAAGTGTATATAGTGCTGCTCTATACAGTCTGACCACTAGGGGTCACACTTTTACTGAATTTAATACACATTAGCAATGTGCTACAAAAACTCTTCGGCATTGCATTAATGCAGCACTGTCGTATACATTTAGATGGCAATCAGTTGACAAGTTTGACTGTTCCTTCTGCTTTTTGTGTGGTTATCTCACATCTTTTAAAAGCTGTTAAAAGTCTGTTTCTGGGCATTCATATGATTAATTAGGATGGGTTGGAAGTGTCTGGTTTTGATACTATAACATTGACAGTTTGTTCCACAATGTCTTCCTTAAAATATTGCATGGCTTCTGGTCAGTTTTGTATATTAACCACTAATGCGCTGATAATAGACACTAGCGCATACAACACGTCAACCCTTGCGGCACAAGGTCCCAGGCTTGGTTTGTTGAGCTGCACAAGAGCCAAGCCTAACTCTTACTATAAATTTAAAATTCACTCGTCTCACTCATTCCCTTAAAGGCTTGGAATATGCTTATGGTTACACACACAAACCTGCCTGTACAACAGGAAACTAAGATAATAGTTGAAGAATATTTAATAAATCCGTGGACCCGCTGATACATTTCACTTCCTTTTATTACAGGTATGCAGAGCTCCCAAAAGAAGTGAAGAATACAATCTCTCATCGGTACCGGGCCCTGAAGGAAATGTCGGACCACTTCATCCGGAACAGTTCTTCGGAAACTTGTTAAAGTTGAGGTGCTACCACGTTAAAGCTCTCATCATCTGCATTTTGGAACACGTTACTTAACACTTTGTCTAGTGGAGGTGTGAAACTCCAAAGCAAATCATGGACATCTCTTATTTGCTGCTAGGGGTTTTTTTAACAGAAAGACCTCAATAACTGTGTGGAGTGGAAATTGTGCTCTGTATCTTTAAATATAATCTGAGCCCCAATGGACAGAGTTGCATTAGTTGTATGGAGTAACACAAGGTGTAAGAGATCTTTCATTTACCATATGTACTGTTCTGTGGGCTTGGCAGGTTTTATATATTTTTATTTAACTGTATATAAAATCCAGTGGCCTGACCCCTGAAATTGATTATCATACATTTGTCAGTTGTTGCAATTTAGCCGTCATGCTGAATAAAATGTACCATTTTCTTTTAAGCATGGCCAAGCCAAACGCTCATATTTACAATTGTATTTTTCTTCTAAAATGCATTTTCATAATACCGTATATTCAAATACTGGCACAACCTCTAGAGCGTTCTTATAAACTTCAAAGGTTGGGGCGCAAGGACATGTGGAAAACACAAAAACAACCATAATAGTGTAGTAAAAAATACACACTTAATACTGTTGGTGTGAAATGCACTCACAAGAATAGCAGTATGAGAGGCTCATCAAAAAGACCATAGGATTTGAGTTCTTCTTATAATCTGGAATATATAGGCAGAGACCCAAATGGTGCAATATCTTTTATCAAAATTTAATAATGAAAAGTAGAACACTTACAAAATAGGTGGCATAACTCAAATGATGTTATGCAAAACCAGCAGTAAACATGAGAATCCCGAAACTCAGGTAACAGTCAAACGTCAGGAGTAGAGTCGGGATCCAAAATCTTTATGCAGGATAAAATAAAATGAATTAAAAGTAATCTCAACGCGTTTCTGGACGTTTGACTGTTACCTGAGTTTCGGGATTCTCATGTTTACTGCTGGTTTTGCATAACATCATTTGAGTTATGCCACCTAGTTTTTACATTTTTGTGAACACTGATTACCAAAAAAGAAGAACTAAAATGTTCACAGTGAACGTTTAACTTAAAATACAGACTTTTAAAAGATTTAAATATATACCATTATGAAAGTGATTGTATTTCATAGGAAGCTTACATAATCTGCTTAAAATGCTACAATATAACATCACAGCAGCAGGTCCATGTTTACATTGGAACCCCTTCTTGGCCATTCCAGTGTTGTTTTGGTCTGTCACGCTGATTACTTTTACAGTTTTTCCTGCAAATGGAAAATAACAAGTGAAGGATTTCCATACCGCTATTACCACTTGGGGTGATTTGCAGGGCAGGACTAGGCTAGGATGCCAGATACAGGAATATAGTTTGTTCTCGCCAGTCAATATCTGGCAGAATACTGTAACCAGTCCAACTACCTCTGCACATACTTAGTATTTAGGCTACATTTCAAAAATATTATTAATTATTTGTAAAATAGTGGTGTTACTTGGAATAGCCTGAAGTTTACTCCCTTTCTCCTTATCCACTCAGAACCTTAACTATAGGGGAGCGGTAACTAAACCAGGAAGAATCATTATATAGATTCTGAGACTGTTTACACACATATATATATGAGTTTTATGTATATTTTGCATATATATAAATTTGTAGACACCATTACCTCATTCTGTTTATTGTATAGAACTGTAAAATGTGACCACTACTGTCCTACAATAATGAAAAGACATGAGTTTACAATCTAGGTCTAGAAGATTGTGTATGCTGAGTGCCGTGCCTACTTGTGGATGTGTTCAGAATCCAGGGGTTTTGGGCACAGTTTTCCATAGCTGTACTGGCAATGATGGGGTGACCGTGGCACTTTAAAGCCAGCGGCCGTCTGATGAGGTAAGTGTGGCAGACAACTAGATCTCATGTAAGATGCAGCCCCTGGAGTGCCAGATCCATTGAGTGTGTGGCGCTCTTGACCAGTAGCCCACCAGACATTTTCCCTGTGTGCCAGATAGCCAGTCTGGGCATGTCTGTTAGACAGGTAAGGGTACCAGCACCAGTTTTCTCAATCACAATGAAGACAAGCAAATTACAAAAAATAGGGTTTTTAAAAGTTAAAATGTGTTTTACAAGTTATTTGTACTAGACAGGTCTATGAAAATTGTGATGGAAATGTACAAGTGGTTCTTATGTTGACTAGACCTACATGGTTTTACGTTAGGTCAGATAAACATTGTAATCCACGCTTCACATGCCATTCATCTTTAGTAAAGTATTCTAGACTTGTTAACAATTTTTAGAAAGCTATCTATAAAACACCACTTTCACCAAGTAAACAGCTGCACAGAATTTCATGGTAGCAACCTCCAGGGCCAGACTGGGGATGACTAAGTAGCCCTGGCACTTGTCAAAAGACCTACGTACGGTCCTGTATCCAGTCCTTAACTCTTAAACCTCATCCTTATGAAAAATAGTAAATATTCACCATTATTTACTCTATAATTAACCAGAGACAGATCTCCAAAGTTCAGATTTTATCAATTAATGTAAACAAAGTGTCAGCCTACTGACAACGAGAGCATGGAATACTTGTCCTGACTTTCGGCGGTTAAAGGGACATCCCTTAACAGCTGACCAGAATTTAACGCAACGTTTAATTAGTGGAATGTTTTAAAGTTTCACTATATGACCTCAGATACAGCTGCTTTGTATGTACTTTAAATAAATGGTTCCGTGGAGGATAATCACAAATTGTGGTGATAACCGCCCATATGACATTAGTTATGGTCACACAATGACCTCACATAGGTCTACTAATATACTCAATATAGCTTGGTATTGCTGTTGGCCTGGTGAAGTCTGAATTCATCTAACCTTCTCCACAAAATTTATATCACAAAAGATTATATCCGCTACTGATGAAGCTACCACCATCTATATTTACTAAATTCCGAAGGGGAAGACATATTCCAGTAGATACTCCATATACACCAGCGATTTACACAAACCTTAACATGGACATGTGCATACCTGGGAACTTTATTGCTCTATCTACCTGGAGCCCCCCCCCTTGCGGGATGTAAGCGGTCCCACTGACATTGTGGGACACACCGCTGTTTAAGGGGGTATTGGGTAGGGAGTGGGGCATGTCACAAAAGCCCCGCTCGTGCGACCTGGAGTTTTCCGGAGTCTCCAGGCAAAACACAGAGAGTTCCCAGGTATGGACGTGTGTCACTCTGTAGACTCTAGCGATGTTACATGAGCTGTCATGATCATACCTGATAACTTGTGGGCTCCGGCAACCCAGAGCCTGCCCTTGCAGGACTGTCCACTAACTCAGTCGGTGGTCCCGCTGAGAGGGGTGGGCGGTCCCACTGATGTTGGGGACATTGCCACTGCCGTCAGTGGGCGTTCCCGCTATCGTGGGAAACACCCCCAACTTAGAGGGAAAATGGGCGGAGGATTTGGGTGTTGACCCGGGGAATCGGCGCTTCTCCCTAATTAACACCCCTCCTACCTAATATGTTTTAAATATAAAAAATATTTTAAATGTTTTTAAAAATATCATGTTATTTTATATTTTATTTATACAGCATCGGCGGATTCCACAGGGCTGTTACAATAGGTGAGATTTAACATTAACAATGACATCCGAACTGTCAACAAAATTGATATTAACACACATTATTATCACACATTGGTATAAAAAGAGCAGTGGGGACTGGTCATGTCAGCGCAACAGGATACTCAGCACCTTTTTGTGAGCAGACATTGTTATGTGATACTACCTGTTATGTTCTAATTGATCATTGTACAGCGCTATAGAATATGATGGCGATATAAATCAATAAATAATAATCCTCTTTCCTACTCTGGTCCAGGTTTTCCAGAAGTTCACAGTTTGGTAGATAAGAGTATAAGAACGGCCTACACTCCCAGTAATATGTATATAAATATCAAAACAAGTGTTTATTAATAAAATTGTGTACACAAGATATATTATTCAGGCTATAAAGCCAGTCTCAGTTAAACTCCGCCACAACCACGCCTCTGGCCCCGCCCCGAAACGCCCATTCGGATTGCTAGTTGCTATGTTATCCACAAGTGACAGGTAAATGGATTAAAATGTAGGGAGGTTGAGCTAGTAACATCCTGAAGGGAAAGGTGTGAATATCCAAACCATTCAATAAATAAATAATACGTCATAAAATATTATTCTACGAGGCTGCGACTGACCCCCCCCCCCCCCCGCTGTAACCCAACCCTCCTATTCTACTACAAGTGCAATGAACTCTGAGAAATAACATGTCGGCGGGAGTACAAAGATGGCGACTCTTTGACTTCACAATTTCCAAAGGGCCTGCGCAGCATGTAAATCCAAGAACCGGAAGCGAATAGGAAAGGGAGCAGAGGACCGTATGATATGAATGTGTCGGGTGAAGCAGCATCGCCATGTTAAATCATCATTAATAAGAAGATACGTGTACGAGGGACCGGCACAGACAAACAGGTAATAAGGTGGCCGAGTGATCGTGTGACGGAAAGGTTTGCTTACGTTGGCAGATCCAGGTCACTGGGTAACGGTGGCACACTGCTCATTGTCCTGCCTGGCTTCCTGCTCTTTAAAGCCTGCGTATACACGAGCTGTAGGGGATTGTTCCATATCATCACTCCAGACAGATCGTATGTGCCTGTGTGTAATATGTGAAGTACCCATGTAGACAAAATATATACAATGATTCGGTTTGATTCCTCACTCATAGCATAGATCACACATCTAATATGTTACACGCTGTGATCACTGAGTATTGTGTTATCTTGACACTTTAGCTACAGTACAGGGTCACTGATTTCTAGATCCTAATGAAATATTTAAAATAAACATTTTCAGGTTACAGCAGAAAGCAGACTTTTTAATCTCTTCTGCGGTAACTACTGTGCCACCAATTTCTGCCTGTCATCAACACGACACATGCAGTGCTACCTGAACTGTTGCAAGCAGTGACGTGACGTATAGATCATGACACCGTGTCCTGTTTATGTCCTGCAAGTGTTTCCATTTGGCGGAAAACGCTATTTGTATTAAAGGTGTTAAACCGTAGCGTCGTTGTTTGGTGGCGTTACCATAAAAGCAGCTGTGTAGGGCCCCATTGATCTATGGGTCCTGCATTAGAGAATAGAGGGGAGAGATCAATGTTACGGTGACATGTTTACTGTAACATTGCATGACCAGGGGCTGAACATCTGTTGCCAAAAATCTATCCGGCCATTTAAATTATCATGGTGTCTCCATTGCAAATGGATTGGGAATTTTACAGAATCCCCCATATGCATTCACTCCCCGCTATTTTGAATGCCAATAGTTACTTGGTCCCTCGGTGAGGCTACCTACAATACCTGATGAAGAGACTGCTTGAGATTGCTAATCATTTGAGATCCCAAGATGTGACAAAGCTCTATGATATTAAAAAAACATAATACATTCTTCTTTTTTGTATAATTTAAGCTACAGTATTTAAAAATGCTGGGAATATTTGGAGCAGAAATTCTGGCGTAGCCACAACCAGAAAGAGCCCTTCTCCGTTTAGATATGAGTATTCTACTTAATAAAAATAGACCCCTGGTGGACCAGCTGAAGGATGTAAAGCTTCTGTTCCAATTATTGAATACTATATTTTTACTGTTTATGGTACTTAAAATAAAAAAAACAAATATTTGACGTAGAAACCTTGAAAAAAGATAACTGTGATTTGGTTTATATGTGTGCATTAAAGTCAATTTCCGTATCAATGATTTCTTCTTTTTTTGCTGCAGACGTCGGACAATCTTCCTGCTACCCCTGTAAGAAAATCTGATCTTGTCTTATAAGAGAGAGAATATGCCTCCAAAGTTTAAACGACACCTTAATGACGAGGAGGTCACAGGTTCAGTGAAAAGTGAAAGAGTAAGTGGAGAACGGCTTTACCAAGTGAAAGTAATTGATACAGAGCGATTTGTAATATTTATGTTGTACTATATATTTTGCATTTTACATAGAAAAGACATTTATACGTTTCCATGTGTGACATTATACTTCTGCCTATATATGAGCTTAACCTCCATGTACACACTTGGTTTGTGTGAGATAGTAAAGATATAAGATTGACATGCTAGCTTTTTATTGTTAAGTGTAGTATCTGAAAATTTACAATAACCCCAAAAAGAGGGCTCCATTTATAAAGAAAAACTGTGCATCAAAAAGCCAAACCTGGAGAGATCACCATGGAAACCAATGGACCATTCTTGCTCTACGTTCAGCACTTTGTTTTTAGAATCTCTCTCTTCTCAGCGTATCCCATTCTCAAAAGGCAGGGAACAAATTGCAAAGGTATATTTCTGACTTGTGAGGTTCCACCTAGTCTACCGAATGTAGCTCTTAACCAATTCTACATTAGTCATATTATTCCCAATACTGTATAATATGTAATATTCTTTCTTCAGCGGAACCTTTTAGAGGAAGACTCTGATGAAGTAGAAGACTTCTTCCTGTAAGTACACAAAAATACTATTTTGTGTTTTAAAATGCTTACCAAAACTGATATGCAAACGTCATTTCCTGGTCTTAAACATCAAAAAAGGTATAACCCATTCGCCGCATCTAGTCTTTAAACCAAGTCCTTGGTCTTTTCTTATATTCAGGATAGCCATATACGTGCCCCATGCATGGTTAAATCCCCTTCATTTCTACCACTACAGCTTTAAGCCATTCCACTTACATACCCTGATTTTCTCAATGAAGTCAACCTTCCCTACACTGCATCTGACCTTAGACTATGACCTCTTGTCCTAACAGGTCCCCTCTTTTGTACCGCGTCACCTAAGTGACATACAATTACACATATTTCCATTGTATAGTCCATTCTACTTCAGCCTTATTTTATACCCATGACCGCTTTGTTCCCCTATCCTGTGCAGGCTCCAACCTCTCATGCATTACTGCGTTCTGTTTAAGCTTTTGATGTCTAGTTGTAGTCTATGATTTCATTTCTAGAATTTCACACCCTATCTGTCCTTTGTTAAATTCATTAATGTATTTACATATTTGTGTATCATCTCCTCCATCTTTACTTTCCTCCGCAACGCATCTGTTGAGACACTTTAGTCTTTCCTGATTTACCCTTTAAATCGGGGATTCTTAGCCTTGATTCTAATGGACCACCACATCTCCTAAGATCTTCTATTTATCTATCTATCTATATTTTTACAATGAGATACCCTTATGCGGCTGATCCACCTCAGACATTTGGCACTTTGACCTCTTGTATAATATACCCCTACCTCGGTTTAGACCGCAAGCTAGTTTGAACAGGGCCCTCCATACTTTATGTGATGAATCACTTGTTATGTCCCGTTTACACACTGGACCGCACTGCAGAATATGATGATGCTATATAAATCAATAAATAACAAAATCTAATACACATTTCATAATGATGCTCACTTTACTTTAAAAGACAGGACAGTGACTCCTATATTTCAATACATTCTGAGCTGACATTTTGTACAAAAATAGAACAAATTATATTTTACTTACACATTGGCATATTAAAAAAAAAAAATCTCTTTTTTTGCCAGCCTTGGCACAAAAGCCTGTTTGTTATACTTTATACACCCTACGTCTGTTCATCTCAGTTTTATTCCTTGTGGATCTGGAATTATACGAGGCAGTAGAAAGAACAGTATTTTTTATATTTCTATTTAGTTAACGATGCAGCCAAGTTAAATTTCAAGATACCCATTAAAAGTGCATTTAATGTGGACATTTTACATAACTTCCTCCTACAGGAATAATATATTTTTGTTTTTAAAAAGCTGTGTTGCATTACATTTGGCACTTTTACACTTTAGTATTGTGAAATGTGTACTAAATTAATACAGACTAATGTTCAAAGAATAATATGTTTTCACCTAAGCTTTCCATGCTTCAGGGGACCCTTCTTTGGACACGTACATTTTTAACCTTTGGGATATGTTCATCTAAGCTACAAAAATGAACAAACACAAACCTGTTTTAACTAATAACATACAATTATTGTATTGTTCTAGTCCATACTGAACACAAACACACACCGTGTGGGGTGTAAAAAGTTTGTGAACTCCTAGGCTAATCACTTCAACAAAAGCTAATTAGAGTCGGGAGTAAGCAATCCTAGAGTCCAATTGATGAAATGGGATCGGATGTGTGTTTAAAACATTTTGAGTTTGCTATTCTCAAGGAGCATCTGCATCTCCCTAGAGTAACGACTAAAGGCTTGAAGGGATGATTGGGACTTGTTAACATCTCCGTCCATGAGTCTACCATATGCAAAACATTGAACAGGCATGAAGTGCATGGCAGGACACCACAGAGAAAGCCCAATTTAACTTCACCGTTCACCTGAAGTTTGCCAAAGATCTCCTTGACACTACCACTACTCCACAACGCTTCTGGGGAAATGTTTGTGGACTGATGAAACTAAGGTTGAATTGTTTGGGAAGCACATGCTGCACTATGTATGTTGTAAATGGGTCACTGTATACCCACGAAAAAACACCATGAGGTGAAGGTAGCATCATGATTTAGGGCAGGGGTTCCCAAACTGCGGCCCTCCAGCTGCTGCAGGACTACATCTCCCATAATGCTCCTTCAGCTAAGGGGCTGGCTGAGGTGTATGGGAGATGTAGTCCTGCAGCAGCTGGAGGGCCGCAGTTTTAGGGCTGATTTAGGGCTTGGGCAGCATGCCATCATCAAGGGGATAATGAATTATCAGGATAATGTCAGGGTGGCTGTCAGTAAGCTGAAGCTCCCTAGTTGGGTGATGCAGCAGGACAATGGGTTCAAAAAAAGAAAATCCGCTTTGGGAGTAGTCCAGACAGAGCCCAAACATTAACCCATTAACCCATTGCTGTGGAATGACTTTGAGAGCTGTTCACACCAGACATTCTAGGAATATGGGTGAGTTTAAGTGGCTCCTAAACTCCTCCTAAATGTGTGCAAGTTTGATCTGCAGCTTCCAGAAGCGCTTGTTTGAAGTTATTGATACCAAAGGAGGTTCGACCAGTTGTTAAATCCAAGGGTTCACTTACTTTTTTCACCAGAACTGCGTATGTTTAATGGGTTAAAAGAAAGACATGGACGATTGCTGTTTGTGTGTTATTACCATAAGCACATTGTGTTTGTCTTTATTTGTGACTTAGATGTAGATCAGATCACACTTTAATAACAATTAATGCAGAAAACCAGGAAACTCCAAAGGGTTTTTTATGCCACTGTAGAAAAGGGGATTATGCTGAAAAGTGGTCTTGTTGCCATAACAACAAAGGAATGATCATTGTGCCATGGCTATTAGACCACCTTTAGTGTGCTTGTCTAGTAGACCTAGCCATCATATCTATATTACATCAGTGCATAGAAAGTAAATATAACATTGTTACATCCTGTAATACCCTGTTGAATTCAACTTAACAAAGTCTATGTGAGCATAAAAAGGGTGATTGTGTATCAAAATGCTGTTTCCCTTTGTACTTTTTGGTTTTCAATGTTTTTTTCAGTATAAGTAGGCGTTTGGGATAGTCTGCTGTACAGTTTTTGTCTATCAGCAATGTGATACATATCTGCAGTCACATGATATATCACTTACTGAATGCTCTTTCTTGCCAGGAGGGGACCTTCTGGACCTAAGTTTGGACCAAGGAATGACAAGATCAGACAGTAAGTCTGGAGGACCAGATCCATTACTGCCCAGTTGTATTCACCTTTCGCTTTATTAATACATGGTGGCTTTAGGTCAGCTCAGGGAAGAAATTCACGGGACTTGTCACCTTTGCTAACCTGTCTTGGTGCATCCATCTTGCCTTTAAATAACTCCACCACCAAAACCACTCTGTATCAAGCGAAATAATATTCCTGTAGCATTGTGGTTCAAAATTCCTGCAGAATGATTGCGTTCTGCTAAAGCTCATAAGCATTATTACATTTCACAGAGATTTCAGATGAGCTTTTATTATGAAAGTATTTATCCAGGAAAGAATTTCGGTATTATGAGATAAAATATTTGGCCGGAGAATGCATTAATGAAGAAAACTGAGTTTTTGGCTTATTTTCGATTGCTTAAAATGCATCCACAGCACTACCCAGTATCTGTTTCTCATCAACATACTTCTAAAGGTAACTTACTTGTTATTGTTAGCAGTAGTTGTAAAGCTCATTACAAGAATTGCCTCTAACCCTCAAACAAATGTTATCAATATATATGTTCAGGGAAGATCATAAGATAATTGGGAACATTGAAATGGTATGTAGCATAATTCAATTAGCTTATACGTTTATTAAGTTTGCGCTCTACCATAAAAGATATAGAATAATCCAATTAAATGATTCATGAGGTCCATCTGAACTTTCAAGATGACGTTCTCTTCTCTATCCTATAAACTCCATAGATTAATAGTTTGAGTCTCTAGCTTTAAGTTTAATATGTTTAAATTTACGAAAATCTTGAGCCTGACTTTTAATTGGAAACATCTGAATTATTTGGTAAACAGAGAAGTATAGATAAGTCAAAACATCATCTGTCTGCAACAACCACACATTTTACAGTACCATTCTGCAAGAAAAAAAGTTGCTGGGTCGTCGAAACACAGAAACATAGATTAGAATATGAAGGCAGATAAGAACCATTTGGCCAATTTCTACCCATTTTCCACATGCTCTGCATTAGACCTTAGTTAGTCATTGATCTTGTCTTAAATTTAGGATATCTAAACAACCCATGTATGTTTAAATTCTCTCACTGTGTTAGCCTTTACCCCTTCTGATGGCAGGCTGTTCCATTTACCTACCACCCTCTCAGTAAAGTAAAACTTCCTTATTTCATCTAAACCTCCAACCCTCTTGTACTAATATTTACCAATATTATCAAATATTTAAATATTTCCATCACAATTCCCCTCTCTCCTTTCCTCCAAGCTATACATATTGAGATCCCTTGGTCTTTCTTGATTGTTACTATGCAAATCATTTACCATTTTAGTAGCCCTCCTTTGACCTCTCCCCAGTATATCAGTATCCTTTTTGGAGATGTGGTCTCCAGAGCTTTATAATATACTCTAGGTAGGGTCTGAGCAGAGATCTCAGTCATAGAACAGCCTCTCTCATTCTGCTACTAATACCACTCACTATACAATTTGGCACCCTGCTTGCTCTTTCTACCCCTCATTGCATTACCTGCTTATCCTTAAGTCCTCAGAAATCATTACTCCCAAATCCCTCTTTTCTGTTCTGTTGTTCACGTTGGTACCAATTGACTATGAAACAGAAGCAGATGGGGTGAAATTACCTTTGAGCCGTATGTGGGTGAGGATGTATTGGCCTTAAAGGCAAAAAGACGTGTGATCTGTTAATGCATTGTGCGATGAGCTGTATGACGGGGTAATAATAAGAGGTTTTTAATAGTATTTTCAGAGTAACATCAGAGTAGAATTCAACTGAGATGAAAAAACAAATCGAGTTGCCATTAAAAAGATGCACAACACCACAAACTTTCTCAGCCTGCACCGAGCTCTCGATCATTCACGTGTAATCTGGCGCTCTATTTTACCCGGTTTACTTGCTGGTTTTGTGGGGTTTTTTTAATTGTTTCTTTGAGATGATTTGACTACGTTTCTCTATTGTATGCAGTGTCAAATCTTTTGAAAAGGTCTGAATAAATATTAAAAGGATGCACAGGCTCTTATCTGCGTTAGCACTGCGCTGGAGATTAATTTTAGTAGAATGAAGGATATACCGTATTGGCTCGGATATAGGCCGCCCCCGTATGTAGGCCGCACCCTAAAGGTTTGGTGCTTTTTTTAAAGAAAAAGTTTTTTTTCTTTAAAAAAGCACCAAAAAAACATGCTGCCACTCTGTCCTCTCCCCCCCCCGAGATATGCTGCCACTCTGTCCTCCCCCCCCCGAGATATGCTGCCACTCTGTCCTCTCCCCCCCCGAGATATGCTGCCACTCTGTCCCCCGAGATATGCTGCCACTGTCCTCCCCCCCCCCCGAGATATGCTGCCACTCTTCCCCCCCCCCCCGACTTACCAGAGCAGACTCCCGGGTGTCTTGCGGGGCCGGAGGGGGACATCTATGCACTTCGTGTATACAACTCTCGGTGCCAGCACTCAGCGGAAGTGCCGGCACCGGAAGTTGTATACGCGATGTGCATAGATGTCTTCCGCCGGCCCTGCAAGACACCCGGGAGTCTGCTCTGGTAAGTCGGGGGGGGGGATGTAAAATGCATCATGCGGACGTTCGCCGGCAGCGGCGCACGTCCACGTGATGCGCTTAGACAACATCCCGCGCCTGTACTCCCCCCGTGGAAAGTGCTGGCAGGGGAGGCTGTCTGAGCGTATCAGACAGTAGGATGCAGGTCCCCTGCACCGCTGCGGGGGATCTGTATCCTAACCCCACTGCCTGCCCGGCGCCCGGGACTGCATGTCCCGGGCGTCGGGCGCTAGACCCCGAATATAGGCCGCACCCCCACTTTAAAGACTTAAAGTGGGGGAAAAAAGTGCGGCCTATATTCGGGCCAATACGGTACTAGAGGAGTGTATGGAATCTGTGCATTTCTGGGACTTCTTCTGGTCACTGGCTGTTTTGTTCCTATTGGAGATGCCAGAAGTGTATTGTGAAGAGAGTCCTGTCACCAGTCCTGCACATTGCCTCAATCCACACGTGTGTCATTTGGAAGCAGCGAGCCGGAATGCACATAAAATCCCGTCTAAAGCAAGCCAAAACAGGATGTTTTTTCAATCGCAAGGCTGTGAATAATTTGTCCCAAAACATCTGCGCCACCCTTAACCCCTTCACTTTGACTAACCTTTTACTGTTCTGAATTGCTGAGCTGCTTACCACTGTATGTCCAACAAGTTCAGATGTTGAAAGGGTAAATGTATTACCAACAGCTCTTGGAGACATTGATATAGTTGTGGGCTTAAAGCCAGTCCATCCTTTCTCCCAAAGGAAAATATAAAGGAGGGGTCACGAATGCTAGTATGCGACCCTTGCTCTTGGGACACCAAAACAGAAGGGTTTCCAGTTCAGGACTAGGGGACAGTAAATCTACAAAGTGCGTATAAGCACATAGTTCCCAGCAGGAAAGAAAGTGATCCGCTTGCTGTAAATAGGGTTTGGTAAAATATATCGCTTGCGCAGTTACTATATGTGTAAGCGTGAAAGACGAGCAGATTTTGCAAACTATGAAATAATGCTAAGCTATTCGCCACTGTTTCATAATGTTCTATGCAGACATCCTGCCGTGAGTCATGCCGACATATCAATGCCACATGCAACTCGATTCATATGTCGATGGCCAAGAGATGTTATCTTCGGCATTAAACTGAATATAAGGTTATGAACCTGCCCCCCCTCCAAAAAATACATTTCCCTTTATTTGAAGGCTTTATTTTGAGAGATACTTTTTAGCTTACTTTACTTCTAACTAATTATGGTCATTTGGACATAACAGATGCGTGGTGTCAAGTAGAGTGTAAGATTATTAGTGCCGGTCCCCTTTACACGTTTAGACTTAACCGGACAAGAAGGTAATGTACCCCACTTCTGTTGTGCTCGTGTCTAATAGACAGATCCTGGACATGTTGACGCTTCGTAAATAAATTGATAGTAACCTTTATCCTGCTGGAAGGAATTTGCATTCCTTTCTCTCGAATTGAGAACAACTCTAAAATGTATGTGACTTGTAAAGGGGCAGTGATTTCCCAGGGAGTATCAGGGAGACACATCTCCTGCATGCAATGTATACAGGTTTAAGGACTGATGGGAGCTGGCGGCCTTCTACGCCAGTGGCACACTAGCCTGTTAGGCAGAATAAGATGCTTCATGGTTTGAAACATGTTAGAGATTTTTAAAAGTCTTTAATGGTTTTATTTACATAAAATTAGTGTTCCTTTAACGTCTTGTGTTGGTGATTACTGCTTTACTGCACAGAACGACTGCAGCCATGTTGATTTTCTCGCAGAGTACAGAACCAGGTGGATGAAGTCATTGATGTTATGCAGGAAAACATCACCAAAGTAATAGAAAGGGGGGAACGGTTGGATGAACTGCAAGACAAGTCAGGTAAGCCGGCAAATTAAATGGATCCTGGAGAAGCTATGGAAGTAACTATACATAGCGATGTGCTTCTGGCTTCTGTAAAGTCACCTCTTGTTTTAGTAGCCAGCATTACATGCTTATTTTGCCAGCAGTACATGCTTATTTGTTTCCCCTCAATTCCTTGTTCCTCTAGATCTGTGTTGGAACATGGACGCTACATTCCTGTCATTTTCCTATGCTTTCCAACTATTATCTTAGAGACAATGACATGTTCTATTTTTCCCTGTGGTTTTATCTCATAAATCACTTGTTTCATCCATTTATTAAATGCTAATTGCAACCTGCCTGTTTTGAACCGCAGAAAGTTTATCTGACAACGCCACAGCGTTCAGCAGCAGATCAAGACAGCTCAGAAGACAAATGTGGTGGAGAGATTGTAAGGTGAGAATGAGCTGTTCCCATTAACTTTTAAGCATTAACATGTTGAAATGAGTTTGTGGTTTCATGCTGTGTATATATTTAATATTTTTCAATAGTATGCCTATTGGATTGGAAGGCTTTCTGTAACTGACAGTATGATTTCTCCTTCAGATGAAAGTAATTGTGGCGTTTGTTATTATCCTTGTTCTGCTAGTGATTATCGGTAAGTAGTCCATCACCCTTGCTGTCCAAATCCTACTTTTCCACACACTATTTATTAGATTCATTGGTGCACCTAGTGTTTATTTTTTTAACTCTGCTACTGAGTGCAGTATCATTAGCATGGTTTAAAGAAAACTTGCACTGTAAGTCATGCATGACCAGGCCCGGAGTGGCCATTGGGCACATCGGGCATTTGCCTGGTGGGCCGGGCCGCGGCAGGGCCGGATTGACTTAGGGGCTGATGGAGCTGCAGCTCCAGGCCCCTACCTTAAAATAGGCCCAGTCAGGACCGGACCCTTAAGCCCGTCGCAACTGCGACCAGGTCCGCCACCAGGGCCGGCCTTACGGGTGTGCGGCCGCACAGGGTTTAAATTAAAACATCGGGGGGGGGTGTGTTTTTACTTTATTTTACATCCTCCATGTTAAATAAAAAAGTTTTTGTTAAAGGATGTTAAATAAAGTAAAAAAAAAAAAAAAACTGATTGTTTTAATTTAAGCCCTGTGCAGCTTCAGACCCCTAAGGCCAGCCCTGGTGGGGGCTTCGTGACCCCTTAGAGCGGCGGGCTTAAGGGGCCCTGCGTTAATGCGGCCGTAGAGGCCGCATAGGCCCAGTCAGTCCGGTCCTGACTGGGCCTATTTTAAGGTAGGCGCCTGGAGCTGCAGCTCCATCAGCCCCTAAGTCAATCCGGCCCTGCCGCGGGCCCGGTCGCAGTTGCTGCTTGCTCCGGCAACAAGGTAAGTAGGGTGAGGGAGGGGGGTGCAGTAAGAAGGGGCAGAGAGGGGTTAGATGGTGAGAAATTGGGAGAGGGGATAGATAATGAGAGGGGGTACATATTGAGAAGTGGGTAAGGGGGTACATGGTGAAAAAGGGGGAACATAGTGAGAAGGGGCAGATAAGATGGGGAGAGGGGGTAGTGTGAATGCGTATGCGAATGAATGATTTGTGAGACTGCATTAATGAATGTGTTAATGATTTGTGTGAATGAGTGAGTAAATGCAAAGACGGTACATGAAGGGTGGGCTTTAACAATAAATAAATAATGGGCTGCTCAGGCTTTAATGCCCGGGCCTATTTTTTGTCCCAGTGTGGGCCTGTGCATGACTATGTAGTTTAGCTGATCTGCTCCCAATCGCTACAAAGCACTTCTAAATCCACAGATTTCAGAGGTCAATATACGTGAATGAATGAATTTAATTACACGAATCTATTAAATCTACCCATGGCTTGTTGAATTGGTTTAGTGATTTTTTTTTTTTTTTTTTTTAAAGTTTATTTTTCAAAGAGTATTTGACATAACGCAAAAATAGCATATGTAACCCATTACATTTCAAAAGCAGGCAGAACCACAACAGTTTGTTATTAGCAAAAGGTGAAATTTTTTAACCTTTAAGCAATAGTCATGCAGATCCTGAGAAAATGAGCTAAATGGCTGTGTCCCTAATTACATATGGTTTTTCTAAACATCATCGCACGGGTTTGTTTATTTTACTAACCCGTAAAATGTCAGGTCCACTGTGTGGGGGAAATGTATGGAGCGTAACGCATGGAAAAACCCCAACTCCCTCAGACACAAAGTAGCATTCTTGGGTTACCTTGTTGGCAATTCAACTTTAAACCAAATTTTTCCATCGATCTGTGAATTTGTATGAAAATCTCTGTAGTGACAGAGTAATTCCTTAATGCTGATATGTTGGACACGTTACCTGCTCGGTAATCCAGAGTGAGCAAAATTTTCTATAACTCCAGGATGACAATCTGGAACAAAAAGTGCAGAGATAAGATGTAAGGATGAACTGTTTGAGCATTTGCCTGGGGTTTTTGGAAGTTGGAGGGACATAGTAGGAACATAGCATCTGGTTACTTTTGAAATATGCTACAAATGGACTATTGTGCCATCTGTATACCAAAATAAAAGATTAGAATGCCAGTCTTCAGCAGAGAACTTAAGGTGCTGCACAATATGGGCATTCAACCCATTTATGTACTTTTTTTTTTTTTCTTTTGAAACCGTTTCAGTAATTTCCCGTGCAGTGGTCCTACAAGGCTTCCCTGTTCCCTATTGTAGTCACAGATTTAATGTTAAATCCGTCTTTTTACAAAGCCGTCTATTTATGAATAATCATTTTTATGCTGCAATATGGTCTTAACTTAGTATGTAACTGTTCTGTTTTTCTTCCTACACAGTTCCATTTATCATGAAGTTCCGCTCCTAACCATCAGCTCAAGTACCTTCATGAGCAAATATTCTGGAGAAAAGGTTTCAACCGGTTCCTCTGTACAGAACTGTGTACATTTTCTGTTGTTTTAACCCCCTTACACCCAAGAGGAGTGCGATGTATTGTGTTGTAGTACATTGCTAATCACCTGCAAGCAAAAGGCACTCAATCAGTGATCCTGACCTAACACAGAGACGTTTGTGTATGCAAGCAAGGAAAGATGGAATCTACCCCAAGCAAATCTATTTATCTGTATTTTGGTTTGTTTAAATTGTTTTGCACAAGCATCAGGTCAGGTGTCATCCGTTAGAATGCAATGTGTATTTCTGAATCTTATTTTCCGAATCTGCTCATTAGGTGTATAACAAAGCAACTCATTTATGCTAATGAATATTTATTGCTGCACCATGAAGAAGGGAAAGGCTGGAACTAAGATGGATTTGCACAAACACTGAAATTTGCACGTAACGTGGAGTTTTATACATAACTGCATTCTTCACATAATAAGCACACTAGCTTTATTGTGGTGAAAAATCTTAATGCAGCAGTAATAACCACATTTGTATTGTTTTGCAAGTAGTGATCTCTCTAGGTGGAGAAAGGGTTGAAGTATATTCATAGTATAAGCCGGTCCTGTATACAGATAGATAATGTTTGCCTGAACTTATTTAGCAGCTTGGATTTCTTATGAAATTTGAAGGAATTTTCAAGGAATCTTTAAGGGTATTTGCTAATCTTTTGTGCAAGAAATTGCATTGTTACACCTGAAGAGGCAGGTGTGTGTTAATTCTGCACCTGTATTATTGAGCAGTGTCCTGTGATCCCATCTACCTGCAGGCATGTTTTCAAAGACCAGTTTTCCCGCATGTGGATGCAGATCTGCCACTTAAAAGCCATACTCTTTTGGGCCATCACGCTCTGTGTACCAATGCTGCTCAATAAGCCAATTAAGAGGGAGATCACTGGTCTTCCCAGGTTTTCCATTAATACTGCGGAAGACGGCCGAGACGGCACAGCCTCTGTAGATCACTGTAGCCTGGTCCTTAAATAGCAGAGCGACGGGATCTGATGCTCAGCAGTAAGAATGATGGTGTGGGGCAGCTGGTTGTTCTGCCCTGGGTTAGGCCTAGGGTAGGACCTGAAGATAAATACTGCAATTAGGAAGGGCTAAGTTGTTTCTGATAATGCAATTTTATTGGTGTGAGATGACTTTCTTGACCTTTCCCTACACTAACCAAATATAATGCAAGGCCAGACCTCTTTCTAATAAACAAATACAGCAGGTGGGCTTTTCTAATGCATAGTTGAGTCAGGGAACTGAAATGCTCAAATTACTAGTTTATAGAATAAACCTCACCGGCTTTAACTGTGCCTGTTTGGTTAACGTGACCACATTTCAGAAATTTCACAGTTTTAACTGCATCGTGTCATCAATTGTGTCCTTTTAGCAGGTCAAACTTGGCAGCATTGAATCCTCTTAATGCATAGTGAAAGGTCTCTTCCCCATGTAGTGGGTAGATCCCAAATATGTAACCGATACAGATGTCCCTTAAATGCCCCAAAATCCACCCATAAGCAACATATAATATTCTTTAACTTTACAGATGTGTACCCTATGTTTGCAGAGGAAGTTTACCACTTTATTTAATACCAGATGTTTGCTCGAGTTCATGAAAAGCCGCGGTACACAGTTGAAAATGTAGAGATGTCTGTTTATAAGCAGTAAACTATTATATATCAGACAGCTTCTGAAAATAACTGCCTCCATAATTGTCAATTGGGTACACTGCTAGATATGTACTGTATAGTGTCCTCCCTCTATACAGATGAATGCAGGTTAGTGCGGGACTTTGCAGGCTGGATTTAACCCCTTAAGGACAATGGGTGGTCCCTAAACCCATTGAAAACAATGCATGTACAGGCTTTGTCATTAAGGGGTTAAATACCCATTATTGGCAATGTGTATTCCCCTTCGCCAAGCAGCTTTCAACAGCAGCACAGAGCTTTAGTGAGAATGCAGCAAAACTGTACATGCTGGAGCAAAGGTTTATATCTTGATACTGATTTGGCAATGAAAGAGTCATGTAATACATGTCTTGTTCTACATGACTGTTCCTGACATTGCAGAATGTAAACCTTCCTATCCCCTCAATGCCCTACAGCTTGTTTATACCTTGGTCCTTACCCTTATTAGTATGATAAATTAGCCTGTCCAACAGGCTAGTACGTCCATGGTATGGATGGGTTTGATCATGATCGCTGCCTCAAGGGGAACAAGCTTAGATTTCTCAGAAGCCACTTTGCTTTCCAACTATTGTGGTAAATTGCTAATTTCTTCCTTGAATAAATTACTCTATTTGACCACTTGCAGCAGTTCCAGTCTATGCAGAAGACCATACGCAGACTAGCTGATGCCTTAGTACTGGGTTATTTCCTTTACAGAAATAATTAAAATGCCCAATTGAGTGCGTTAGCTTCTCTTACTTGTGTTTTGAAAAACATAGATTTGTATATTTGGGATCAGATGTTAATTACTAAATTATGTTATTTATATAATTTAATCATTTATGATTGTTTCTTTCATTCTTTGCTTTATTAAATACATCTCTATAAATATTTACTGGCCGTGTTGGAGGAATAGCATTGTCTTGTGTTGGATGAAGATGGAGGGTCACTTGTGCCATATGTACTTTATATTTTGCATTTACACTGAATGGGTGTAGAATGCCTGTTCTGGGATTAATGTGAATCTGTCAAATTTGAGATTTTGGTCTCATTAAATTTAACTTGCCTATTTATTGTTATTTTTTTTATTTTTTTTTTTAAATGCTGTAATGTTACATAATTTTAGACCAATAATGATAGCATTAGGCTTATTTATAAAAACTTCAGGGTTTATTTGTAAGGAGCCCCTACTGTGACATTAAAGAGACAGTAGTACACATTTTTCCAGGGATCTGCGAGCCAAAGGCTGCTATCTTAGAATTAAATTATCCTGACTAATAATGAAAAGGTATCATGTAGATTTTGATATACTGCTCAACTGGTTACACTATGTGCACCCACTACATGATCAATCCAGACTTAACACATGATGTTGGAACTTCGGCTTCTCAATGCCTGTATTGTGAATTTTTTTCTCCATGTAAATAGGTGAAAATTGTTGATTGTTGAAGGATTTATAGAGGTTCCCCTTGGTTTAGTGATAATGAACGGTTGGCTCCCCAATGCACAGTGAAGTCCCTGTTCAGCGGTATGGACGTCAACAACTTTTATTGAAAGAACAGTGAAGCCAAGTAACATTGGCATTGTTTCATTTGTCCATCTTTTCTTTCCCCTCAAAAAAAATAACATTTGAGAAATAGAAATTGTCAACACTTTTTACTTTTTTGGTCAGTTTTCAGTTATCAGTCTGCTCAGTAGCTGTCTGGCATACTTTGTAAAAGCAGCTCGACAAACTGCATGAAGCTTGTGATGGAAAACCAAAGAGTGACCAGTGGCCAACAATATTTCCACATCGTTTCAGTTTTTGTTTTTCTTGTATTTCCCTAATGGAACCTTAAATATATTTTACAAGCATTCTTTTTAAAACATCTGGTAGACTCCTTATATTAAGTATTTAAAAACAATACTTTTAAATATCCTGTCCACTAGAAACATTTTAAAAATTATTATTATGGACGATTGTTTCTAGAAGTTAAAAAAAAATTAAAATAACATTACAAATGGTATTTATGGACATCTTTCTGCAGTATGTATCATTTGGTTAGTGTTACTTCTTGTTGCCAACTTTATTAGGGTAAGAAGCGCAGACAGTTTTTGTTTCTTGTATCATTTGGTTAGTGTAACTTCTGCCTGCCAAATCCAGTTTAAAATTACATAATTCTTGAAACATTAAATGTGAAATAACTAAATGAACAAACATATGGTCGGCTCTATATTTTCATCTACAGTGCACACAAAATTCATGGCATGAGTTCATGCGCATTCTAGTTCATTTGAGACATTATGTTATTATGTGATGCGAAAGAATATGAGATCTGTAATGTTGACATTGTCCCACTTGAACTTTCAAGGCCAATTCTTTTGCCTCAGAATAGTATAGAACAAGGTGTCACTGAAAAATCAAATTGCTTTATTTATTAAATGGAGCTATGGTTTCAGCTACATTTCTTCACTATTCAATATAAAGGGTGGATCTAGCCCTACGTAATTGAAATCTTACTTTTAGCGAATAGACCCCAAAGTTCTTGGGGTGTATATAAATTCATAGCAAACTTTGAAGCCTCTCCCTAAAATACCAGAGCCGCATAATATCTGTCAAGTAGTACAAAAGGCTATTATGAAATGCTGACTTGAGACAGGTTTGCATGTCCTTTAGTCCATGAGGACCGAGAAGGACACAATCTATGGCAACATAACAGTTGCAAAGGGAGTAAATTGATTTCCAAGATATAGACCTCTAAGAGAACTTTGACCATAATCAACCAGACAGATTATTGTTGGGAAAAAATATTTGAGAGTAATTGTGATCATTAAAGACTGCAGTAATTTTTGGTGTCAGCCTCCAGTCCAAAGTCTGGTAGAGCATTATGACAAATAGATATGGATACATATTCAAGAAAATGGGTATTTCATATTAAGAGTACTAATGATATAGATCAAAATTATATGCTTAAGGATCATGCTTTAAGACAAAAACAACAAGTTAAAAGTTTGGAATCCCTTTAGAAAAACATAATTAATGCAATAAAAAAAATGAAGCCTTGTGGGTTACAAGTAATGGAAATTGTAAATATCAGGACACCTCACAGTAAACAAAACTTGATTCCAAGCTGACACTACTACAAAAAAAAATAAAAAAATGAAATGTACCACAAGAGATAGCAGCTAGAAGCCAGAGACTACATTTATGTGTAATCTACATTACCCAAACAGGAATCCAGATTTCGACCGTGGACAAATCCTTGTATGGGACTAGTATAGTGAATGGTTCTGTGATAAATCTCATTAGATTTTTTGTGATGATGATTACTTTCTTCATCATATATTGTATACCATTGACCAATAAGTTTCATCGTATTTACCTGTGGTTACTATGGTTTGCAAGTGGTCTTTACATGATCATCAAATCCTTTAAGACAAACGGGATGAGATGTATAACACACACACACACACACACACACACACACACACGTTTATTCCTCTGTTGTTTGGAGCACCCAGTGCCTCCTAATACACAACACAATATTTACTTGTGTAAAGAGGATCTTGTAGGACTGGTCCTACTGTTCATCTTGTCTAAAGGAACAAATATACAAAATGTGCTTTCCTCTCCACCCAGGACTTAATGAATCATGTATATGGTTGGATGCAAGTCCACACTGTTAAGTATGATTAAAGCCTAAGCTGAAATACAACATTAAGGAAATAATTATATATACATATTTCTAGATGATTACTTCAACAATAACCCGTTCTTCCCCTAGCCTCCCATTCCAGTAGAAGAACTGATTTTTCCATTGTAATGTAATAAACCGAGTTGCACAAAGAGTTAGTTTTTCCACTTCGATAATTGGTATATTAAGTCATCACCAGGCTATTTTACTTTGTCCCAGCTGTTAATGTCCGAGGACACAAACAGTTTGGATTTTAGGGGCTGGAAAATTAAAACAAGAAAAGCTGAACATAATATAAAATGAAATATTTTTCTCTAGCATCTGGAAAATATTTTACATTTAAGGCTAGTGGAGGATTACATAGATATCTCCTTTGGCATCCCAAATTTAAAACATGCACTATTTCTCTATGCTTGCAAAAAAATTAACTCTACGACTGACCAGAGTCACAATATAAGGGAAACAAACTATTAAAGGAAGGTTTTAGTCCCTGTGTGCATATATTCTTAACACATGTGGTCTATTTCGCATAAACTCCATTGCATTTTACAGCAGGCAAACAGATGCTTATATTCCCTTTGTATTGATACAGGCGACGGAAGACAAAAATGAGACAAACAGGTTGAGTAGTCAAATGCACCGTATTTCAGTATGCAAGTTGAGCTCCCAGCGAAGTCTAATTAAAATTTAAATGTTGTTTAACTTTGTGGCCGCAAGTTTATGTAACTTGCTTAGTTATGATTTCTGTTGATCTGGTTATTCTGCTTCCCTAAAGCTAAATGCTAAAGATTGGAAACTTAACGCAATAGTAAAGAACAGATGTCTATAAGGATAATAAAACATTATATTACAACAGAAATTCTTAAAGATAAGAACATGAAAATCACATGCACTGTACTCAGATACAACAAAAGAAAATGCGAGACCAATTCTTAAATTAAAGTGCAATTTCCTTCATCAATGACCTTCTAATACTTACAACAAGATCTAAGCCCTGACATTCCTCAGAGTTTTGTCTTTTCCCTTAGGGGAGGTCAAGTGTCTGGGTGAGCCATTCAATCATTTCAGCAGCTTGTAAAACACAAGAGGGAATCTAAACCAATAAACTACATGGGACTGTCTATTTATCATTATTTTTCATTATTCCTTCAATGCCAGCCCTGTGCAAAACAAAAACTATTGTGAAGTTATTTATAGACAAATATATCTTACAAATAAACTTTTCTACAAGATTTTCTATTATTTCAACTATTGCTTTAACTCCCCAGGTTCATTAGCCAAGCTTTGGGAGAAGCATGATGAGTTATCTACATTGTTAAATAAGCAATCACAGAAAGCATTTTTCTTAACGAAAAAACTTTTGGCGCCACTTTGGCGCGTGCTCTAGCGACCTTCACGCCCTACCACCTGAAGCATTCCTAAAGCTCAGTTCACATTTCAGCATGTGCTCTACCAGCTCAGTGGATGCTCTACCTGCTCATTTGTGAAAATGTACACAATAAAATGCATGTATCATTGGAAAGTATTTATTGGTTTCATGGACCAGAAGCATCATGTGTCTTCTCAGATCGCTGAATGTTTTCAAGATTTTTACAATCTCACTAGCACTCTAGAAGGATTGGGCCATAAAATTAGGAAGTACTTTGAGATAAGTGGCATGCATAGACTGAGAGAGGAAGATGTCCATCTTTTTTTTGAAGAAGACATAAATGTATTCTCAAAATCTATGGCTGAAAGATTCATGCCCTGTTTAAAAAAAAACAAAACGGTTTTGTCTCTGGAAGGTAAGCCAGGCACAACACCACCAGAACCCTTAATCTGATACGTTTGTCCCGTGGCTCTGGGAGAGCTGCACTGCCCTCATCTTTGGATGCTTAGAGTGCGTTTGACAGGGCTAGCTGGAGTTTTATGTTTGAAACATTGCATTAAATAAGGCTATCCTCCAATATGTATTCAGGTTTTGTAAATGATACCATGCGCAAGGATAAGGATTAATGGGCTGCTGTCTGATCCACTCTCTTTGTTGAATGGAACATGTCAATGTTGGCCACTGTCCACGTTGTTGTTTGTATTGTCTTTGTAGTTATTTTTGTGTTCCCTTAGGAAATTAAAACATTTTAATTTTGTGCCCTTGATGATGTTTTTAAGCAGACCAAAAAAGCTGAATTGAATTGGAAACAGTTCTAAATCCAGGGGCAGGGTGGAGGCAAAGGGGTTTGTCTGACCTAGACTCGCCTGGTCCACGTAGGATCGCCTTTTGTGAACAATTCTGGACTGGACTAGGGAGACATCAATGTTATGTGAGCCCGCAGTAAAAGTGAGGCAGCCAGAAAGAAAGCTGTGGATGAGGTTAGGGCCAGAAGGCGCCAGCTCTCCACTGAAAAAAAATCTAAATATTACATAATAGAAAGAATCTATCTCCATTCATGTTCCAGCTAATCTATGGAATTTGGTTAATGACAATAAACAAAACCTGTTCTTGATTTGCTATGTATCGCATGGGTCATTTCCAATAGTCACTTTCCAAAACTGGGGCATTTGATGTCTGTTGCTTTTAGCTGGTAACTTAAAAAAATTGTAGACCTCATAACTGGACAACAAAGAACGGACCAAAACTCTAGTCATCCCTTGTGTATATCCATGCCGAACAACACTACCAATAATGCTTAGGAAGAAAGCTAACCTCGTGGACAGAACAATGACCAAAAGAAAAGATAAGAAGATCGGGAAGAAAAGCCTCACCAGTTTGGGTAATATGCGAGAACGAGGGCCAAATACTATCCATCCATGGGTTTAGCAACCCAACTACCAAGCAAATTCTACTTGATCATAGTGAATACTGAATAATCACTAATATGTCCCAACAAGGCCATAGTAATAATAATTAAATGTAATAGACTTGATCCCAAATTAAAGATTTACTGATAGCAGAAGGTAATTCCCAGCAGCAGACCATAACTAATTGCTTCCTGGGAAAGTAATATTAGTTAAACCTACTTAAGGGCATATTTCTTGATTGGACACAGTAATAAACATTCTCACATAAGAAAGCAATAAAATGAATGAATTACAAATGTTCCTGTAGATACAGAGATGCAACAAATGTTGATGTGAGCCAAGCAGTTTATTTAAACTTTAAAAAAAGTTATTGTGCTGCAGGATAATAGGTATCCTACCAAACCAACTGCATGCTCATTTTCTATTAAATCAGTTCCTTGTGCTTGAGAAGAATCATTGCAGCTGTTACCTCTTTAACCTTATTTCATTTACCGTATGGAAAACGAGCAGACTAGCAGGACTGAGTGCTTCTTACCTGCCTTAAAGTTCTGTGATTCTATGAAGCATACCTGTTGCTGGCACTCAAAATCCTGTACAAACTCAGTAGAGAGCAATCAGATTTGTTTAAGAAAAGATCAAAAGGTTAAATAATAGAGACAATTGTCCACAGCCTTCTTTGCTCATATTTCACAAGGGGTGCCAATATTAGTGGAGTGCACTGTATATATATCTAGTTAGCGCTTGCAGTAACTATGCTTGCAGTAAATGTTTTAAGTTAATTAGTGTAGAATTATTAAAAGACACCTTGATCTCTTCATCAATAATTTAATTATGCCAATTACCTCCCATCCTTTTTTTTGTCCTCACTGTAACACTGAAACATTTGCCAATATCAGTTTTTTCCTGTCTCAGTATCACATTTCTGAAGGGTCTGCCATGGAGCCTGTCCGTACATAACATGGCACCATATCAAACGGCACATATGCTGCCAGCCTTCCTCAGTGAATCGGCTATTCAGGGTACAGAACGAAAATATTAACAGGTTCCAGGAATCTACTTTTTCACAACACATTCTTTATACTTAGAGTCACAAAGAAAATTATGAATGCATTAAAAAAGTTACTTGTAATTACCTAAGTTCTTTTTTTTTTTTTAACTAGCCTGTAAAAACGGAGGCACATCATAAAAAAAAAAGACTGGAAATCACACCCATCTCAAAACAAGTTCACTAATACTCATTTGAGTAATTTATCGATTCTTAACCCCTTCAGTCCGAAAGGACCAAAATATTTTTTGTACTTTTTGCCATATGTTGGCATTATTCCCCTTTTGCATTATTCCAAATTATACATCACTTTGTTCAGAAGAATTATGGCCTTCTTGTACAATAATATATGTAGCCGTGTTAGTCCAGTAGTGTACATTTTAAGAAAAATAAATGAGTATTGTAATATAAAAATAATACCCTTGTAATGGACTTTCATGAGTATGAACCTCCCTTTGTCAAATCAAAAGAAATACCAACTACAAACATCTAAGTGAGACATGGGCAGCAGTGCAGGAGTTAAGGGGCAAGATAGAGACTGATAAGGTACAGGACACATCAGTTTAAGGTGGTTGTAAATTAGTTTAGCCAGTTTGAGAAACAATTGGTGGGAGAGAGGTAGAGGGAGAGTGGGGTAATGGCATTATTAAAAAAAACCTCATACACATCTCTTTACATAAATAAACCGTGTTAGCCCTGTTAAAGCCACTGCTTAAAAATAACCCAATTTATGTTCAGCACAGCTCCAACATCTCCATCATATTGCTCTCAGTTCAAGTGAGGGCAAAATGGCGGCACTTTAGGTGTTGTCCTTTACCTCAATTGTAGGAGCGGAGAGAGAACTTCACCGCAAGTGCTGTCATTATAGAGAAAGTTCCCGCCGGGTTATATCCATGGAGATGCGGACGAGGATAAAGAGAGAAGAGAAGATAGAAGATGCAGAAGAAGATGGAGAAGTGGTCAGCAGAGAAGGTAGGGAAACAGAGAGCGTGAAAGAGATAGAATCAATGAGAACGTGTGAGAGAGTGTGAGTGAATGGGGGCCCATGAATTTCGGATGAAAAATCTTATCTTTTCGCTTAGTTTTCTTTATCTGATTCATGGGGGGGTCTGGCATTGTTTTTTGGGTCATCTACAAATAGCTGAATTTACCAAAGTTTGGTAAATTTGCAATTCATATGAATCTGAATGCACAAGTCTAATATACACTACTATTCTGTCCTGGCCAACAAACACTGACACACAACAAAAGCTTTGAAAGCCCACCTAAGGAATATTGGAAGGTTCCAGCCATAGTGGAAGTACTAGCTACATGCAACTTATTCTTGACACCCCTTGTGGATCTGTGTGGAAGCTTCGACATCTATCATTATTATTATTATTATTATTATTATTATTATCTGGAGTTCATGTGCATAGCATCTAAAATAACAGTTTAAGAATCTGCTTTAATCTCTAATCGATGTATTAGAACTAATGAGAATTTATGAAAACATGGCCTGCAACATAGCAGCGTCATTTGATTGAATACATATAAGCAGGGCCATTTTTACAAGGGGATTTACAATAGCAAAAGCATCATCTGCCAGGGTCCAACAAAAAATGAAGATGAGCAAGAAACCTCTGAATATTCGTTATCCTCAGAATATTCATTCCTTTGTCCATTTTGGTGCAATTACGACCTGTTTTGGCGCTCTTTCTGCATTACGCAATCTTTTCTCCATTATTCTCTCTTCCCTCTTTCTTATTTCTTCCTCACTATTTCTTTCTTCAGTGTCTCCCTCTCCCCTACTTTTGTTGTCACCTCTATGACTATTTGATTGACCCCTCATACTACCCCCTGTACACGTTATCTGGCAGCACCTTTTCTTTTACTTATTTTTTTACGCTCCTGTCTATCAGAGAGCAGTGTACACTCTCTAGAGACAGCAAACTTTTATGACCCCATGGATCTCAATTGCCACAAGTGAACCCCTGTGTTGTCAACAGAGGTTTGCTTGGGAACTCAATAGACATCCCTGATTAATGTTTCATTATTTGTAATGTATTACAATTGTAATTGGTCTGACATATCAAAATATCGTAAGCTTGCGAGCAGGGCCCTCTTTACACAATGTATTTTAGTTTTGAGATACCCTTTGAATGTTCTGTAAGAAGCATGGTGTTGGGACTATATATATATACCGTATTGGCTCGAATATAGGCCGCACTTTTTCCCCCCACTTTAAGTCTTTAAAGTGGGGGTGCGGCCTATATTCGGGGTTTAGCGCCCGACGCCCGGGACATGCAGTCCCGGGCACCGGGCAGGCAGCGGGGTTAGGATACAGATCCCCGCAGCGGTGCAGGGGACCTGCATCCTACTCCCCGATACGCTCAGACAGCCTCCCGTGCCAGCACTTCCCACGGGGGGGGGTGCCGGCACGGGAGGTTGTCTAAGCGCATCTTGCGGACCGTCCGCACGATGCGTTTTACCTCTGCCCATCCCCGACTTACCGGAGCAGACTCCAGGGTGTCTTGCGGGGCCGGCGGGAGACATCTACGCAATACGCGTATGCAACTTCCGGTACCGGCACCGGAAGTTGCATACGCGTATTGCGTAGATGTCCCCCGCCGGCCCCGCAAGACACCCGGGACTCTGCTCCGGTAAGTCGAGGAAGGGGGGGGGGGCAGAGGAGGACAGTGGCAGCATATCTCGGGGGGGGAGGACAGTGGTAGCATATCGGGGGGGGAGGAGGAGGACAGTGGTAGCATATCGGGGGGGAGGAGGACAGTGGTAGCATATCGGGGGGGAGGACAGTGGTAGCATATCTCGGGGAGGGAGGACAGTGGCAGCATATCTCGGGGAGGGGGGAGGAGGACAGTGGTAGCGTATCTCGGGGAGGGAGGACAGTGGCAGCATATCTCGGGGGGGGGGACAGAGTGGCAGCATGTTTTTTTTGGTGCTTTTTTAAAGAAAAAAACTTTTTTTTAAAAAAAAAAGCACCAAACTTTTAGGGTGCGGCCTATATACGGGGGCGGCCTATATCCAAGCCAATACGGTATATATTGTAGGGAACAGCTCACACATGGGGCGGCAATGACAGTATTCACAAGTGGCAGCAGGTTTCAAAACTCAAGAGTGTTTATTTAAATGATGTAGGCACAGAGCACCTTGCAAACAAAACAAACTCTAAGCCTGTCCGGCTCTAACTAAACATCAGGATACCTCACTATCCAACTACAAGCCTAAAGTCTGGCACAAAGCAAAGTAAAAGGTTGTCCATAAGTAAAGCTTCATACCTGGTGGGCTGCCGCGCTGGCTGTAGCTGCTCCCTGTCTCTGCTACACACTGCAAACCTAACAGCCCTCTCTTTTAAGGCTTCCTCCCAGTAATGAGCATAGGAAGCCTCACCTGAGGACTCCTGGGAGTAAGGAAAACCCGTAGTGGACTAGGGGTGTGGACTGGAGCTCTCCCACTTATCCAAGTAATCCAGCCCATGTACCTTTAAACAAAAGAGCCCTAACAGACTACGCCCTGCTAAAGCAGCATGTATCCTCCTGGATGTCTGCTACCATGCCTGGCTGAGAAAACCAGGTGAGATATATACCCCATCCACCACTTTCCCATACACTTTACCACAATATATATATATGTATATATATATATATATATATATATTGATAATAATAGGACCCTTTGGCCCTCTGTTTTTAAAGACATGAAACCATTGTAGCATTATTTGCTACTGTATAGTACGTGGTTAAATCACTCCTGTTGCTGTTCTTTTAGGTATACCAGAGCCCTGGTATTTTACAAGTTGGCTAAGTCCTGCTGTAAACAGACACAGTTAGAAACAGAGAAGCTGCAACATGAGATGACTCCAGACACTTTCACTCCTCATTTCAGATGCATGAGAAGGAATCTGGAAGATTCCTTTCATGCTATCCAGCACCCACCCTCCCAAACACGCCTCCCCTCGTCCTCCTTCCAACCCAACTCTATAAAAGAAAGGTAAAATGAACAGGCACAGAAGAGGGAATTAGTACTTCAACAGGCTGAGTCTCATAGAACCCTGTATTTGCTTTGCTGGCCGCATACATTTATACTTTTAAAAAAGCATCATATATAATTTTAGTAAGATATTTCAGAGCTCCTAATTAGTTATAGAGTGTCAGCATATTTCACAGTGCAAGACAATGGGGTCTCTTGGTCTTCAAATGATGCTCTCACTTCTCATATGGGTGGCACAAGGAAGCCCCCAGTATCGGAAAACCAATGACCGCCAAGGACAGTGCACCTATACTTTTACTGTACCCAGTCCCAGAGAAGGCAGCTGTACAGAACCTGGAGAGGCTATGACAGCCATCCAAGACCTTCAGCGTGAAAACTCGGTCCTTCGTCAAGAGATGGACTCAGTAAAAACCAGGATCAGTTTGCTGGAGAAGGTGGTTAACCAGTTTCTTGGAGGAGAGGTATCTGGGTTCCCAACCCCTGTCCCCCAAGCTCATGAAAATTTGAGACAAGAGGTAGAGAGACTACGGATGGAAAAGGATGAATGGGAAGGACAGAGAGGTAGCCTGGAGATGGCTTATTCTGACCTGTTAAAGGAGAAGTCTACTTTGGAAGAGGAAAAGCAGACACTGAATGCGAGGTTGGAAAGAGTTCTTCAAGGACAATGCCCTAAGGTTGCTGAGGTTTCCAGGGCCAAGGAGCAGCAGATGTCACCAAGACAAAGTGAGTACCTCAGCAAAGATTAATTTTATACTTAAACAGAAATTCACAATGTTTGCAGGTAAAAACCTATGGGCTTGTCATGGGCAACTTGAATATGTAATGTCCCCAAGTAAGAGTATATCACTTTTTTATGAGATACCTTTGATGCAAATGAAACTGCCCCATCATTTTATATTTGTATTAATTTGCTAATACATGTTATCTTGTTCTGCCATATATAAGTATGCTTTGTTTTTAGAGCTGTCCTTAGGGTGGTGCGAGTGGTGCAGTAAGGCACCACAAAGAAGGGGGTACCACACGGTCCCCTATAGCACCCCTTACATGAATGTTGAGGAATCAGTAGGTATGTGTCACTGATTGTTTGTATGTATATGCCTGTTAATGTTTGCATGTGAGTGCTTGTTAGTGGGAGTCAACGTATGTAAATGTGCGTGAGTCTGGATATGAATACATCCATAAGAACATGTCACTGTGTGTGACAATAAGTGTGCTAGTTTATGCATTTGTCTTTATGCATGTATTATGTACACAACTAACTTACAAGACTATCGGTGTGCATGTTTGTCAATGTCTGTTATCTTTTTTTGGTAGATGCCATTCTGTGGATTTTTTTGATAATAACAGTATATATATATATATATATATATATATATATATAGCCCAACTATCTAAAATCTGTGTCCACAATGCTGTTTTCACTGGTATCATCATGTGTAGCAGCCTTTTATATAGTATAGCAGAATATGTTAGCTCTTTATTCCTAACATAGCCTGATTATGGTAGGTGAGGGACCTGCATCAAGATGCTTAAGGACATATGGACACCAAAGTAGGACCCTTTCCTGTCCTTTCAGCCTTGCACTTAATTTAATAGAAAGGGATGGAGGATGCAAATGTGGTAGGACATTACCTGAATCTCATAGCAGAGCCCACCTCAATTCTAGGGTCCATGGGTAGTCACTGATGGTGAGAAGCCTGCAACACAAATATCTGCTTCATTGAAAATTTTGATGCTCTCCGGTTATTTTCAACACAAATCGCTTCTTCAAACAATACGACTGATTTAAATAATTTAGCAGAAAAGAGTTTGGTTTGTTATTGATAAAAATAGCATGTTGACGTCAAACACATGAGTTCAAAAAATGAAATTTGATATTGGCAAATTAACTCATACACAACACAAAAATAATATCTGAAACTTCATATCTGTAAAACCGTCATCGTTTCCTACGCTGAAAGTGTTAATCCTATGGCTTCCAGGGGGGTAGGTAAAATATGTGATTGCACAATCCTGATCTCCCATAGAGTGATACCCATCCTTAAACTTCACTTCAAGAATTTTAAGATGATGATGCAGCTAAGACGTTTTTGTCTAGAGACTTATAAATAATGTTAACACATGCGAGATTATAGTTCAAAAACTAATTTGAAGGGATGGAATTTATATCTTAATAATAATAGCGGGAGCTTGAAGAATCGCAAGTAATTTAAAAATTGACTTACGTGTTATGTAGTGCTAGCTTAGTTCCTCACCCTGTAGAAACTATAATAATTAGTGAAGTAAGGGAGGAAAAAATACAGCTCCCTGACAAACTCTCCTGACAACTCCACCTTTTAGTGAATAGAGCATTTTATTCAGAATATCCATATCTCTTGACAAGTGACGGCTTTCCCAAGGACTGTTTTTTTTAACACAGTTGGCAATTGCTGTGGAGTAGTAAATGGTTAATAATGGTTAAAGTGTTCGTTGTTCGAGTCCTAATAAACTGAAAACAGAATCTACTGTTCCTGAAGTTGTAGTTCGATTTTTGCACAGTTGCCTTTAGGATAGGTCAAGGGTCAGACGCACAAAAACTCAATAGTTGGACTAATATGCATTAATAATGAATGCCCTTTCAAAAAGTAAGGGTGTACTCAAGGGTTGATGATGCGTAGAAAAGTATATTTCTTATTAAAACATAGAATTTACTGGAAGATAAGAACCATTCAGCCCTCAGCCCATTCAACCATTCAACCATTCTAGTCTTCCCATTTTTTCATACTTTAAAGACTCAAGCCGTAACCAGTCCTTGATCTCCTGCATGTTTAAATCCCCTTACTGTGTTAACCTCTACCACTCCTAGCATACCATCCTCTCATGTTATTCTACAGAGCGTGTATAATTTTTTCTCTTTATGTTTATTAACATATATTCCTAACCAAATATCCAAATAATTCCCCAATAATTAGCAGCTTCTCCTCTAGTACTAGATTTAGTACTATTTATTTTAGTAAGGTACTGATGGAGTTACTGAATGTGTGCTAAACTAGTGGTCCTAAGTACAAGGTTTTCTACCAGCACACTAAATAATAATGTTTAATCTTTCAAAGATGTATTTTGTGTGTTTCAACGTATATATCACACAACATCATCCATTGCAGACCTCGATCTATGAACCCTTTTTCATTAAACACTCCACGAAGCTTCCACTGGTGGAGAAACGGTATATTAATATTTAAATAAGAAACAGATGTGCTTATATTATCTAAGATTAAAGATCTTTTCTGTCCCAATACTTTAGTAGTAAGTGAAGTAGCAAGACAAAATAAAAACAAAAACGTTAAGTGATTAATAAATCAAGTTTTATTTTCTAGAGTGAAATTATGCATTAAAAATTGTATATTTTTTCAGAATTTGCCTGTTTGGCCTCTGGCTTTGAAAACCCAGTTAAAGTGCCTTCATTTCTCTTTATATTGTTTTTTAATTTTATTGTGTCTGAAGGGCTTCCTCAAACGTTAAAATGTTATAATGATTTATTTATTGATTTTCCTTATCTTATAATTCTTTGATCCAGGGATATTATTGTAACCAAGATAGTTAGGTTTCAATAAACACTCCCTGTTAAAATTGAGATTTTGCCGCTATTAGTGCACAAAAACATTGGAAGACTTGAAGCAGATTTTTTAAGTGTCAGGTTGACCTCATGAGGTCATATATCACAGATGGTGATGTGCTTCCCATTTTCAGTGATGCTTTACCAATTAGCAAGATCTTGTAACAGGACACTGGAAAGTTCCCAGGATCAAGTGTCAGTGAGGTATTTATGGCTTGTAAGTGATGATTCAAATTTTAATTCCACGGGGCTGTGTGTTTAGAAAATGCACATGTTGGTGTTCACTTCATGGAAGGCAAAATAAGAAAGTTAGTTGTGTTTAAATTAAATTATAATTAAAAGTGAGTCCGATGGGGTAGGAAGTATCCACCTAATATACTTCATGAAGATTTTGATTGTGAGCAACCAAAGAAGTGGGAGACCAAGTGAGACAATCTTTGTAGAAAAATAATGTTCACATTATATGTAAAATGTGACTTTGTGTATTTGTGAAAGGATTCAGTAATTTGGTAATAGAGTTCGTAAACTGCAGGAGGGCGCTTTAATGTGCGTGTCAGCAACATAGGAATTCTATACGTGTCCTGGAAAAAATGTCTGATGCCGTCATGGTCAACCTGCAATAACAACAACAACAGGCATTTATATAGAGCTTTTCTCCCAGTGGGACTCAAAATGCTTTACAGGGGTAAATATACTGTATATATTTACTCAATATATTACATAACTAGACATTAATGAACAATAAAAGTGATCCAGCTGAATGCTTGAGAAAAACTATGAGTTTTAGTCTTTTATTTTTTTTAAAAAAGTCTCTAAAGATGGGGCTTCCTTGACTGAATGTGGCTGAGAGTTCCAGCGTGGAGGAGCAGAATGGCAGAATCCATTGGAACATTTGGTGATAATAACTCTTTCAGGTAACAGGGGCCCTGGTTCTTTAGGGCTTTACATGTCAACAAGCCCATCTTAAAATAAATCCTCAATTTAATAGGAAGCCAATGGAGAGAGCAAAGAATTGGTGTGATATGGCATAAGCAGGGCAATAGAATATTCTTGTTATCCCTTTAAGTGCCGTGGACTCAACATGGGGCTACCACTGTAACTAATAATAAGGTCATTTTTCTACTCACTTGACTATATACTATTGAAATATGAATGAAGAAAACCATATTAGGGTGGATATCCCCTATTTTAAAATACATTTTGCATTTTTTTTATACTCTCAACATTTCTGTCTGGTGTCCTGCTGTGGCTTGAAGCGTAGAGAGCTCATGACCCAACCCAGGAGGGAGCATGTTTGGGTGGCATGTGGGACTACCCACCAGGGACCACCCACCATACCTGAGGGGCCACCTGGTGCAGAGCATCACAAGATGACCACGTGGGAGCTGCACACTGCCTGCAAATGTGGGACAGTGTATAAAGGGCAGTTCTGGTGCAAAGCGTTTATAGAAATGTAATCCTCATAGCAATCTACAGCCTATTCCTGTTGATTGTTCAAGTTTTACTATTTTGCAAGGGTGTATTTTAATAGGAAACAATTCCTACAGACATATTAGGAGCATGTAAGGTAGCAGTGGACGCTTGGGTGCTGGCAGGTCCAGAAAGGTCTTATGGCACACCCAGAGCCGTAGCTAGCTCCTTTTGCGCCCAAGGCAAGAATGGAAAATTGTGCCCCCCCACATTTTTTTTTTACAGAGGTTATTTTATTTACACTGCACTTACACACACCTGCCCATTAACACGCATATACATATACACTGCCTGCCGTTACACACACATATGCATGAGCTTACAAACACACACATATTTACACATACACTGCCCTTACATCCCTTTCTCCCAAACTCTTACCTTTCTCATCCTTGATACTCCGTCCTGTCGTGGGAGCGCGAGGTCTGTCATTTCAGACCTCTGCTTTAGTGCTCCCTAATAACTATGGTCCAGCTATTGATGCAGAGCGCGGGGGTATGACTCCATATCCTGGCGCTCAGCATCCTTTTGCCGGCGCATAGTGATTAGAAAGTATGGAAGCCGAGGTCTGAAGTGACCCTAATGTTGGGCCAGTTAGAGGGGGATTGTTATCTTCCCAACCAGTGCTGCAGGCACTCTCTCGTCTCACCCTTCCTATGACGCTGGGCACACCATGAAAACGATCTCTAACCTGGTGCCCAAGAACACTTTCCATCTCACTGATAGTGTCCATTTAATATCAAGTAAAACATATATAGTGAAAGTACCAGTGTCTCCAAGCAAGTGATATCAAATAGTGAAAAAATGTTTTTAAATATATATAACGAATGGAAAATACTTCCCTTTTTGTCTCATAAAGCATTTATAAACCAACTGAATACTTTGTGAAGTGTGAAACTAATGTTTTCTGTATTTTCAGCATCCCGTTGGGGAGCAGATGGTACAGGATACCAGGAGCTGAAGTCTGAATTAACTGCCCTACCAGCTTCTAGGATGATTCCAGAGGATCGCTCTACCATCCAAAGTGCAGAGAACGCAAACTCTGGTGGTAAGGATTTTTATTCTTTCTTTTTCAGAATCATCTATTGTGGGAGTCAAAACACTCTAAATATTTTCCAATAATTGTAGTCAACATATAATATTCCATTATGAAATCCCCACCAGACCATAAATGTAAGGCTTCACACATCATTAAGTTAACCAGTGAAAATATATGTTTCCAATTATATTGTGCAACCCAAGTATAATTTACACTTGATTTTTTCATGTAAGACATGCTCTTAAAAACCAATAGCGATCACAATTAGGGAAACAAAAAACTGATCTACTCCATTTAAGATGTTATAATTACGATAAATATGATCACTCCACAATTACTGTTAGTTTTATATTCACACAAAATTAATTTACAATGAAATAAAGAACAATAATGGAATGACTTGATTTCTTTGTAGGTGGCTGTGGGGAACTCATCTGGATTAGTGAACCTTCTACCTACAGAAAGGCTGACAACATTGCTGGGAGATATGGAGTATGGATGAGAGATCCTGAGCCAGTATCCCCCTTTACCCTAGAAACCATCTGGAGGGTCAATACTGTAGGAGCAGATATACGTCAAGTCTTTGAATATGAGAACTTAGATCAGCTTGTCAAAGGTTACCCAACTAAAGTTTATGTTTTGCCTCGTCCCATGGAGAGCAATGGAGCTGTTATCTACAAAGGCTCTCTTTATTACCCCAGACGCAAATCTAGAATTCTGGTTAAGTATGATTTCTTGACAGAAACAGCTTCTGTTCAGAGGGAACTTCAAAATGCTGGTTACCATGGTAAATTTCCTTACTCTTGGGGTGGATATACTGACATTGACCTTGCTGTTGATGAGACAGGTCTCTGGGTGATCTATAGCACTGAGAAAGCTAAAGGGTCCATAGTCATATCTCAACTGGACCCTAATACTTTAGAAGTTAAGCAGACCTGGGAAACTCCCCTGCGTAAGCAGTCGGTGGCCAATGCATTCATGATCTGTGGTACTTTATATACTGTTGGAAGTTATTCATCCACCAGTACCACAGTCAATCATGCTTTTGACACTCACACAGGTGTCCATCGTCAAATAAGTGTCCCATTCCAGAATCAGTATGCTTATGCCAGTATGATTGATTACAACCCGACTGAGAAAAGAATTTATGGTTGGGACAATTACAACATGGTAACTTATGATGTGAGGTTGTCCAAGATGTGAGTTGAAGCCAAGAATGCATAATATTTTAAAGGGAAGGGTGGGTGAGTGGCTGGTGGCAGAGGGAAGGCTAAGCTTTACCACAGTTAGGCACTTGAAAGCAAAGAAAAATAACCACTTATGCACTGTCCTATAATATTCGCTGTGCTTTGGTCATTGGATATTGTCCCTCTTCTGCAGGAAAAAAACCCACATCCGACAGTTACGGAGAGGAAAGAAACAATGCTTTGTAGAATTATGTGATATTCAGAGCTGCTATTGAAATCTTAATTCTATTTAAAACCACATTTATATTACATGTTTCATTTTTATAATTGAGAATTATTGATTAGAAGTTCATAGTGAGACAGAATATTGAGGCACAGGTTAGAAAATACTATTTATGATGGGGTAAAATTCCAACTACTTTGTTAGTAAACCTGAAAGAATGCAGAATAGAAATACCAAACCTCAATGTGAGGCAAGGAGAAGAAAATGAGAAAAGCGCCACTAAGGTGGCCTATTATGCTAAATATTACTAGTGAATACAAAGCAATGGCAATATCAGGCATGCCGGTCTAAGTCCTCTGGATCTAAAACTCTGTTAGAGTTTCACAAAGAAAATGTAATTGTTAACTCTGTGGCGTAACAAAGTTGCGCTTGTAGCTCTCCGGGACTAGAGATCAACACCCAGGAATGGTAAAATCCTTATTATAAAACAATGTTGTAAATCAAAAATACAGTTAATGTGTGTTGCAAGAGTGGGTTGGGATGTAAAATGTGCCCTGGTACTTTTAGGCCACTATAATTAACCTTTAAAGGGACACCAAACCTTTAAAATAATTTAGCTATTTGTATAAAAGTCAATATAATTTTCAACAAACATGGATAATAGGCAGAAGGAGCACATTACAATTTGTCTCTGCAGTAAAACCAATCCTAATCAATTAACGGAAGTAAAATAGTTTAGATTCTGTTGACTGGATGTAAAAACATAGGTGTCTTACAGCAATACCAAAGACAGACAGGTTTAAGTTTTAATGTATGAGTAGGGAAGACTCCTGGTCACTTAGAAGGCATGTCCCACTTTCTCAGAACTCAAAGGGCTATTAGAGCAATAACTCAATGTTATTTTTAAGGTTTGCATTTGTAATAATTAACATCCTTCAAGTCTATTAACCTTTATTTACCATAAAAATAGGTAGCAGAAAAAAAGAGAAACAGTTAAACGCATAGTAAATATGTTTTTGTAAATGATGTCCTGTTTTTGTAAGTCATTATTTTACATAAATATGCATTCCTTTTCAAATGTATAATAAACAAGCAATATAATGATCCAGACTGGGTTACTGTGATGTCATTAATTGAACCAAAAATGGATCCTTAATAGATCATTTGTGAATGCCCTAAAGATCAAACATATTTTTTGAATATGTAAGAAAAAAGTGTAAATGGTTAATATAACGTGTTACATCTACATGTAAAATATAGTCTGTGCTAATAATAATGCAGATGACTTAATTGCTATACAGAAATAGCTCAATAAAATAAACCCAAAAGCATGCATACACGTTTGAGTTCTTTATTTCATATAACACTATCTGTCTTTTACATTTGCTTTGCTATAAAGCATAAGCTTGACATCAGAGTATAGTTAACATAAGATATTGATTTTTCCATACTGAGACTTCACATAATTGTACATTGGATGTGCAAGGTAACAAATACATACCGTATTTGCTCGATTATGAGACGAGGTTTTTTTCAGAGCAAATGCTCTGAAAAATACCCCTCGTCTTCTAATCGGGGTCGTCTTATAATCAGACCTCAAATAGAGGTCTGACTATGAGACTAAGATCCAGATCCCCCGCACCGCTGCAGGGGACCTGGATCCTTCTGTCTCCCCCCCCCCATTTAACACCCCCCCACCCCACACACACTTACTGGTGCATCCAATTTCCTGCTGTATTCCAGGGGCAGCGGGTTGACGTCTACGCGATCCACGTAGACAACTTACACTGCAGCCGAAAGGAGGTGTGGCTAGCAGCGGGGGTTGTCTGCGTCCATCGTGCAGACCTTCCCCGACTGTCAGAGATCAGAGTTCCCCGCACCGGTGCGGGGAACTCTGATCTCTGACAGCCAGGGAAGGTCTGCACGATGGATGCATACAAACCCCCGCTGCCAACTCCACCCCCTTCCGGCTGCAGCGAATCACGTAGACGTCAACCCGCTGCCCCGGCAATACAACAGTAAATTGGGGGGGGGGTGTTAAATGGGGGCATAGGGCATTTCTGGAGGCAGAGTGCTCTGTGAAATGCCTTTTAACCCCCCTTAATGCCACTTTGCCTCCAGAAATGCCTTATACCTCCCTATATGCCACTCTGCCCCATAATATGCCTTTTAACCCCCTAAATGCCAGAGTGGCATATAGGGGTATAAGGCATTTCTGGAGGCAGAGTGCTCTATACAATGCCTTTTAACCCCCTAAATGCCACTCTGCCTCCAGAAATGCCTTTTAACCCTCTATACGCCACTCTGCCTCCTGAAATACCTTATACCTCACTATATGCCACTCTGCCCCATAATATGCCTTTTAGCCCCCTAAATGCCAGAATATAGGGGTATAAGGTATTTCTGGAGGCAGAGTGGGACATAGGGGGTTAAAAGGCATATCATGGGGCACAGTGGCATATAGAGGGTTAAAAGGTATATCATGGGCCACAGTACCATATTGGAGTGGCAAGCCTGGGGGCAGATTGGTAAATACAAGGAAATAAAAACAAAAAAATATTTTTCTCAATGATAGCTTTTATTAAAAAATGTAATAGTTCACATGAATTAACATTTACTGGTAAAACTTTTTTCCTATAGGGTCGTCTTATATTCAGGCTCTCTTTTTTGCTAAATTAATATTCAGATTTTGGTGGGTCGTCTTATAATCGAGCAAATACGGTATTTGTTATATTTCATCAACGCTTCTGAGTAGCGTTAGAAGCCCAATGAGCCACATATTCCAAGCTCCTATCATTCTCAACCAATGTGATATTTTTATTTTAAAGTTATTAATAAGATTTGCATAATTAAACATTAACAAAACAAAATATACCAACCGCACTTTTTTTTTTTTTTTATCTTGTATCTTAAAACACAAGGAAGACTCATTTAGCCCCTTTGGTACGACAGTGTCCAGTGTCACAATCCCAAACGCTTCTCTGTGTAGTAGTAGTTCAGACTTGCCCCCGCCTCGTAGGTAGTACATGACCAATAACTATGAAATGTAATGGAGAGAGGGTGTTTCTCCAGAAAAGTAGTGTTTGGCAACCAGTTTTTAGTCATTCCATCTCTATAGGCTGTTGTGGCAGATCTATGTCCAGGCAATCTCTGTCAAACTTAATCCTATGTCATATGGCATATTGTTCATGTGGCTGAGAGAAACAAATACCAGGGGTCATATGTCAACATGTCACACAACCTAAACACCTGTATGAACCCCCAGCTGTAGCATAACTAATGGGCATATATTTATCTACTAGGTCAGTCTATCAATAGATCATCAATATACAATTTTAACAATTTTGTTGGTGCCAGTGTGAAACATCATAGGAAGTACTAATCTTTGTGGCTTTATCCTGCTCTATGTGACTGCACGTACCTCACAACAAGGGTCGAGGCTCGACCCCGACTTTGATTTCAGGACTCAAACCTCTTTGAAATGTCACAAGGCTATAGCTGTAAAGGCAATATTTAATGTTGCATCAGTAATTAGCTGCTATCTATAAATGAAATCAGAGTTGCATTACACAATATCTAAGTAAATATAAGGCGAGATGTCTTAAAATCTCATATAACACACACTTGCTCTTACACGCATGGTCTAATTAGAACTGTAGTTACATTACATGTGTATAATACACATCAACTGTTCCTTCAACTAAAAGTTATATTTGCTAAGCCATGGAGTTACAGACAGGGGTGTCCCCAGGGTTTCCAGTACCTTGGGCAAAATGCAAATATTACCGAGTACTTTTTATTGCTCTATTTTTATAAGACATTGGATAAGCCATTGGGGCATCTTTATTTTGTCATAAAAGTTGGAGCAGCCTGCTATCCAGCTGATTAAGGATCAATACTAGTACAGAACACCATCTACTTTAGTTGAACTCTGTAAGACACGGTAGTTAAGGAATGTAACAGATTCTGTAGACACCCGCTAAATCGTACTTACTGCCAGCGGAGGATATGAGCCAGTTTTATTCTGTTGGGCCATTTTGTTTTCTTAAATCTGACTTTAGGGGAACCCCCCCCCCCACAAGAGTCCAAATTTGCCTAGTGGAAAGCAATGCCAGCTGAGCCAACAATCAAGGTGAACGGCATTGGTGCCCCAAATTTAGACTGAATGGTAGAACATTTCATCCTCATTGTTGTACTTTTCCTATTTAGATACAAATCTTTAGTACCTAATTCTGCTCAATGCCACTAATGTATATAGTTAGATTTACTGTAATTTACTGGTTCACCAACATCCACAACCCATTAGAAGACAGATGCCGATTTACCCATTTTTGGAGCATACAGTAACATATTATATCAATAAAAACAGGCTGCATGAAATTTTATACAAATGTATTTATATGTAGCAAAGTACCAAAACAAATGCCAAGCCACGAGCCCATATTTCCAAATAACCTTTAAGCTGCAGGATAGGTCTCCTTTGCTCCTCCAGCAACCATATCAGCAGGGGACGGTGGGGGAGGTGGAGGAAAAAATGTAATTGGAGAAGAAATGGAAGGATGCACAGCATATTCCAGGTAACTGACATAGATAGGAGTCATGTTGTCCAATAAACAAGGTTTCTTCTCAAAAACAGCCCCATTCTCATTGTATCTCATTATCCTGTGAAAATAAATGCATTAAGCCAACTGCAAAGTTCCCTGGTCTTATCCAAATGCCATTTGAACAAGCCTCCCCTTGCCACCATAAGAAATGTCTTTTCAATATCAGCAAAGCTCATATCCGGACTATTCACTCTAACATTTGCTTAGTAAACCTGAAACTCTAGATACTGAAGTGGTAAAACCATAATGTGATTCTACCCAACCATTTAAATCTGCTTTTCCATTTGTGTCGTACAACAATATTTATAGAGGTTGGGGCTGTGTCAAATGGTCCCCCATTAATTTAAAGGATACATCAACTAGGCACTGAAGCTTTTGGCCAGGTCTCTATAAGAATCTCTGGGTTCGAAGGAGATCTGTTAATCACTGACAGCCCCCCCCCCCCAAAAAGACATGGGAAGCTATTCAGACACCCTTGTGAGTACACCAAGACTGAAATTCCCAATTGTTACCTCTGGCACATGGTAGAGCGTCGACCCAACATTGCCATTGCACAGTCTTTGTATGAGATGACATCTGTACTGTTGCCGGTAATCTCCTGCACCCTCGTCTTCCAGTCTGCCAATGTTCTGAAAACACCAAGACCTCGAGCCAGAACATGGAGGGAAACATAATCTGTAAAAAAAACCAATAGCGGTCAGATGTTGTATAGTAACATAGGCAAAGAATAGAATATATTGTGAAAACTACCTCTTGAACCACCAAAGTTGCCACGTTAGTAGATGTATTAAAGGAATAGGACCGTTGTGATTTGGAGTGAGGGAATGTTTTATGTTATATGGAAGTTTCCCTGGAACAGGTTTTTAAGATTCGCAGGTTGATTGCTCCTTGTGTTTACGGGAGGTCTTAGAATATATATACACATGCGGAAATAACAGCACTTACAACATAGCCCTCAAAGTCTGTGCATTCTTGAAAGGTAAATACATACCGATCTCTCCTCTGCTGGTAGGGTCATGTTTCATGAATGCATCTTGGAAGGAGAAAAGAAAAAATTAAATCTGAACACCCAAATTATAAATGCTTTATTACATTTTGTTTTAAAACCTATGATCTTTGAGTTGAGCTATCAATTAAAAAAATTAATTGCATAGTCACACTTATTTATTGTTTTATAGTGCCATCAGATTCCATAGCACTGTACAACAGATAGACAGGACATAAGTAGTATATACTTACAGGAACAGATGAGGAGGGCCCTGCTCAAACGAGCTTACACCAGGCTCATTCACTTAAGGATGTTTCACTGAATGTGGCAGGCCAATGGAAGCAGTAATGCTGCACACTTAAGACAAGGATGATTCACAATGGCAGGGTAGATGAAGTACCTCTACCTTATCAGAGCCAATAACACTGTTGAGAGCATTTCAGGGCCCCCCTGCTGTCCAGCCATGACTGTTTGGAGTAGTGTGGCATCAAACATGGCATGAACGGCCATTCAGGAAGGTCACTCACTTAGGAGATTTATACATGCCAGGGGTGGGGGGGGTTCAGCACAGATAGACACCGAGCACAGTATATTGTTGAGGGCCCTGGAGCTTTAACTCAAGGAGTCTATAGGGAAAAGGCCATTGATGACAACTGGTGCCTAATGTACTGTGTAAAGGATGCTTTCTAGTTTGCCATGAACTGCCTGGTGTAGAGGAGGGAGCAGGTTTCCGTCCAAGATTCCCACTGACTCATCGATACCTTCTGAGAAGCAGTGAACAGTCCACAAGAGGACTAGTCCCACTCCTCCTGCCCCATTTGCCTTTTCAATGCCCATATTTACCACACCACCACTCCAGCCACCTGGCTTGTGTCCAATATATCAAACCAAATGCATGTCGTCTGGGAAGTTTAATTGTAGTTTAACATCAAACTGGAGTTTGTCTTTTCTTTTGAGACTGGAAGGTTTCAATTTGAATATATCAAATATTAATGTGTTCATCCGAAAGGAGGGTTTTCTTTGTATGAAAGCACCAACGACCTTTTAACACTGAGGTTGAAATATGCCAATTCAGTTCACAAACGCAAGTGGCAGCCCTGGTCAACTGCAACCTCATGGAAGGAGATGCATTTCTGTGCGCCATGTTTTTACACTCTTGTAGTGCACGGTCTAGCATATTCAGCCTCTGTTCATTTCTATCCACCATGATGCATTTTCAGCAGAGAGCTGCATTAAACCGATTGCTAGCAATCCAATTCTGCCTGTTCTCTTTCCATAGCCTCTTTCAGTCTTACAGTCTTTTACATTTAAACGGATGGGGTCATGAGTGCCCTTTGCTAACTGGGCTACCTAGAATGCCTTTTAATATACATATAAACTAGACTAATGTGCATTGGGTAAAACTGAAAATTATTTGCGCTCCAGAGGTGTGTGTGTGTGTGTATCGGAAAGGGAAGGGGGATATAAACATACAGCTTCCTTAATAGATAATTAGAAAAAGTATAGACATATGCCAAACCGGTACCTGCCTTTTATTTTTATTTTTTTTGGGGGGGGGGGGGGTCACGTGGCAATCCTGATAGGAAAGCCCAGGCACAAAAGGAGCTCATTCATATACCACTTACATTTGAGTTTCTCTAGTTTGGCAGGCAGGTCTGTGATATCCCGGAATGGCTCATCTCCTATGTACTCCTGTATCAAAGAGACATTGTTCTTGTTTTCAGGACTTTCTAAGAATTTCTGCCTACCACACAGCTCAAAACAGCTTTTATCCATTAGTATCAGATGTTGCACTTCATGCATGTCATGCAATTTATGGTTTATAAAGCATAACGGAAATACTAACTTGATGTAAACAGGGCACTTCTATTTAACACTTAAAGGGACACACCAGTATCACAGGTAGAATACCCAACAATGAATGCATATTAAAGTACTTCATAAGTACTCATATGCGTTTGCTAAACCTATATAATCAGCATAAAAATTAAGCCACTAATTAAACCTCTGTGATCTGACATTTTACACCACTAATGAGCCATTGGCATAAATTGGAAGAAGCTTTCTACACGTGTGCTCAGTGGTGTCCCATTGGACCCTATCCCCAAAATGCTTGCCAAGCAAGCACTGGAGGTGACAGTAATTATATCACATATGTACATATGTATTACCAAACAGAAGCAGGAACCGCAATAGTCTTATTTATCATACAAACCCAGCAGCCTGTGTTTAGTTGTGCACTATTACAGCCACATACATAAACTTCCAAGACATATTTAGAAAACAGGATACATACAATGCGGGTAATGATACAGACTAACCTTGTTGGCATGATCAATGTCCATCTCTAGCTTCTCACGTCTTTTCAACAATTCTGACAAAATAAAAATATTTTTTGACATAAAAGTACTACACAAAAACAACTAAAGCATTAAGAAATATCATAAAAAAACAACAAAAAAAAAACAAAAACAAAACATGGCTTGGGCCCCATCTCCCAAAGCAGTGACTATAACACGAAACAAATGCACTGTAATGGCAGATCGAGCTCTATCATTCAGGAAAGCAATTTATCACTTTGGAAATGGTTTGGCATTAACCACTTTATAAAAGAACGCCAGTAAAATGTATACCCATGTTTACAAACGCAAAGCCCCCTGCATTCCCACCTGAAGCCATTTTCTAAAAACTCCCAAGTCTAGGAGATGCCCACATTTAAATAATCTTTTCGACACCCAGCAATCATGTGTATCTCGCAGACTACACCTGACGAAGCTGATCACTAACATACCAGGAAATTGCACGCTGGATGCTCTCTGAGCCAGAGATATTTATTTATGTAAGTTGGGAAAGTTGTTTTATTTCTATAGCAGCCAATATAACTTAAACTGCAGGAACGTTCCATCGGTTGCTATGGTGATGAGACCACTTTTCAGAATAAGTGTGCTTTATAAATAAAACACCTTTGTTCCTCGGCCTGTGATATGTCTCACGCTTGTTTTATATCTTGTGGGTATCGCAAAACCTATTTAACCCTTTCAAATCTAGTTTTTAGACACATCTCAACCGAAAACATATTTTATCATTTAAACACCTGTGATCACTATGTTTTGTATTAAGATGCGAGGAAGACGTTAGCACCTGTGAACTTGTTGGTTGTCATGACGATCCATGCTGTCATGGTGGATGCCTTAGAACATCATTGTGGATTGGAAGTGGTTCATTGCAAAAGTTAATGGTATTTGAGATTTAAGTTTATTATTAGCTGTAACAAAACTGTGAGATTTTTATTACATATAGTACGTTGGGTTTGTTCTTTAAGTACTAACAAAGAATCAATAGGCTATTTTTGCTAGGATGTGGATCATCAGACAGGGGGCTGCTTTTTGAGTTGTTCATCAGAATAGCATTAAGTTTTTCTGCGATGTCAAAGCACACCTGTAAGTGATTTCAACAAATATTTATTTTATTGTCTTTCTTTAACCTCTATGTGACACAGGATGTCCTATGGAACGTGCAGCAGCCCCCCCCCCCCCCCCGTGTGCACCTCTATCTGCCGGTTCATGATGAGGGTTACTGCCTCATAACCCCCTCGAGTCATGTGATCGCTGTGATTGGTGATCATCCATGTCACAAACCCAATGTTAGTAAACATTATCTTTGTCTCTATGATGTGCATCTCTCTCCTTTAATTTTGTGCTGCAGGTAGAGTGAGAGAACATATTGATACATTGTTCCACAGCATTTACACTATATTTTAACCCCTTGATTGCCCTCCAGATCACCCACTGACTCTTCCAAAACATTTCCCATCTTGGCATCTGTAAGAGCAGCTGTGTTCTAGAATAACATCGCATGGTGACCAAATATCTGACAATTCAAATAACTTTGTTGCCCTTCTTGCACCTTCAAAATGAGTACCACGGATGAGTAGGAACTATGGGTACCCCCGAACATGGTGTGCCCTGAAGTTGCATCATGTCAAGCCAGCCTGTCATCAATTGTGAGGGTTATGAGCCTAATAATTTTGTTTGTTTTGTTTTGTTTTTTTTTTACTAAGTGTTTGACAATATAGTTTTGGAGACAAATGGATATGCCACACGATATCTGCCAGCTAACTCAGTCTACTGTGAGCTCCAGGACCACAGTGATCTCAGACAGATCAGGAAATTTTAGGCACTAAGCCTATTAATTAGATCTATCTTAACCTTTCTCATAGGTGTATACATCTTAGAAGAACATCTTAGTTGATGAATCTCTGATAGGATTTAAGGGGAGGCTTATTTTTAAGTAGTACATCACATCAAAAAGATCACGATATGTGGGGAAATTCTCTAAATGATGTGAAAGCAGTACAGACTATAACCTGGCAAATATCAGGGAAATGATGACACCCACTGGAGGTTCACCTGAGGCCAAGAGAGCTTCTCCCCCATTGCTTCTCCTGTTGGCTGATCGCAATTTTTGCAATCAGCAATGCAGGGCCATGAAGCCATGTTTACTGATCACATTATGATGAGCACAAACAGATCAGGAGGAAAGGGAAAAATTAAATTGAAAGATAAATGAAATTGATTGGAAGCCAAATAATGTCACCCTTACATCACTGGCATACAAATGTATCAGAGATACCCCAAAGCGCTCCCAAGCCATACTGCGCTAGGAAAAAAAGTGCCTTATAGCCCTTCCACTATAAGTAATTCAAAAAAACAACACCCCAATAGTATTAAAATACGTAATATAGGTTAATGTGTAAAGCATGGACATGGCCCTCTGAAACATTAATAATATATGCATGTGGGATATGACTGTAATCAGGAGATGTTGCTAAACATAAACTGGGTTAATTTTCAGTTGTGGCTCTTACAGTACAGAAGAAAATTTAAGCAAAAATTTGTCTATATTCTCATCATTAAAAATGATTTTTATATATTTCTATGATTTTACAAACAGGGTGTGAGTGGGTGGAGCTATCAATAAACCCTGCCCTCTTTTGCACCCATAGCACATGGCTTGTCTGGCTCCTGGAAGAGCCTACATTATTAGACCGTGCAGACAATAAGAGGATATCTTGTGCTCGTAAAATCCTTCCTGAGACCTTGAGTTTGGATCAACGATTCGTTATATTTGTCAGGGTCTGTGGGCTTGAGGTTTGTTAGGATCCCATTCTTTATTATAAAATAATTATAATTAAAAAAAAAGCCCTGATTTAGTACTACTCGGTATCGCACTAAAGAAGAAGACCGGTATGTTTGGGTCATAATGACATGTTATAGGCTTTAGCTATACAATTCCATTGCTGTAAATTACTTCATGGCATGGTGAGTATTCAGTGTATATTACTATTTCTTCAAGAAAACCATCAATCAGTGTAGTGAAAAGGTCTTGGGGCAAACAGACACTTCATAAGCAATGATAAATGTACGTGTTTTTTTTTTTAGGCAGATTGGAAAGTAGGCAGTTAGGTTTGTCAAAATGGTGTACATGTGTATTATATATAATGAAAGTTTTTGATCTCCCTGCATCAGAATAGTCAAAGGGACTTAATGAGAAATCTCTACATTTCGATATAAAAAAAAAAAGCTTTCTTCACCTTGGCTAAGTTTTGTCAGATGTAGCTAAAAAGTGATAGGTTAGCATAATATACAACACAAATACATCAAGTTAGTTGAAAATGCAAGGGACAATAAATGCTGGCAAGGTGATGGTCAATACAGCAACAATGAATATGGAATAATAAAGGCTGGCTTGGTGGTAGTTGCACATATAAGCGTTACTAATCCTGATTGGGGGAGGGAAATTTGCAGAAATGTTGTGACCTCTCCAAATGGGAATCATGAAGTGACCACAAGAGAAAGAAACTAACCACAAAGTAGAACCGGCAGGAGATCAAAACGATTGCTCAAAAAAGCATCTTTACCGCCAAAAGTGCCTACACAATGGGCATGTGAGCATAAGAACTCTCAAGGTGAAAGAGTTTCTATGCTCAATTCACCTAAGAAGGTGAATTGTGATGAATCACCTTTTTGTTTTACATCATGTGGATGGCCGGGTGCATCGCTTCCTTGTTGAGCACAGGGCGCCAGAAGAAGGCAAGCCTGCAGAGGCAATGTGATGCTTTGGGCACTCTTCTGCTGGGAAATCTTGGGTCCTGCCATTCATGCCGATGTTACTTTGACACGTTCCAGCAAAGATTTGTTCAGGAATGGTTGGAGGAACACAAGTTCAAGGTGTTGACTTGGTCTCCAAATCTCAATCCAATCGACCTTCTGGGGGATGCACTGGACAAAGACCTCACAAGTGACAGGACTTAAAAGGACCTGCGGCCGGATGCCAAAGCACACCTTCAGAGGTCTAGTGAAGTCCATACCCAACAGGTCAGGGGTGGTTTGACGGCAAAGGAGGGGGGGGGTCTACACAATATTAGGCAGGTGGTCATAAAGTTATGGCTGATTGATGCAAGCTACTCATCCACAAGGCACGGCCGAATCACCGGCTTACTGCTCAATTGCAAATTTTAATGCAGGTTGAGAGTATATGAAGACTAGGATACCAATATTACTGCAACTTCACAAACCAATAGAAAATAAGGTCAGCATGTGCATAAACAAAACTAATGTGACCTCCCAGCAAGCCCTACTGGCCCCAGGATTGCTTAATATCTGTGCAATGGTTAATGCATTAGACAGACACTTTTACTTATAGAATACTTTATTAGTTCCTGTAATCAAACCTAAATAACGTAAATAAAGAGCTTACATATTTAATACAATGCATGTTTCTCCCTTTTCTTCTAACAGATCATGTGAGTGGACAAAAAAAAAAAAAGGCAGATTGGCTTTAAATTCTGTACAATGCCAAACACATAAGCGGGAGAATTTTAAATGTCCTATGCTGTACCCATTAATTGCATTAAAAAATACATTAAAAACCCAACAGGAAAAGTACAACTTAACCATGGCTGTGCCTCTGAAAGTACCTGTGTGTATCAGCAACTATGGTATGCGTAAGTCAAAATCTAAATGTGATTTGAAATCATAACCATGAATTTCGTGGATGTTGCAGTGAATGGCATGTCAATAATAACTTAGCCTTCAATGCCACCTGTGGAGTTACAAGACTCAATTTCGTTACGCCGGTTTTTAGTTTGAGTGTCAAACAGAATTTAATTTGATATACAGAGACAAACTAGTACTGCTGCTCTAACACTCAACTTTAATGGATGTATTTTATAATGCAGATTGTCCTTTGCTCTTGTGACCGAAACTGCCCTGTTTAAATATCACCTCAGACTTTGTTGAAACCTTTATAGCTTGCAAAAATCTGCCAGCTTCCCTGTCATATGTACAATCTTCTCCCCAAATAAGGAACTTTACCACAAAATTGAATCATTTCATAATGTACAGTCTTGTGTAAGGTCCAGAATAATAAGAGTTTTTTTTTCAATTTCTATTTTATTTAAAAAAAAAAAGTTGCCATTTATCTTGATTTTACTTTCTGCCAAAAAATAGTAACAAAAATGTGGTCAAAAGAAGGTTGAATTTTAAAGGTACAGTATACAGAGTGATATCTCCAAACAGTTAAGACAGCAGCAACACTGGCATATTTTAAATTGTTCTAGCTTAGCTGTGTTTAGAAGAAGAAGAAAAAAACAAAAAGATAACAGCAGCTAGGTCACTGACATTACACAGTAGACCTTATAATTGTCTTGTGGTAGCCAAAGTGAGCGTAAGTGGCTGAGACCGCTTGTATTAAACCTGACAGCTCAGATGCTTAGTGCCTTTTAATTCATCTGTCACCAGCGTATCCAACAGACTAGAACGTTTTCAGGAGAGTCTGACCGGTGTGATCTGAAAGACTAAACACTATTATTTTTCATTGATCAATGAGATCTGAGCCCAGAAGAAGTGAGCCCAATAGATGAAGCCAAACAGCAGAACCCTAAACAAGACCATAAAGCATGTTTGGGTATATATGTATCATGTTTAATGCACGCTCATTCTGGTTCCGTGTGGCTAATGAAATGGAAAAACTCCACTATTATAGTGTTTTGTTTTTTTTAACCAACCATTCAATCCTTTACTGTAATCTATCGTCCCATGGTGTGGATTCAGGTTTCAGACTTTGACAGCCAAGGACAAACTGAGCAAAACTGGGGGTCAAAAAATAAACCCATCTGAACAGAAAAAAAAAAAAATCTTCTACCTCTCAGAACTTAAGATGCTGAAAGGGCAGCCAAAGCAGTCTCATTCACACAATCCTTAGCTAAACTGCTGCTACACCCATATTCCTACTTTTATCAGCTGCTGTAACTCAGTAAACAAAACAAATGATAAAAAAAGATCAATATAACTCTGTAACGCTCAGAACATAACCATCTACATGCTGCCTTTTATGACTTTGTCTCTTCTGTTTTTATGGCCTGAGGTTTAATTGGTCCAGTTCTAATAGGTTTTGTGGAGGTCGGCACTGTTGCTGGAGCAGCAGGCGCTGAGTTCTCCTCTATTTTCTCCTGTTGAACCATTGACGAGTCTGGGAGGTTGTCTGAAGGCTTAGGTGGGCCTTGAGATGGTTTTGGAGGCTTTGAAACAGGTTTGCTTTGCTGATGCTGCTGCTGTTCGAAGAAGCGATGTGTTGACTGTAAAACCTCTGCTCTCTGTTTTGCCTTAAGGGAATGGGAAAAAGAAAACCAAAAACACAGATGTGTTCCATGAATTAAGAGTAAGCAAGGTAAAGCCAAGTTTGAAAAAAAAAATAGAGCAGGGATGGACTGATCTATGTAGAATATTGCAACTAGCTTTTTTTTTTTAAAGCCAAAACATATATATATTGTATGAACTGGGATGATGGGATGAGACCGTTAGTGATTAGCCCACCCAAAAAAGACCACAAACCACACTGACCTTCAAATCCTGCTCTGCCTTCATAGCAGCGTGGGCAGGGGTAACACGGACCCCTGAAGGTGGAACAGGGGGAGGTCTGGACATGTGATGAAGGCGAGGATGGTTCATCAGTCCTGTGGGCATTTGTGGTGGCATCTGATTGGGCAGTCCCATAGGTGGGCGCTGAACAGGCGGTTGGAAGGTATTTGGGTGGGGCGCACGCACCAGAGGTGGGACAAGGCTAGGTTGGGAGAGGATCTGAGGGAAAAGGACTCCAACTTTAATTGACTGAGAACATCATCGGTTTTCATTTAGATTATACGTGTACACAACTGAAGTTAGTAAATACCTGCTTAACAAATCAATATTTTATGAGCTAATACAGCTTTAACATGCCACCTCAATACACTTCATTTCAAAACCTTAAAAATACATTTGTTATACACCCCTTCAACTATTTGTATTCCAAGTGGAAAGTTACAGAGATCAATAGCACAAGTATTGTTGGCGCCAGCACATTCATTTGCCTAGTATGACCAACATAAAAAGGCAATATGCTGACCAGATGACATTCAGTACCATGTGTCAGTAACAAAAAATGACACCATAAGGCAATAATGAAATCTTTATAAAGTCCAACGCTGCAGCTTGACAAAGGGAATGTTTTAAACCATAAGAGCTAAAGGTAAGCGCTCAAGATATCCAAAGGATTACCAGTATCAAGTACCACTTTATATATTACAAACCATGAAAAATAGCCCTCATAGCATCCAATGCAGCAGTCTAATAAACGGGAACCTACCTGTGATAAGACCACTTTTCCAGCCTCACATCAGAACTGTGTATGCATGAACCCAAACCTCAAATTAATTAAACATGCTGCAACCCCGTGATGACTGCATTTAAACATCAGAAATACAGAACTTATTACCTGAGGAGGGAATTGTGTTGGGAAGGGAGGCTGACTCATCCTTACACCAGCCGCTGAAGAAAACTGGTGCTTTTGGTAAGTCATACTGTTCATTTTACTGGACTGGCTATTTGGACTGGTTGAACTGGCCCTATGGGAAAAGGAATATTGGATTAAAAAAAGGCACAATTCTGTAAAATTATGTAGGACAGAACAGATTCACAAGCAATCCAGGTCAGAAGACATTTTTACTTATGAATGCAGAAAAGACTACATTCGTATGAAACTGGAACTCCAAGCGTAATGCTTGCAATACACACGTAAACGACAGAAAAGTAACACAAAGCATACTGATAAGAACGCAAACTTTATAGCAATACTATATGAAGGTTTAAACAAGGACGTAAAAAAAAATCATGGAAAGTGACAGCTTACCGAGAGGGATGTTCAGTTTCTCATATCCCTATAATTATACTAAATTTGCAAGCAGTTATGTGATTAAACTTACCGAAAAGGACTGGAGGTGGGGGTGGTACTTCTCCCAGCCACAGGCGGCGTTCCAGGCTTTACATGATCCAAAGCAGAGCCATAATGCTTCAAATCCATATCAGACATCTGTACACAAAATAAAATAAATATCCATACATCCCCATAACTCAACATGTAAGTATGAACTTTCCAAACTATTAAAAATACTACCATATAGGGTACTATGTAAGGGATGCATGTTGCCCTCTAGATGAAAAGAAATGTATGTGGGTCATGTCTAATAAGGGGGCACCTAATTCTTCTATGTTGCTACGGTTTCAAATAAAAGCCCCTATTTGTTCCGGGAAAAAAGGATGTGTAATTTGTGTGGGTACATCAAACATGGAAAAGGGGTAAAAATTGGCAAAAAAACTCAGCAAGGTACAAAAATCCCCTGGGACTGAAGGGGTTAAAGGAGTTCACGCGCTAAAGTAATGCTACCTTATGCCATGTAACTCTCTCACACTCTGATAAGTATAGATGTAGGAGATAAAAAGGGTGTTCAATAAATAGTAATGCACTGTTAGAGCTCTTAAAATCAGATTATGATGAAGAGAAGCTTTACGTGGATTTATGTTCTCACCTTCCCATGGCCAGCAATCATACCATGCTGATTGCCAGAAGGGATCAGGCCTCTGTAAGGCTGGTTCACTTGGCTCCTAGACAGATTCTGGTGTTGAGCTTGTGGTGTTGGGGGCATTGTCTGAGACAGGGCAATCAAAGGCTGCCCAGCTGTGGAACCAAAATTAGGCAACGACAATTGCGACCCTTGCAAAGGTACCGTCATCTGAAAGGATATTAAATAGGGTTATACTCAAAGCACTGCTCCAGATCAAGTATATTAAGGTCAATATATGAATACATACAGAGGCCTGTTTGGAACTCGTGGCCACCATTTCAAGAGATGCGTGTCAAGAGATTTTGTTGGCAAGGCACTTACTGAAGAATTGTAAAACCTCATGTTACGCTCACCTGCTGAAGTGCTGAGGGAGACTGAGTAGTGTTATAGAAGTTGGTCTGACTGGGCTGCTGGACTTGTCCAGAGTACAGACTTGATGGCTGTCCCAATCCTTGCCGTGTCTGGTGAAAAAACAAGTACAATGTTTCACAAGTCTTGATAGCTGAATGTTGATGGCCAAGCCGCATTCAAGCTTGTCATCAAAACAGTAAACTCTAGAAGTAATTTAATAGTGAAGTGCAAACCTGTAGAAGATGAGTATCAATTAGCTGGGAACCACCTAATCCAGATTGGCTCAGTTGGTGATCATACAGAATGGGGATTGGCTGTGTATTTGTGGTCTGTTGATATGCTAGGCTAGACTGAGCCTTTCCTAGATCTTGGTGCTGGAGCCCAGGGAAATTGTGCAAGGCTGCTCCAGATAACATGACAGGAGAGGGTTGAGAGAGGCTATTCTGAAGAAACGCTTGTTGGGACCTGGAAGAAAAAAAACAGAAAATTAGAATTTTTGACTGTATAAAAGTATTCAATAAACAAAAGCAGAGGCACACCAGATCAACAGCCAATGCAATTCCCCTGACACCTACTATAGAAGAATGCATGTTAAATTACAGAGTACTCAAAAAGGTAAAAGCACTTATCTGAAAAAGTTGCAATTCTGCTGAAAAAGCTGCCCTCTTCTTGCCACCGATTGGCTGGAATGTGCTCACTTTGAAATCAATGAGACGACATTCCCCAAAAGCACACAGGTATTTGAACAGACCCCTAAGAGGGTTCGGCCAAACATCTCCTACAGGGCATTTAGCTGGGGGGGGGGTTTGAGAAATCTCTTCCCAATTCATTTACAAAATGGATCATACAAATTAACTGTGCAGCTATCATAGTAATGAAAGTGCATACGATAGCTGAAGTGCCCCATTAAGATCAATATTTCTCTGTACAATCTGCAGTTTTGCTCATATCTTACTAAAGTTCTGTACAAATTTTTCAACAAAGCAGGACATGTAGAATATCAGCAATATCGCCTTACCGGTATGGCTGCAGGGACGTAGTAAATAACTCCTGGCCTTGAGACACCGCTGGTCCAGGCCCTAACCCTAGCTGGGCTTGATGCTGTCCTTGCAGGGGGGCATAAATTGGAATTGGAATCTAAAGACAAAATTTATTAATTGATAAGAAACTAACATTATAAATTAGGATGTATTCTTAACACTAAAGATTAAAGTTTTTAGAAATAAGTGAGAGGCAGACAGTAGCAAACATTAAGTATTCTATTTACACACATAAATGGATAGCTTTAGTTCCTCTTAAAAGGTATGGAGCCGAGACTCTATAGACTCTTCCCATGGAAACAACCGTTCAAATAAACTACAAAGTATGGCCCCATGAAGCACAAGATACCTGAGACAGTCCTGGCTGAAATCCCTGTTGCTGTGTCAGAGTTGGTGGAGCTAATCGAGCGTGCTGAGTGCTGAATAGGTGACTAGCATCCATATAGAAAGCAGGGATCTGAGCTGTAGGCCCTTGTGATGAAATACAAAAAAAACAGTTACCCAGCTATTAATGTATACATTAATAAAAATTCAGACATTTTTGCCGTGTTAGGAAGCCCAAAATTGTTATCAAAACTGCAGTTACTGTGTATTTTATCAGGAACTCAACACTTCCTTCCAAAAAATGCGACACGATCGTTTCATTTTATCCATGTGATTCTCTCTTGATAAAGAAAACTTAAGAGAAAAACACTACCTGAAAGCAGTTACACACATTGTGGAGTTGTGAAGTCTATGCTTTATATGTTACAATAACAGATGTAAGAATTTGAAGTATACCTGCTGCAGACTGGGAGACATAAACCTGTGGGCTCTGTTGCTGAGCCATGAGTGACGGCATGCAGCTTAGCTGGGAGAAGTGGCTCGCGGAGGGCATGTTGCTGTTACTTTGAATTTGCTGTGGTTTCACCTTGCATATATTTGGAGGGTCAGAGCCTGTGGTGGTTTTTGTGCTAAGAGAGCACGTGGTGTAGGTTCCAGCACCTAAATGGCAATGGAAACCGTACATTACTGGAATAATACGCATGTGATAAATATATCAACCAAGTATACCAGACCAAAGCCAAGCCTATTAACTATTTGGTCTAAAAATTTAGTTGCGTAAAATGGAGACAGTGATGCCCAGATGCTTGCATAAAAGGTAACAATGACCATGCTCATTTTAGCGAAACCTAAGTAAGCAAGAACGCACCTCTTACCTATACAGAAGAGATTTTGACACAGGTAAGGATGCCTGAAAAAATAGTTGTGTGAAAAAGTACAACCTCTCTGTTATGTCCTGATATGTAAAGCCATAGAATGAAATAATCTGTTCTTTAGTAGGTCTAAATAGGTAAATACAACCCTCAGATGAACATAAATGACAGTGTCATTATTTATTCAGCAAAAGTAAAGCCAAAATGGAGAAGCCATGTGTGAAGAACCAAGTACACCTTATGATTAAACCACCTTCAGCAACAATAACTTAAAAAGTAATCATTTTAGACCTGATAAAGAACAGATTGTCATGTTCCGATACATAAAACCATAGAATTCAAAGATGGTGTACTTTTTCACACAAGTATCTTTTTTTTCTCCTGGATAAACTTGTCCAAAAAAACTTACATTAATAAAAAATAAAAATCATTGAATTGTTAGTTGTTACATACAACACATTTAACAAAAATGACACGTTCCTTGAAGTCTTCTTAAAAGAGCAGAACTCTAGCTTAATGCACGTTTTATCAGTGGCACAATGGAATGCATAAATGCTATGTCCTGTTACCTGATAAAGACGTTGTTGGTGTAACTGAAGCCACTGGTATGGGAGGCATAGATGCACTAGAGAAAGAGCTGTATGGTACAGTGCTTTGTGAAGGAGGTCCTGGATTAGCACTGCTGGCTGATGCCACACCAACTCCATTACTGGCATTGGTGGGTGCTCCCACAGCTGTCGTACTGGTAATGGGGGGTGCTGCAGAGGTGATTGGTGACCCCTTCTCTGCAACATTTGGTGAATTCTCCCAGGCTTTGCGTGCAGACTCCATCTGTAAGAAAAGAGAAATCTTCATGAATACAGGATATCAGTAAAACTAATCAGGAATAAACTGGTAAAAACCTGTACATAAGGGAGTTGTATAATTACACCACTTTTTCAGCCCTTGAGGAAGTGTCGCCAAGTGTTGTTTAAGGTCACCAGCAACATACAAAATGGGATAAGGATTCCATTTTGAATTTAAAAAAATACTGAAAATTCTCAGTGACGGCAGAAATTCATAATACTTAACAGAAGGCGAGCATGAAAAATATTTTTTGAGCAATTAAAAGGCGAGACCTAAACAGTGACAAATTGCAGTCACTCTGAATGTTTAAGATGCACAAGCCATGCTTGTGAACCTATTCTGCAGAACGTTGTCATTCATTCATCCTTTATATTACGTCTGCAGTTGTTGCAGGACTTATGTTATTAGCTATATTTTGGTAGAATTTTTACCAATCCTAAAGCAAGGTCCACTTATTATACATCGTTACATACCTTAAGAGTGAGATCAACAGTGGCTGGAGACACTGGCGTTAGCCCTGAGCTCTGTTGAAGAGTTTCCCTTCTGGTCAGTGGAAGAGAATGGGGCAAAGGAACCTGAAATTAAGTTGATACATATTACATTTAACTTTTGTCTGGATAGGATGAAAAAATACATATAGTGCAATATGATTAATGAGAAAAGCATTTCTACTGTGCTAAGTATTGGTATGCACTTGTCTTTTTCCCTCCTCACTGCTTAAAAAGGGGTAGAAGTTACTCCAATTCTACATTACACAACCCATGATCACAAAAAAAAGGACCAAACGTACATTTGGAACCAAGGTAGACTCAATTTTGGAATTTCCAGATGCAGATGTATTCGGTAGCGCAGTGGATGGGCTGGTATAATCCGTTACAGAGTCCTAAAAAAAGATTTCAAATAAACACTTTAAATATCAGGTTTGTGTTATGGGATTTTTCTATTCTTTGTAGTTACACGAAAAAAAAACATAAATAAAAACCCAGTAAAACAAATAACGCCACTCAAATATCAGGCTACGGTGCGGTAGGAAGTTAAGATGGGTACAAAATCTAAATGTATGCAAAAATGTACTGGCAATAAAATAATTTTAGCATAACTTTGATTTACTGATAACCATGTAAATTTGTAACATTAAACCCAGTACCTTAGAGCTGCTTCCAAACTCTGGTGCAGACACCGACAGCATACTGCTAATCTCAGTGGTCACTTCTGCTACAGCTTTGCTGTCTTTTGATGGAACCGGCTCTGGCGTCCGTACATTTGCCGAGATTGGTTTCTCCTGCGTCTCTGGCTCAGGCTGATGCACCTCTTTAACTTTACGGTTCTTCAAGGAACGCTCCTTACCAATGGGTCCAGGTTTATATTGTTTGCTCTGAATTAAACCGAGATCTGGAATCTGCAAGGTTTGAGAGCGAGTAAGACACTTGTAGTGATCTTAAAAAGCATGCAAACGTAACTGGGGGTGGGGGGGGTCAATGTGTTTCTAAACTATCAAGGTTTTTGTAGAAAATAGTTAAACCTGAGAGACTCTGGACAATTCTAAAACATGGCAAAAGTTATTACATGATATTACTGTTAAAGCCCTATCAACATAACCTAGTTCCCAGGAAGAAAAAATCAAACGAAACCTAGATCTAAATATCATACATTAACTGTACTCTACTATCTTTGCTATCAAGTGATTAAGAAAAACAAAAAGATAACAAACATCACACAGAGATAAAAGTACTGTAACTTTAAAGATAAAGTGTGTTGATCTAGCGTGCTACGATATATGCATTACCTTTTGTGTTTTAATAGGACCAGCACGAGACTGTTTCTGTCTCTGCTCCTTAGGCTCTGGCAAAGATTCACTGGTTTTATCGGGGAGAGAGGGAGCAACTTCATTATCACTGCTGCCGGATGCTGGAGCGCCAAACTGAATAGTTTCCATTGTTAAGTCTACAGAACCCTCGTGCCCATTCTTAGCAGCCTAAAGGGGGGAAAATAGGACACTTGAGTTACCTAGATCTTAATTGAAAACAAATGGAAGAATCTAATATGTTTGCATTACTTTCACAGAATACAGTACCTCAGAAGTTGAGGCTGGTACAAACCCTGTGAGGGGTTTATTCCATGCACTGGAGGACGGTGGCTGAGGAGGGTTTATATGGCCAACTGGAAAGAAAACCAAAAAGATATGTTACGTGTGAGCTGGCACAACGGCGTGTAAACCATTGCTGTGGAAAAGTATTTGCCCCTTTCTTGATTTCTTCTATTTTTGTCACATTTAAATGTTTTATCATCCTACTTTTTTATTTTGTTTGTTTTTAAAAAAGACGACATGAGTAAATACAATATAAATTTTTAAAAGTCCATCAAACCCAATATAACGCACGTTCACCACTGTTCCAAGTTGTGCCCATTTGTAGAGTCCTAGAGCCTTAGAAATGGCTTTGTTACCCCTTTCCAGACGGATAGATGTCAAAAACTAAGAACAGGTAAGCAAACTTCTTTAGAATGTGGCATGTGCTGCTTTTTGAGACCTTTTAGCCTACTTCACTATGAAATACCGGTTCTACTTAATTGAAACCTAGATTCAACAAAGTTGAATATAGAAGAAATCAACAAGGGCTCATTCTTTTTCACAGCACAAAGGAAGCTTAAGCATCATATAAAACATAACATTGCAGTCAATCAAAGTTAAGAAAAATTGTGAATGCTTTACCATTATTGCAACACTTACGTTTCTTGGTCAAGTCATTCAAAACATTGGGAGCAGCCATCTTGTTCTCCCACAGATCTGTACCAAGCGCATTAGGCGGTTGTGAGGCGGGTGGTGCTTTCACAGGACCAGGAAACTCTGCACCATTGGTGGGTGCGTTTGCGGTGGTCTGGGGCTGGACAGTCTGAGGCTGGCTAGCTGCTGGTGCTTGGGTTACCAGAGGAGTAGACAGTGTAGATGACTGGACTTGCAATGCTGCTGCGGCCGCTTGTTGCTGTTGCTTCTTCACAAACCTTGGTGGAAGCTTGGAATTCTGACCTCTTCCTTTCTCGCCAGAACCCTTTTTGCTCCACACCTAAAAAATTAATGACAGCCTTAAGTAATGCTGAGAAGAACAGAGAATGTAGCACTTGACACTTTATACATTTCAAAGACCTTGCTCAATGTCAATAATGTTAAGAGGAAGTTAATATGGCTGCTGCCAGCAGTATACACATAGTGGGTATCACTCCACTTTGCGATCACTAAAGACAGATTGGACCTGTACCGTCTGCTCTTCTTTCTTTCTGCGCTCTTCATCTTGCAGTCGCTTTTGTTGTTTCTTAGAGACTACTTCTGTGAACCCATCATTCAAATTGGACTGCGAGTCCTCAAGGGTTGTCACCTCTGGGTGATCATCTATAATTACGACACCTAAAAGGGAATAAAACAGTCAATAAAGAACTATATATATAGCGAAACAAATTAGAATCTAGTCAAAATCCTATCATGTATTTTACATTACTACAATACCTTATATAACCCACTGTGGCTGGCGCAAAGTGAATTGTACCTCTAAATACAATAGATAAGGTAAAAGATGAACACACCATTACATCTTTATATTAATTTTAGAATAAAAGTTTATGGTACCCTAACAAAACGGAGTCTCCTTTATTCTATTAACGCCACAAGGGTATCTGAGTGAAATCGTTGGTTTAGAGACAGACAACCAATAATTCAGCCAATATTTCTTGAGATATCACAACCTTCCTTAATCAGTTATACCTTTTCCAAAGACAACCTCTTACACCCACACAGATACAACTCCCAAATACCAGATGTTCCTCTTAAGCAGTTGTGGATCTGAGTGTACCAATAAGATATATATTTAAGAAATAAAGGTGTTAAGTAATTCCCAAGAGATGGCACTACTGCATGTCTACAGTAACGATCAAGTTCAGGTTGTACCATAGATTACAAAATTATTGTAGAATATTTTTGCATTTTCTGTCTCTCCCGGACATGTGTCCTTGGGCAGAGCATTGTATAAAAGCATTTATATTATATTTATAACAGCATATTCATTCTGCGCAATAACATTTCTCTTCCAGTGACTTGCATTCTCAATATTCGTTCACCGATAAATCACAACAAATTAACCAACCAAAACCAAGTCATTTATAGAATTATATTATGAGCAAAAAAGGAAAAAAAGAAAGAAACATGGGGGTACCCCCCCCCACACACTAATCGTTCAAAGCAGCCATTTGCACAAAATAATTTCATACAACACTCACTGTGACCATCTAACCATATAAATTTTAAACTTACTTGCATAGTTGTTTAGGTCAAATTGGGACAATGCATCTACTTTCTCCTTAGGCTTTTTTACAACTGGTTTTGGTTCCTCTCTCTTTTTTCCTGCCGTTTCCTTAAACCCTTTTTGTTGTACAGACATGCTTCCCACCTCTTCAGAGTGTGGGTGGTAAGGGTGATAAGAATGAATATTACCGCTGGCACCAGATGAATCTACAGCCGCTGAACCTTGGCTATGGTCATCAAACGGCCTACAAAAAAGACAAAAGATGTGTATTAAACTATTAGAGCAAACTGCATATGGTTATGTTTAATCATTTCACACCAATTTACATTTACAATGACTGGGTTGCCTCTAAAAATCCCAGATGACAATAGTTTTGCACGTCAAAATGTAAAATACTTCTCTACAATTAAAGAGCAGCCTGAGTCTACAAAGACTTACCCTCTCTTTTGCCGCTGCAAAGAAGCGCCACTTCTTCTCTCACCCCTAGGTCCTGAGTAATGTCTGCCAGGCTTAGGAGCACCAGTATTGCCTCTACGATTTTGACGATCCATGCCAGGACGCTGGCTGGAGAAGCTCCTTTTAGCACTCTCTCTTTTGGGCGGGGACTGGGCCAAGCCATCGGTGGCCTTCACTGGTATGGGAGATTGGGTGTTCACTGATGTGGCCGCCTTCCGTTCATCTCTTTCCCGCCTTTCGTTGAAGTCACTGCTTTCCGAGGCAGTTTCCCATTCTTCATTTGCCTGATCGGAGGAGTTATGATTGGACAAGTCTGGAGTTTTGTTACCAGAGAAATCTGAAGGGAGTTCATGAGAAGTGCTTGATGCCGGCACACCTTGGCTAGGAACTCCGGTAGATTCGACAGTTTTGCCAGCATCCTCCCTCTCTCTTTCTTTTAAACGCCTGAACCTTGGAGGCTTATCCTGTCTAGGTGGTCGTGTAGGCCTCTGTCTTCTAGGTCTGTCTCTGGCTGGATCAAACTTCCTTTCAAATTTCATTGGAGGCCTCTTCTCTCCTGAAGGCATCATTGGGTGATCCTGATTTCTATTTTCAACTTCATCCATTCTTGGAGGAGGTGGTGGTCTTGTCTCTTGCTGCCTAGGAATCCACTGATTGTCCCGATAGGCAGATCTTCTCGGTGGAGCAGGTCGTGTTGAACGCATTCCAGGGTCTCTTCCTCCACGACGGAACCCACCAGCACCCCTACCTCTTCGAGATGGCTCACCTTTTGGAAGAAAGCCAGGTTTTGTTTTGGAATCATCTTCTCTTGAGAAGTGTCTCTCTGGAATCCTTGCTTCAGACTTGAATGCTCCCCCTTCAGATTTTACAGCTGAAGCAGACTTGGGTATCCTTTTTAATTCTGCCCTTTCATCTCTACGTGGCTTGCTTTTGGTTGCACTTTCCTTGTCAGAAAGCGGAGTGTCACTTGCACTCTCACGTCCTTCACTGTCGGAATCTGTTTCAGAACCACGTTGTCTACGTCTCTTTGGTAATACCTCACAGTCTGAACTTTCACTGCGTGTTTCGCTTTCTTCCCTGCGCCTTAAAGCTCCAGGAGCCACTTGTTCAGACTGTGGTTTTGTCTCTCTATAATGTGGATAGTCACGGCTCTGTCCTCTCCCTGCTCTTCCTCTTCCTCCATAGGACCCCCTATAACTTCTTCCTCTAGAATAGTATTCTCCCCGGCCTCTGCCTCTATACCCTTGATCTGGAAACCAGTCTCTGTCTCTGGCATCTTTTCTGTAAGCCCTGGGGGGCAGGACTGCCTCCCTTTTATGTGGTATTGTGGAAGGAGGTGGTTGAGAAGCTGTTGGAGGTCTTGAGTCTGGTTTTGGCTTATCAGAAGAGTGCTCCTTGTTGACAACTCTAACAACCCTCTCTTCCTTGTTTGCTTGATTGTTTGAAGCTGGTTGGACCACAGATTTGGGTGTGGGTTCAGGTGTCTCTGGAGACTTCTCTGAGTGGGTTGTACTTGGATGTGACACTTTTGGTACATTTGCCACCTCCGCATTTTGTTTATCTTGCTCAGTCTTCACTGTTTGAATGGGGCTGGGCATTGATAGGGCTGGAGACTGCTTCCTTTCTTCCTTCTCTGGCTTTACAAATTTCTCCTCTTCTTTTTCTCTTCGCATTTCTCTTTCTTCTTTCATGTCCCTGAGGATTGGCTTCTTGATGGGCCCAGAGCGTCTCACAGGTCTATCGCTACTTTCCTCTCTCCCTCTGGATCCATGCCTTGGACCCCATCTAGTTTCAGATTTGGATTTAAAAGGTTTATCTGTTTTGGAAATGTCAAGAGGTTTTGATGTCTGAAAGCTTTCTCTTCTCTGCTTCTCATCCACCACTTCTTTTACTGGCTCCGGAGGTCTAATAGGGACTTTGGTGCTCAATGGGACTGACTCAGGCCTCCTTTCGTCCTGTTTCATGGTAAGTGAAGATTCGCTGGAGAGGCTTCTAGGTAAAACAGGATGAATGTCTACCTGAGTGGTTGTCTCTTCCAGACTGGATTGCTTATCGACTTGTTCAAACCTAGAAATTGTAGGTATCTCTTCCTCATCCTGCAGAAGCTGATCAGGCTCTTGTTGCCGTACAGGAGCACTGTGAAGTTCGGGTTCTCGTGGTCTGGGAAAAAACTCTGTTTTGTGCCGAGGTTCAAATGGGCTATGTTCTATTGTGTACGTTTCAGGGACAACGTCTGGCTCTGCTGCACTTTCAGCCCTAAATTGGGATAACATTACACAAAAAAAAGTTTTACTCAATTAAAAAGGTTTTAGCATTACTCATTTTATTAAATACTTATAGTGCATATTTTTTGTTAGTATAATTACAGCCGAGACTGAGGGTAGACAGTAACTACAACACCCAACCAATTTCTTATTCTTAACTTCTATCTGTATTGATATGGAAAATTAATCATGCTTATCTTGCATCTAAGCTCTCAATGCAGAGTGCAAAAAGGTAGCCATTATAGCATACTATTTAGTATTGGTATCCGGAACCACCATTATGTGGTTGCACTTAGTGTGCAGACCTAAGATTGGGGAAATGGTAAAGGATTTGCCTCATTGTTAAAAAGGCATATTTCCTATAGGGGAAAAGGGAAAAAAATCCTATGGAACTTAGTTATTCCACCTTTAGCCTACCTGTAATCTTCAGTCTCTTCTGGTGCTTTTGGCGCAGCAGCAAGCTGCTGGGAATCTGGGTGTGTGTAAGGCTCAGCTCCCCACATCATACGAGGTTCTGAGAGTGGGACAGCATGATCTCTCACGGGCCGTGCAACATGCTCATATGGTTCAGAGGCAGCTGACGGACCATCTATCGGCTCACGTCTCATCATGGGCTTGGTTGCCATCATACCTTCAGACATTTTTAATATAGATTAATAGACAAATCAACTTGTATTTTGTAGCAAGTTTTAGTGTTTGTGTAAAGTATTTACTAGTTTGCTCTTAATAAGTAAACGACGAATAATGCAGACAGTTTAGATGGAAATAGTGACAATAGGCACACAAAGCAGTTCTTGCTTTAATACTAACAAGTAGTAGCATGTTTCAAATTCTAAACCCAAAAGCAGTTAAATAAATGACAACTTTATAAACAATTTGCATTCTACAATCATCTTTGTAGCCCTGCAGTAAAACATATCATAATTATGGCCATCCACCATGGTGGCAGTATATAGTGTCAACTATATTATACAGCACAATTGTAAAAGTATCATTTCAACTTTTTATATGCCGTTTATATGAACAGATTATAACATTATTTAAAAAGGTCAGTTATCAGTCATAACTCACCAGGGTGCATTGGTGGCATATCCATGGCAGGGCGTCCAGACATCATACGTGGATCCATGTATGGCTGCATCATAAGCCAGCGTGGGTCGAATGCCATGGAAGCTAAATGCTGCGGATGTGGCCCCAGAGGCTGGTATAATGGCCTGTGCTGAGGAGGTGGAACTGGACTGGTAGATGGCTGTGACTGAGCACTTTGAGAGATCACACCTTGTTGCTGTTGCTGCTGCCATTGTTGTTGTTTCATCTGCTCCTAAATATAGACATCAGTTTATAAAACATAGTATTAGACAATCCACCAAGATGGCTTAGCAGTTATTTTTGTGTTATTTGTAGCATGCAATCCAGACTTTTAAGATGTAGGTGAAACAAAGTAAAACCGTATAACAAAATTCTTTACAGAGAATTTCTTTTGCTTGTCATTTCTTGTAGCATGTAGTAGGTGATGGCTTCACCTAACCGTGGAAGGGCAAGAAATTATGAAACTCCTGGGACCCCCCCACTAAATTACAAAGCCAGACAATACAAACAAAAAACAAAAACAACTTAAGGTGGATATTGTACTACCAGGAAATGACTAGGAAAATAAATCAGGTAAGAATTTTCTGTTTCCATGTCAATCCTGGTAGCATGCAGTAGGATATATAAAAAACTGACAGGGAGGGTCAAAAACTATCCGATAGAACTCTTGCTTAAATGCTCAGCAAGAAAACAAACTCAAGCTGATATTCGAGTCTGGTAATCTATTCTTTAAGACAGCCGTCTTACAAAAAAGGTTCATAGACAACCCAAAGACACTGAGACAGCCCTAGTAGAATGAACACTTTTGTCCAGGAGGAGGTTCCTTTCAAGCCTTCTTGTAAGCTTCCTAATTACTAACACAATCCAACTGGCAATTGTGGCTTTAAATGTGACATACACAAAACCTTAAGTATCTCCAAGAAAGTGACCATGTTCAGACTCCACCGCGGAGAACTGATTCACAGCTGAGAAATTGTCTGAACTCTTGAATAGTAATCAGACATGACTCTTGATTGGTCTCATGGGAAAAGAGGCTGCTGGGGAAGCTTCAATTTAGAGCTTCTCATACTGTCAGGACTTCCAAGGAATAGATAGAAAGCATGCTTTCTGATCATGCACCTAGAAGAAACAAAACTTCTATAACACCTCCCCAAAGGCTAGGCGGGCATCTGTCAATGATCCGATCAAGGTTCCTGCACCCAGCACCTGGCAGTGGACTGGCCCTCCAAGAACACAACCATGGCTACACACAAAGCATCCCAACTCAAGCAGGGTGCAGATCCTGGGAATATAGCTCTCCCATGACTTCAATAAAAGAAATAGTAGGAAGATAACACCCCTAACGGAGGGAAGGGGGAAAACAAGTGGGAAGTTTCAGGAGTTTTATAATTTCCTGCCCTTCCTGAATAGACGGAGTTATCTACTACTACATGCTATGGGAAACATTCACAGAAATACATTTTGTAGTAAAGAGATCAAAACGCAAGAATACCAAGCTCTGTATGTATTGACAACATTAAATCAATACTTTTGCAGTCTGCTCTAATCGCAATAAGAAACTTTATACTGCACCTCGGCAGGTTTGTTGTGGTCCATTATCAAAAAGATGTGCACTAATATAGACAAAATAATGTTCATGTCAAAGTGTTGGATAAAGTGATGGAAAGTATACGATAGGTATACACTTTACCTGTTGTCTCTGAAATCTTGGAGGCAGAGATTTTTGAAACTGCTTTGAATATCCAGAGGAAACCGTGGGACGTTGTTGAGTACCAGACTCTGACTCGCTCTCATGGGGCAACGCAGGGACTGGCACCGGAGAAGGGGCATGCGGCAGAGGTATGGGGGGTGTCTGCACCGAAGGGGGTTGTAGGACTGTGATGGTGGTTGGGATCGGAATAGGTGTAGCAGGAGAAGCGCTCTCTCTCTCGCTTGAAATGCTCTCCTTCCTGGCAAACGACGACTCCTCTTCTGAAAGAAGCATAAAGCGGGCAAAACCCCAAGCCACATAAATATTAGTTTACAATATCTATATATATCTATACACACATCGCAACTACAGCCACCCTAATACATGCTAAAATCAAATACCTAAATCCAATGTCTTTTCTACCAACACATTGATGTCTCCACTTTGTGTTGGATGCGGTTCTTCAGGCTGAATGGGCTCTTCTTCCTTCACCTCAGGCTGGACAGGTGACTCTGCTTTCTCAGGTTCTATTTCCTTTACAGGTTCCTTGTTGAGGATTACTTCTTCTGCTGGAAGAGGTTCTGTAGGCTTTTCCTCAGGGGCCGAATCCTCTGCAAGTTTCTCGGGTGCGGTTGTGGTAGATGTTGCAGGGGCAGATGCTGCAAACTTTTCATTCAAACGCTTTAACTTCTCTGCGCATGCAGCTTTCCTTTGCTCTTCCATTCTCCTTTCTTCTTCTTCACGCCTCTTGCGTGCTCTCTCCACAGCAGCTGAAACGTCAGACTGTTGTCTCCTCCTTTGCTTCCACAACTCATCCTCGCTGGGGCGGGAAGGCAAGGCGCCCTGTCTACTTGGAGCCACTGGACGACTTTGAGAAGTGTGCTAGAGTGGAAAATGTTTATATATTTTATGCATAAAAAGTTTTGTAGCAAATAAAATTTACCATTGCAATAGTTTGAAAACATCAGAATGCTAAAAAAGAATGCCATTTTTTTTACTGCGGTCAGAGCCGGCCTTAGGCGTTGTGGCGCCCTGTGCGGACTACTCCTCTGGCGCCCCCCCCTCACTACCCCCCTCTCTGCCCCTTCAAACTACCCCCCCTCAAACTACCCCCCCCCCTCTGCCCCTTCAAACTACCCCCCCCCTCTGCCCCTTCAAACTACCCCCCCCCCCTGCCCCTTCAAACTACCCCCCCCCTCTGCCCCTTCAAACATCAATGATGTTAAATAAAGTTTTAAAAAAAAAACAAAAAAAAAAAACGATGCTTTAATCTAAGTCCCGGTCAGGCGCCCCTGCAACCATGGCGCCCTGTGCGGTCGCACAGGTCGCACACCCCTAAGGCCGGCCCTGACTGCGGTTAAGTTAGAGGTACGCTAACATAACTATTTTGTACTTGTTACCTGTAGAGCAAAGCCTTTAAGGATATATCTATTGCTATTTATACTTATTAACCATCAACCAAGATGTAAGCGAAGAAACACACTGTTCTTAAACATACCTGTGGGGGTGCATTTTTTGGTTGCAGAAGAGGTGGAATACCCTTATCAAGAGATACGAGAGGAGGTGGCATCTGGCGTCTGTCCTATAGGCGTAGGAAAACATAAAACAGTGTAAACAAACTGATTAACATTCTGAAGCCTTCAGGCTTTCATCTACACATGTGGTTCCTAAAGGCACCATTCATGTTAGAAGCAATACTGGAAAACCACAGGTTATCTTTTCAAAGATTGTACAATATACAGTACATCCCACATTCAAAGCCAGCATGTAAGCCAACAAACCTGGCTTTCAGATGGAGGACCCTTGCTAAGTAGTCCTTTCAGCCCAGAAGATGGAGGTGCTTGAGATGCTGCAGTGATCGGTCTCTCCTCAGTTTCTTTGTGAGCTTCCAAATCTTCATTTGATTTTTCTTCATGTTGCTCCGATTTGGATATCCGGTCATCCCTGTACAAAAAGAGGTAACTGTAACACTTGTTGAAGAAGGACAGACACCTCAGGAGCCTGATTTGAGAAGTCGAGGTTAACATTTAGTGGATAGAGAAACTGGACCAGTTTGCAATTTACAAAGTTAGATAAGCACTTGTTTAAATGTGACATACAAATAGGCCACATAGCAAAAGCAGATCTTTCACTAATAACCTTATCATACTTTGTTGTAACCCGACATAATGCTAAAGCCTGGTTCTCTAGTAAAAAGTCTTCTTAAGCGAAAAATATATATTAATATACATATACACACATGAAACTTATATAGCTATATCTATTGTGGCACTGCTGACCTGAAAGCCCTGAAGAGAGGAATAGAGTAAGGAGATGTTCTGGCATGCTTGTCCTGGGACACTAAAAGGAGACCACAAACTGGTCTACAGTTCATTGTTACACCCAAGGCTATTTTTTTTCTTTTTAGGACCCAAACCTTTTATGTAGAGTCTGCACACGACAGGAAAAAGCAGTCATCTCAAATAATGAAACTACACCACCACAAGCTTCAACCAGAACAAAAGTGGACTATAAATCATTAGAAAAATGGCTGGTAGTCTTTCAAGAACCATGTTGCAGGGGTCTACCAAGCTCACAAAGTCTGCTTGAACTCCAACAAGACATGAAAAGCACAACTGAAAAGTAAACGTTACATACTCAATAAATTCCTATTGCTTTACATATTATAGCCTCTCATTTGCATTGGAAAATGTGGAATGGTCTTGAATCTAAAAATCCATGTTACAATTCACACATAGTATGTTTAAGCTGTTCAGCAGATTTTCTACTCAGTCTAGTGAATTGAACAGTATATTTGAGGTATCCTATAGTCCAAACCAGTTATTCTATTTAATGTTAAAGCTGCTTTGTGTAACTATTCATTACATTAGAAGCCATTCCTAACTATATCTCAATATCCATATCACTCTGAAAAGAATTCTATAATGATTCAGTGGAAGGTACTGCTTCACTCGAGTTTGCACTCAAATGACCCAAGGGTAGAAGAAGATGATTTTGGGTGTCTGAACATTTAAATACCGCCTTCTTGCAGCAATGTTTTCTCTCTGCCTGGTGTCTAATACATGGTTTATAAGCTGTTAAAAAGGAACACCTTTTTGACAAACACTCAGTTTTAAGAGATAAAAAACGCCCCAGCCTCCTTATTCTCTGCAGTGTTTCAATATGAAGCCGAAGCCCAGTTCCTTTGGTCTGCATGTTAGTGGAGAATGCATTCAATCTGGCAGTGTAGCCCATTGGGAGGTCAGCTGCAACTACCAGTAAAACAAACTGGAAGGATTAGGGGTCAGAAAAATACAAGTAAAGCAAAAGGTTGTTTTTCAGTAGTGGCTGACAACTCTTTTATACGGCCCTATCATTCAAAACTATCATGTAGCAAAAAATAAAGTCTTTTTTGCAACTTAAGGGCAATTTCCTTTTTGTTACTAATAGATTTAAATAAATAAGAACAAAAATTTTTGCTTTCAAGACAGCTGCATATTGTTCATTTGTGTTCCAGCAGAGATGACTTAGCCCAAACACCGCGACTCTTTATGCTGCTAGTGGAAAACAGAATAGCTGTCTTAACCATGCAGACTCTAAGGAAGGTTCATGGAGAAAGTGATTTTATTGTGAGCAGTAATGTATTCTGGTCCGGCTCGAGTGAGCATTGGGCGGTAGACCCTCTGTGCATAACAGGGAGCCTTAGGCGCCTTGTAACACCACTACTTGATGGGCCAATTTAAAGAGAGCAAACTAATCTTTACAACCAGCAAAATAGCACGATGGGCGGGTGGGCAGAGTCAGAGGCAGCATTGCAAGTGGCCTTTTTACCAATGTTATGAAAAGTCACCTTAATGTCAGGTTTGATTAGGGAAGAAACCAAATATGACAACTGCCTACAATGGCAGCCCCCAGGTTTTTACATAGACACGACCAAAAAAGTAAAGTTTTCTTCTGTGCTAATCTATATACAGCAATGTAGTTAATGGTCAAAGATTTGTTCTTTCCACGGGACTTCCCTTTTAACTACGGCGGTACAAGAGAGATGGATGTAGTTTAGCCAAGAAAAAAACAATACATGGAGGAACACCTTGTTGAAGAGTAAAAAACAGTTGTTTAATGAAAAGTACAAAAATGAATACAGTAATACACAGCATAAATTGATACAAACGTTAACTTAACATCAGAGTCACAAACGGTACACATATCTAGAAGCCGCACAAGGTATGCGCCGCTTTCAACTACTGATCTTAAAGACTGCCAAGTAATAATAAGGGTGCAAGGTAGATTACCAGCTCTCTGATTTTTCTTTGTGACTGGAAGACTCGTCGTCATCGCTGAAATTAAGCTGCTCAGTGTAATCCACTTCACTTTGAGCCCCTATGAAATTGAGGAATTTTTTTTTTTTTAGAAAGAGAATTACAGTAGTTTCATGTATCTGTATGGTCAGTTTCAAGTATTCACACATTCAGCCTTATGTGTAAAGCATGCGATAAAAATGGCATGGCAAAACTTTGTATAACGAGACATTTCATCTATATATTTTCAATAGCCAATTGATATAGGAAGTTATCCAACGGTGTAGTTTTTTTTATACAAATATATAATTTCATTTATTGAAGGTAAAGCGTTAAATCAAAACCTGTATCACCCATGCGAAACATTGCCCCCTATACGTAATAACTGCTGCAATCAATCTTCTGCAATAACCAGCAGCGAGTGTTTAACGTGGCTGTAGAACGTTCAAACTAACTGCCTTTTTAAAGGTCATGCCAAAGTATCTCAATCGGATTCAAGTCAGGCCTTTGACTAGGCCACCCCAAAATCTGGTTTCTTTTGAGCTATTCAGAGATGTACTGGCTTGTGAGCTTCGGATCATTGACCCGGTGCATAACCCAATTGCACTTGAGCTTTAGATTATGAACCAATGGCTGGACATTCTACCTCAGGATTTTAATGGCGGAGAGCAGAATTCATGGTTCCATTGATTACGGCAAGTTGCATGTCTTAAAGCAGTCCAGACCACCACACTACCACCACCCGTGTTTGACGGTTATGATGATCTTATTGTGGAATGCAGTGTTCGCGTTAGACCAGATGAAACGGGATCCATGTCTCCCAAAAAGTTCTACAGAACATAATCCCAGAAGTCTTTAGGGGCATTGTTTGGTCAATTTTACAGTGTCCCTCTTATTGTGTAATCATGAACACTAGCCTTAACATAAGCAAGTTGGATCTGCAGATCTTTACATCATAGTCTAGGTTTTTTTCTCATCTCTGCTGCTTTTTGAGATCTTTTATCAATTACATTTGGTTAACTGTATAGAAGGGATAGCTTTTTTCCTTCTTTAAATGAACCTATTTAAAAACTGCATTTTGTGTCTACCCTGGTCTTTGTCTGAGATAAAAATTAGTTTGATCTGAAACATTTAAGCATGACAAATACGCAAAAATAAAGAAAGTGAGGAAGGGGCAAATACTTTTTACAACACCGTATATCCTTTGGGACAAAAGGAAAACTTGAAATTTGTCAGTATGTCATTCAGTAAACTGTTACCTGCCCAGCCTTCATCTGCATCCGTGTCCAGATTATCCAATTCTTTCAACTCATTCGCACTAATGATAGAAGGACGCTGCACACCCTCAGCAGCCCATGTTTGTGGTCTTCTGCTTGAAGCCCTGAGAAAGAACAAAACAATTACTAGATGCTGGTCCACACACTGCAGAGAAGTACACAATATTAAGATCTTCCTTATGTTTTATCGTGCAAAACCTCCACAGTAATGTTTCAATCATGCTATACTATGTCCAATCCTGATATCCATAAAGTCTAGCCTGCTAGCATCAGAAAAAAATGAGAGGGTACTGAAAAGGCTTGGCTGCCACCCGAGATGCAAAATCATCTTCTAGGTTTCTAAACAAAGCATAACGATGGTACACTGTTGTACGGCACTCTGCAAATTAAAAACTGCCCCATCCTCTTTTAGAGAGTCTCTGGTTGCCTTTATGGTCAAAGAGGCACAATTTGTTCTACTTCAGTGTGCCAATTAGACTGTTGTGAAAGAACAAAAAGTCTGCCCATCATGTTTTGCTTATCAGGCTGTCTGCATTAATTCTGCAAAACAGTTTTTTACTTGAAGCAGTCAGTTTATTTTTGTGTTTGGGCTGGCTCCAATTACCTGTTCTGGTGACTAACAGAAGCCCCTTACACTGACTATAAAAAGGAATACATGGCCCTGCGAGGTTACTTGGGATACTTTGATTTAAGCATTATTCTTACCGGCTGGACTCTGCTGTAGATGGATATCGCGTTGGTTGTTGCATTTGTGGGAATGGCAGCCTTGGATATGAAGGGAACATCTGAGGAAAGACATTAAACCAGTAAGAACTTCCATGCTAGCTCTGTTTTCAACCGTAATTGGTTGCTTTAAACGCCACCTCACATGGATACCAGCTGGGTTGAATAAAGTAGAAAGCCCTTTCCCTTTCACAAAAACCTATCCATGCCAGTAAAACCCAAGAGATCTTAGGAACATAAGTATTTTACTTTAACATGCATTCCTAGCCTTGGTTGTGCTGTATTTGAAATATAATTTACTAAAGATAACATTCTACAGATTATATCTATAGATCTATATAATGGCATAAGAGTGCAAGCCATTCATTTCAAAATGAGATGACACCATCAGAACCGGGGGGGGGGGGGGCGGCGTTTTGGAGATGCCCATAATAATGTCCCAAAACACAAGCTTCATGAAACATACATTTCCGGCAAAATTCGGCATCATGCCCCTGTACTGAGGTGGTAGACTGGGCTGCTGCCCATTTAGTGTAACCGGAGGTGTAGCTCCATGTTGAAGCCTGCTTTCTCGTTTATCGTCAGCTTTTCCTTGGTCACCAAGATTTCCGTCCTCTGTAGCTGAAGGGGCATTCTCTTGTTCAGAGGCAGACAGCGGAACACCAAGGTTCCTTCCCCCACCTTCGCGCCAGCTGGCCACATCAGCTATAAGGAGAACACCACACACATGTGAAAACAGGGTATTAAGCAAGCATGAAGTATCCCACAATTATTGCAAACGTGCATAGCAGAATAAGATCCAAAACCAAAAGAAACACACATACATACATTATTTTTTTATTTTATTTTTTAAGTAGTACACTAGTGTATGAGGTTACATAATATGTTTAAAGCTCATTTTATCCCAGACAAAGGGCAGGTACGATATATAAAATTTACACTCACTTTGCGGACGTAAACTGGGTCCAGGTCCGTAATTGTCATCCGTCGCATCCTTCTCTTTTGTCTTGTCCTGGTCCCCAGCTGCCTGCAGACTAGGGAATTCTTGCTGGAAATAACGGTTCACCTGGACACCTAAACAAGAAAAAGGAAAGGATCATTCAATGAACACATTGTAGCCCAGTAACAGCTGACCTGCACAAGCATGTGTCATATTACTTGTAATTAATTCATGTTACACATCTCCAAAGAATGAGAAAGACTAAGGATAACGAGAAGGGTGTCATATCTGCTCACTAGTTAATGAAGCCCAATATGAGCAAAAGCTGCTTGCAATTTTATCTCCAGTGACCCACTAAATTCAAGATGCTTTATTCAGGTCTATCCGACTAAGTCCATAACATGGACATTTAATCAAGGTATTTATTGTTCATAGTTAGAATGCCAGTGTACACCACACAATTGCCAAGGCAGAAAATCTACACAGAGTTCACTTTATTTTCTAGCACATCTACTTTGTTGTGGATAGCTGATGGACACTGGTAAAAAGAAACCAATTTAAGTTTGGCCCGGTTACAAAAACAAATTAAACCTCATTCTTACCATCTCCCTGCCCACCTGGCTTGGTACTGGCCCATGATTTGGCAACAGCAGGAGCTTCTGGCTGTGGAGGAACAACTGGTTTTGGCGGTGGGGGCGGCACTTCTGGTGTTCTATAGAAAGAAAAATACAGATGCTAACTGATACAGAACGTTAAAGAATTTGGCATGGATTGGAATTAAAGAATTTGGCATCATTTTCTTTACGCAGAAGGCCTGTCTGGCTTCTATGTACCATGTACTTTTTAGAACAGATCTAGTTTTGTCGTCATTTTCTGGGAGCTGATGGGTCATGTGTATATATTCTAGTTCTGCTACAACAGCTCCCGACATCTAGAAAGACACTATGGAGGGTGTCTATAGTATTGCCATAAAGAATCAGCTCAGTGTGCCAATTGTGGAGAGGAAAAAGTCACCTAAAATATTACATGACTGACAAGGCAACCTCCATGTCCACATATAAAAAGGATGTTTACTAAAAAAAATGCTTACCTACATTACTATAGAGCACCATTTACTGATGCTAAAAAATCCACAAGTCTTGCCCCTGTACAATGTATTCACAACAACAAAAAACATTTCTGCACTACCAACACATTGCAAATCTGAAGTTTATGCCAACATACTTTTCTTCTTCACACTGGTCTTGCTTTGATGCCCAGCCTGTGCCATCCTTGGGCACAATATTCACATTAGGATCATTGCCTTTATTTTCAGCTTTTAGACTAGGCAGATTCGCCGGTGGTGGCATGCGCCGGGAAACAGCGACTTTCCCAAGGCTCTGAAGTCCATGGCGTGCAGCAACTGAAAATAGGAGGGGAAAAAATTAAAGGGGTCATATAGCAAAGCTTTGGTGAAAACGAGACTAGACCTATTTAGTAAAATGTAAATCTTGGAATGTGGCCAAATCTTGGCCATATTTATAGTTTAGAAAGACCTATACAAATGGTGAGTTACAATTGCATTCACCTAATAATGTAACCAAGAAGTTGGAAGTTTGTAGAGAAAAACAAGAAAAATGTATAAGTTGATCTAGTTACCACATTGCATAGATAAAATGAATCTGCTGTTTCCAACGAAACAGTTCACATTAAGCTGGAACAGCTTCCCAGTAGACATGGTAGAGGTAAATAAAATGGGGAAAAAGAAACATGCATGGGATTTGCGTACGGATACCCTGATGCTAAGACGAGACCAAGGAATGAATAAGGTTTGAGGTTTATCTCCATCAAATTCCACGTTTATATACTGCATGCAAAGTAAAAATAGTGCTTTAGAACACACTGATTGACCGATCAATGCCGACATGTTATATTAAAGGGATCCTCCAGCTATCATGTGCATTTCAATGCATGATACCCAAGCAACCTTTAATGTTTTTTTCTGCATACTAATAGGGATTCATGCAAATCTTTTAATTTGTTCCTTTGTTCCCACTGCACTAATTTACATTGCAGGAGATGTAAAAATGGGGGGGGCACGTTAGAAGCATTTAAAAAAGTACTTTATCGTGCATTTGGGGTTTGCAGGGCTGTATCGGACATTAGACCGTCCCCTTTTAACGCAGAGATTTTTGTATAAACGCACCCTAGCTAAAAAGGTAATAGAGGGGAAATTTAGTAATAATTTAAGAGCATATTATCATGCATCTATTATAATATAAACTGTTCAGTGGGTAACATGAAAGACATTGCCATTGCAGAGAAGGTAAGCTTTGCCTATGGTTAGAGAACTAGCCCATCAGAAGCTTGCAGAATATTAGCCCAGCGTGTAATAAAGCGCTAAACACAAGTTACTAAATGCAATTCATTGCACAGAATAGTTTGTCTTGTGTACACAGGTGTTTTCTGTCCGAGACAGACACCTGGAGATGGATAAAACTTGCTCCAGCTGCCTATTAGAATCTACTACTCAAACACGAAGGTAATACACCATAGAGGAATGGGTTTGTTTGGCTAAATCTAGGCATGCAGGCCAGAAGTTGCAGGGATACGAAATGAACCCATTAGTAACAATAAAGCAGGTAACAAAAGTCACGAGTGGGAATCAGGGCAGGCTTCAAAGAAGATCAAGGAAGTGTATTTAAATTTAGAAATACCTCAAAAATATTTATAACAATACCACCGACTTGTTTGCCTTCATTCCCGACAACAGATTAGTCTACGTATCAAACCATCTTTCTAGGGACCTATTCAGCCTAAAAAGAAATGCTCTAAGAAGGTGAAATATCTAAAGGCTGCTTCAGAAGTGTAGCCACTTACCTGTAGTCTTTTGTGTTTCTAGTGACTTTCCCTTGTACGTGTTAAAGAGGCTGAGGGTGGCATACTTTTTCCCATCCTTTGCTTTTGTGCTCTGGCCTGACTTCTCCGACATGTCGAAGGAAATTCATCGAGTCTGATACAGCCTTTGCCTCACTTCTTAGGCCCAGTACAGTGCTGTTCCCAACAAATACATAAAGAGTTAATATATTGTGTTGATTTGTATATCTGTTAACACTAGTACTGATTGCTCTGGATACAAAAAACATTTTCCCAATTATCCAAGAACATATTACTTGAGTTAAGACCATAAGTGTCTTGTCTAGACACATTAACGGCAGGTCACTGTGGGTTAGACTCAAAGCCTAAGTATAGTACGCATGAAGTCCATGTACATTTGATGGCCAAAAGGTAATCTATTATAGAAGAGGTTTGTGTTATATATTAAGGTAACGGAAGCCATGGTGTGGAAGAGGGGTTGTGATTGTCCTTTTCAAAGTTTGCGATATAGTCGTTGGGAGATGTGACTTGGAAACCAAGTTGTCCATGAAGGCGACAAGCACACCAAAAAACAAACCTTTAAAAACAGTTGAGAATCAATACTTACCAGGTAAAAGTAGCAATTGTCTGGCTTATCAAAATTTAGATAAAGCTGAAACGTACCACATTCACGTGAACATATAAATCCTAGCCAATCCATTAAGCAGATGACAGGACGTACAGATGGCTGAGGTTCTGTCATTAAAGTAACCTTCAAGCCACAGCATTAGCTCAAGAATATAATGTATATAATGCAACTGTAGATCAGCAGACCATGTAAAGTCTTATAATTACCTGAAAAACCACAGGAAGTTTGATGTGCATTAACTCCTGGCTTAAAGACAAAGCCAATGAATGAGGTTAGCTACTGTAAAGTGAACAAACCTAATTTAGAATTTTCTTTACCCCCTAGCAGTTGTTTTTAACCTATTATAATGGAAACTGCTGGGGTATCACAGGCTGTTCTTGAGGTGCAATGGCATAATACTTGAATTAAAAGACAGGCCCTAAAACAGGAAACCATGCAGACAATTTGTGACTCAACTATAATTCATTCACAATATTGAGGTTGAAGGAATGTTTCAGTGAGAATATGACACTCACACACGCTCTCTGGGCATCCAGCACAGAAATTAGGTTTAACACTAAAGCAGGTGGCACACTATCCATAGAATATAAGAGAGCAATTCAAGTGCAAATCTGTAAACTATCACAAGAAACGAATGAGCATAATCAAAGAAAATTACACCAGTTGCCAAGAATCATTGATGGAAAGGGGGAATTGATTGGGATTGATATAAATTTAAATCACCAAGACATAGGTTTCAAAGCACTATTGTAGAATATCTTAGTGCATCTGGGCTCATCGTGCACTATGAAAGCCGATAATGGAATACTTTGCACATTTGTTATAAGCTAATATAGCATTCAGCAAAGGGCTGCCCAGGAGAAAACCATGAAGCCCACAGCACCTGATGCGTACCACACGGCACCAATGTTTACCTGGTCTAAAGACACAGAGGACATTTCTGCCTTAGCAACCACATCTTCTGCGTATCCCCTAATAGAGAGACAGATGCCAGCTTCAACAGCATGTGAAGATTATACATAAAACCAAGCTAATGTGTATGCCAACCGTGTGCCATACAGTCAACATTACCCATTCACTACCATTCCCTGCATATACTCTTACCCCAATGATTTATTAAACTGTATTAAACAAAAAGTATACAAAATAGCACTGTTTAAAGAAACTGGTGGGCTTTTATTTAATAGGAAAAATAAGCAGATATTTGGTACTAGCAGAGCTGCAGTTCTTCTAGGGAACGATGGTCATGCTTGTGGACAAAGGCTCCACTGATCAGGACCAGGATAAGATTCATTGAAGCGACAGCTAAATGGAGCAGGTGCAGAAGATTTGTTGCTCTTAACTTGCAGTTAAAGGGGACCATACCTGGAAAAGATGCTGTGTGCAAAGTTTAGCTAAGATACTGGGTCAGGCTGAATTCCTCCTAAGAAATCAGGCTTCTTTTATGGATTTGTGTGAAGTTGTGCAATACAAAGCAAAACCTGCAACCTTTATAGAAAAATCTTAAGAGCAGAAATGTTTCTATAGTATAGGATGCCAGATTGTTTTGGGTGCATCTTCTGAGGATTTATTCTGAGGACACATTGCTCGTAAATGACCCCTTACACGTTTGCAGCTTGTAAACCAGCAATATGTCACGAAGTGTTAAAAATAAGGATCTAGTGTGAGACAGAAACATATCTGGCATTACAAAGAGACACGGAATATGCAAACCGTCAGGCTCTTGCATTGGTACACTTGGGTAATTTGGAAGCAAATTAATGCTTTGCTTCACTTTGTGGGATTATTCTCAAAAGCCATTGTGTTAATGCCTTTGGTTTCTTAATTGTAAATTGGAAGACATATCAAGGAATAAGGGGAAGACATGTCTACTTAATAAGGCAATTCCTAGTACAATTATTACGATGGACAATCCCACTACAAACTGTTTAGATCAGTGGTTCCTAAGTAGACACATTGCAGGATTTAGTAATCACTACATTCTATTCAAGGGGGGGGGATTCCTAAAATCCAGACTGCTGTTGTGCCTTGAGGACTGGGAAGGACTTAAGACAAAAGGATAACATTTTATTTGTTCCAGTCCTTCAAGCATTCAAAGCCTTGGGCGTCCAAAACTCATCATACACCATATGTTAAAAGGAAATAAAAAGCCAAGGGAGAGGTTTTAACATCAGAAGAAAAACATATATACTATAAGAAAATAAGGAAGTGTTCACTTGATTTACTATGTTTCCAATACCTTCCAAGATAGTAGTATACCAAATAACCCCCCTGCAGCTAGACAAAAAGAAAAAACCCAGGACTATCACGAAATTAAAAACCGCCAGATAATTCTGAGCTTGTTAAGAAACCATGCAGGGGTTGTGGAAAGAATAATGGGAAAAAAATAGCACAGAAAAGGAAAGGGAATTTCAGGACAGCCAATGTACGTATGTGTATGTATATGTATATACCCATTCTTTCCACTCCCCTCCCCCTCCCCGGTCGGTTTCATGAGCACATCACATTGTTCCCAGGCCTCCTAATCGCTCCAGTTACTGCAGTGCATCAAGCCCTCTCTGGGACCTCAAACATGGCTACTCACATAAACAGCAACATCTCGCTTCATACAGACAAAAGGAGCAGCACTTTTGGAGCGAGTTGCTGAAAAAGTATTTTCCAGATTATATCATTTATCGTTTTATACAGTGCTATCGTATTCCGCAGCGCCGTAGAATGGGTCAAACGGAAATACAGGCCGACTGTGTGGCTTCTGTTCCATCTCAAGTGTAATGTGCATTATATCTTCAAGCATTTTTACATTTCAACAGGGCCCCAAAAGTTATCTTACTGGGCAAAGGGTTAATAGGCACTACAGACCATCCACAGGTTTAGTTACATTGTAGGATATAAAACGTAGCTGATCTACTGGTTTCCATCAGTTATAGATAGGGAGTTGATCCCCCACCATTCTCTACATTTACAAAGCACGGTGCATAGGTCTGAGCAGATACATTTAACCGGCTCGTTTGATTTAAATAACGATAATTCCCATCAAACATCATATGTTAAAGAGGAACAAGGTATGTTCATGTAACCGTAGGGCAGGCTAATTGACACACTGTTGGCAGATATCTTAATGTATCCACTATCCGCTAAGGGAGAAGATTTAGTTAAAAGTCGAATGTGATTTATAAATATGGGGTAAAGACTCCAATAAGTGTACAGTTTTTGATATACAGAAAGACATATCATCATTACTTAAGCCTAAAGGCCCACTGTGAACATTATCTTGTACATTTAGGGATCCTTTAAATGTATTTTTCAGATAACCTACAGAGCTCATGCTGTAAACAAAAGGTGGGTTAAGTCAGTATATGTTAGCGTTAATATTTAAGTTCCCCTTTTCCAAACAATTAAAAAGCAAGCATGCTTATGCAGGTGTATTGTACTTGATATTTTCATGGTAACAGCTTGCACAATACACTTCATTAGCTGTAATCCATATAAGAAATGTAGCTAGGCACATAGGGGCCTGTACTTCCTACACACCCAGCAGCACTGATTTATTGTGGGATCAATGGCTGCTGCTGTTCCCACAGAGATAGCGCTACAAGCTCCCTTTAAATACACAAATCCAATCAAATAATTATCGCAAATTACTATTATAATCAATCATATCAGACTTCCGATCAGCAAACTGAACACACACAGCCGCTCGCTAGGCATACTGGTACACATACTCCATCTCCCATTCATAATAGCCTGATCGCAACGCAGAAGATGGAGCATCATCACCAAAACACATATCCGAACCCATCTACAAATAAAAGAAATCACGGTCCCTCATCACATTATAACCTGTCTCTATCTCGTGGGCATTGAGGCCTTTGCCTCGTCCATTGGAATATCAGTTAGCGATGTGAAAATACACAGCACGAAAGCTAGAGCCCAATAAACCGGATAAAAAAAAACAGGCCTGAACCGTTTCTCTAAGCCATTTCTCACCTGGGGAGGCAGCGCCTACAACACGGAGAATGAGAGTAATGAGTCGCTTTCCGGCAACGGAGTGAATGGCGGTGAAACCGGCGCGTAGTTATGACGCTTCTTGAAAGGGGGTCGGCGCGTATCCTGTCTTTGCTTAGTTACTACTGGTTACTAGGCGGGACGTTATTTCCCCCCCCTTTTTTTGTGTCTTTTCGGGTGCCTCTAGAAGCGAAACGGGCCGCAATTATCCACCCGCCGCCAGCACTCCCGCTATCCTCCCCTTCACACACACCACAGAGAGAAACCTGGGGCGCTAGAAAAGATGGCCGACCGCCAACGACTTACGTCAACACGCAAACATGTTAGCGTGGCCTTTTTACGTTAAGACGTTATTGCCAGTAATCAAAACGGCGACTCTTTAGTATCTTACATCCTACTACTCCTCCTAGCCATAGGAAATGTCGCGCTAATGTCTGTCGGCCATTGTTAGTTTGGGCAGTAGCATACAATAGACAATATAAAACACCGTAGTCTGGTTTAATCGGTGGCCTGCTATATCGTCATGTAAATAAGTTTAGGTTTACCACACGTTAATAACGTACATTTTAAGGTTTTTTTGTTTTTTAAATTTTCCACAAAATGTAATTCGATAGAAACAAATATTTTGTTAGAATTTATGTGTAAACAAATTATCCGAGGCGTATCAGTCTGGAGAGGCTGTTATGTAGCAGGAATGCAAATAGTTACCATGGAGTAACTAATATACCTGAGATGCTATAAATCAGCAGGTTAATTAATAATAATAAAAACCCATCAAGCCTGTTGAAACGATATCGGTTTATGTATGAGAAAATGGAGTCGGGTTAAGGTTGATATTTATTGGCCCAATATACGGTAACAAGCATGGTTCTTAAATAGAAAAAAAAGGCACTATTTCAGTGAGCGGTAACAAAAGTATTAAATAAACATCATGAATGGGTGGATGGCCTGGGTAGTCTATGCAGAGATAATTTCGGATATTTCTATATGTTATTATTTCGATGTCATGCCTTTTGATTCAGGGTACCTGCTATTTCACAGCTGTAATGAACCATTGTCAGAGAACTATGATATAATCCTGAAGTGCCCTACCGTGGTCACGGTGGTGATATCAAGAGGTGGTGTAATAGGCAGGCACGCCTGCTTCCTCAATATAATTCTTTGAGATATGTGGACTGTTTAACAACAATCAGCAATCTAACCAGATCAAACATTAGGAAGTTATGATAGTTGGTCCTATTAAATAAGCATAAAGCAGTATTTTTGTACGTGTTGCTTATTTTTATCCGAAAACTAGTTTTAGTGTCCCGAAATGTGTAGGGTTTCATAAAAATGACATATCTAGTTTATACTACAAAAGGGCATGCTTTTGTCTTAGCCTTGGACAAGGCTCAGACCACAACCTGTTAACTTTTAACCTTACCATACCTCCCTCACATCCTCTACATAAAAAAAAACACCACAGACCTATGGAAAACCCTATGATTTTAACAGATTACAAACATTACACTCTACAGATTACAAACACGCTACTGACCACTTCTTCAAGCACCTCTATCTCTTCCTGTCAAGATGTTGCAACAGTTTAGTAGAACCATACACTAGCCTCAGTCATGGATTGACTGCACTCACTAAAATTACCAATGACCACATCACCTGTAAAACAAAAGGCCACTACTCACTTCTTATATACTTGGACATCTCTGCAGCCTTTGACACAGTTGACCACCCCCTCCTACAAATCCTTGACATGCATGGCATCTGTGACACAGCTCTTTCCTAGTTGAAATCCTACTTCTCTGACCATACATTTAGTGTCCCATTCACTGGAACTTGTTCCTCTCCCCTACTGTTGGTGTTCCCCCAGGGCTCAGTTCTTGGGCCTCTACTTTTTTTCCATTCATACCTCCATTTATATCTTCCTTTTGCTTCCAATACCATCAACAGAAGGACAACACCCTAATCTACATTTCCTCTCCAGACCTTTCACCCTCTAACTCGCCTCATCAACTGTCCGTCTGGAATTGCAACATATCTCACTACCATAAGCTTAACATCTCAAATACGGAGTTTACGGTTATCCTGCCATCCCCTCTGTCCACAATTCCAGACATCTATTTTACCGATGACAACTCAACCATCCAACCAACAGATCACTTATAATAAACTAGCTGCATTCATCCTCTCTTACATCACATCCAGTCCCTCCCCAAATCCTGGCGCCTTCACTTCTCCTGAATTTACCCATTTCTCACACAGGAAACAACCAAAATATTAATCCATCCCTTGTGATATCCCATCTGGATTATTACAACTCCCTACTAACAGACTTCCCCGGCTGTCAGAGATCAGAGTTCCCCGCACGATGGACGAAGAGAACAACCGCTGCTAACTGCACCTCGTTTCGGCTGCAGTGGAAGTTGCCTACGCGAATCACGTAGACGTCTACATGATGGCCGGACAACACACCGGGAGTCAGAAGCACCGGTAAATTGGGGGGGGGGATGTTAAATGGGGGTCATAAGGCATTTCTGTAGGGAGAGTGCTCTATGAAATGCCTTTTAATCACCTTAATGCCACTCTGCCTCCAGAAATGCCTTTTAACCCTCTATACGCCACTCTGCCTCCTGAAATGCCTTATACTCTCCATTTATGCCACTCTGCCCCCATAATATGCCTTTTAACCCCCTAAATGCCAGGGTGGCATATATGGGTATAAGGCATTTCTGGAGGCAGAGTGGCACATAGGGGGTTAAAAGGCCTATCATGGGGCACAGTGGCATTTAGAGGGTTAAGGGGTATACAGCATTTCTGGGGCAGATGTGCATAACTGGGGGGGCAGGTTAGAAAATAAAAGGAAATAAAAACAAAATATTTTTCTCAATCATAGCTTTTATTTTAAAAAAAAATAGTTTACATAGTTTACATGAGTTAACAATTACTGGTAAAACTTTTTTCCTATAGGTCCGTCTTAAATTCAGTTTTTTTACTTTTTTTCCTAAATTAATATTCAGATTTTGGGGGGTCGTCTTATAATCGAGCACATACGGTAATCTGTGAATTAATTGTGTCAGTGGATGAGTGATGAGTGATTGTGTGAATGAAACAGTGGATAAGTAAGTGACTGTATAAGTGTGTGTATCATAGATGTATAAGTGATTTCAGGAAAGGCAAAGATGGCACAAGCAGGGTGTTTTAGCCTTGGGGACCAAGATGGAACAGGGAGAGTGTTTTTGGGACAAAGATGGCACATGCTGGGCTGTTTGGGGACAAAGTTTGCTCAGGCTGGGCTGTTTGGGTGACAAAGATGGCAATTACTATGTGTGTCATCTGGGTGCTAGTCATGTTCTATGTGGATGTCAGGGTTGGCTTTTGTGATGTGCCGTTTATCTGTGTCTGCTATGCTATGTTCCATACATTATTTGTACTTGCAAGTGTAGGGTTTGTATGTCTTATTCAGTTGATCTATACATCAAAGTACTGTTTACATGTGTTGTTTATTTGATTTATATTTGAATTACAGGAAGGAAGGGAAACAGGATGATTACGGGGAGAGGACCTCTTAAAGTCATGGTAGAGTCAGAAGGAGGGAAGACCGCTCTGACTTTCACTGTCTTCCCTTACTCTGCAGTCAGTATGGCAAATATTTTTTTGGGTATGGGAGTGGATAAAGTGATTGCGTGCTACGGTGTGTGAAGGAGGGCCCAAGGAAATCATTTCCTAGGGTCCAATTAAAAAAATATTTTTGTTACAAATATGAAATAATTTCAAATTAAAACTAGTTGTTTGTTACAAAAAAAATGTTCCTTTCTTTTTTGTGGGACAGGGCGGGTGCCTGAACACCTAAGACTGGCCCTGAGAGTGCAAGCAACCCAGACATAAGTCGCAGCCCCTGCAGAAGTCTGGGAGCTACACAGAGAGATCAACAATTCACGCAGGAGGGTGGAAGAATGCGTGTGATTGAGGGAATGAATATTTGTGAGTGAGGGAATGAATAAGTATCTGTGAATGAGGGAATGAATATGTGTGTAATAGCATGGATGTGTAAGTGGGCGGAATAAATAATAAAAATAATGGTATCTAAAGAACGCCCTACTTGTCCTGAAAAAAACCCCAATATATAATGTGTGTGGGTGCACAAAATGAGAAAGAAGAATATTACAGCTAAACAGCAACACTGAAAAATATTAACAGAGCCTTTGTCCCAAAATGTACTACGAGTCTTGTCACTAAGGGGTTAATCACCATAAAGTCCTGGTTAGATTGTTTATTTTTTTCTTTCATTTCCATATTCACCATATTACCATCAGACCATGTATTGTCTTTAATAAAGATTTTATATCCAGATTTAGCAAAACCACATTACCCAGAATCATGTCTACAATTAAGAATAACAAGTCTTGGAAACATCTGTGGATGGTAACATTCCTATTTCCTGGCTAACCATGGCAGCATTAAATATGGGTTAGCTCCTCCCCTAACTTCATTAGAACATTAGAAGCACTACTACATGTTTTGGAGCTGTCAGAATTGGTTTTCTAGCGCCATACGCCAGAGGTCCTCGTTCCTTTGTTTACTTGCAATTTACTTCGCGTACAAAATCACATGCCAGCCCTTAAAGCCCAAACAGTTACCAGGTAAGCCTGCCTGTCTCTGCACCACACTTGATGCCCCTGGCTCTCCATTTTTTACTCTCCGGGGAAGAGTAAGTGCACTTCTAACTATATTTATCTTTTTTGACAGTTTTATTTATATCACGGCAGTGATTTAACGGTTGCAGTTAATTTTTCCCCTTTCCCCCAACTGCACTATGGACAGTTCTCATTATTCTCAAAGATCTCAATCTAGGTGTAGGTGAGCCAATAATTTTTACACAAAAAAACATCCTATAATGGCAGATGGTGTACAATGCCTTGATCCATTTCAAGGATCTCTTGGAAAGCAAATGGGTAAAGGTCTGTAGCGACAATTAGGCAGCCGCCTCCTACAGTGGATGTAAAAAGTCTACTCACCCCTGTTAAAATGCCAGGTCAGTCATTTTGGGTAGGAGTCTATTAGCATGGCACATCTTGCCGTGGCAATATTTGCCCACTCTTCTTAGCAAAAGTGCTCCAAATCTGTCAGATTGCGAGGACATCTCCTGTGCACAGCCCTCTTCAGATCACCCCACAGACGTTCAATTGGTTTCAGGTCTGGGCTCTGGATGGGCCATTCCAAAACGTTAATCTTCTTCTGGTGAAGCCATGCTTTTGTGGATTTGTGCTTTGGGTCATTGTCGTGCTGAAAGGTGAGCTTCTTCTTCAGCTGAGTTAAATCAAGCCAGTGTACTTGTCTCACTCTGTATTCTTGCAAGTCTGGTGGGAGGATAACGCATGGCAGATAACAGACCAGTATCTAAATCAATCAACACATCCATGGCATTCCTCCACTGGGGTTATGAATTAGGTTTGGACACCCCGCCAGGTAGATGGTAACTTTAATTGGGATCTTTTGTCTGTCAGTTTAATTTAAATAAATTTACTTCTAAACAATTTATTTGCAATAAAATATTTGCAGTATAATTACCTTGGTAGATCAAGTGTTAAAATAATACAGACTTAAAGTAGGACAAATTGAAAAGCGTAAAAGCATTATGTCACTTAACATCCAAGATTCAGTCTTGTTATAAACACAAAAACCAATCCAAGCCAATTAAGATAACAAGCATGTTTGTAGAAACAGAAAGATTAAAAGAGAGAATTTCAAGGAAATGCAATGACGCCATTAAATATCCACCAGGATATTTTTTAAGACAAACCACTGCTGAAGAAAGTAAATGAAGTAACTATAAACTGCCCTACTTTGGTTAGAGTGGAACTTTCAAGAGGTGATGTAACTGTAAGAGCACCAAGAAAAGGGCGCACTGTCGTGACCACAACAGCCCTTTTCCTATCCAGGACACAAATTGATTTCATGTGTTGATGACTGACCTCCCAATACTTACAGATCACTGTGAGATCACATTGCGTACACATAAAGTGAATTTCTTACAAATAAAGATTGTCTATTATAAACTACACAACATTGGATTGACTTGTTAAGTATACTGAGCTCTAAAATGCAGGAAAAGTAGATGGTCAATTTTAATTCAACTCTCAGCATACTGAGCTTCTCAAGCCTACTATTTTGAAATGGAATTAAAATCTCTGCTTCAATGGCCACTCAACTCTTTTAAAACGGTGTATGTTGACGCCCTGGAGGGGCAGACATGGCCCCTGATGCCAATTACGGTATTGTTGAATGCCTCCATGTCGAAGCATTACAGCAACACCGTTTGGATGCAGAAAGCGAACGTAGATTGCTTTCAGCACCCGTTTGAAGTCATGATGGTCCTGGCACGTTAACCCTTTGTTTTTAGGTGACGTGCCTGGACCGTCAATTGTCATTAAAGGGTTAAACATATATGGAATGGGCATATATGACTAATTAAGGTTTCAGTATTTAACGCAGGACAAATGGACAGTCTTGATGGGGGAAATGGTTCTTATTTTGTATCAAATGCAATAGAACCTTAGCCATTTCTTTGTGTAAATTAATAGTAGAAAAAATGTTAAACTATGTAATTAAAATGCATTCTTTTTATTTTGAATGCATTTCATAATCCCTTAAATAGCGTTCAATAAGTGACAAAGTCACATAAAAAGTGTTGATAAAGTTCTGCCCCTAGCAACACCTCTTACCACACCAGGAAGATAAAAGTATGTGGAGCGGGATCGTCACTTGTCTGACTTACCAAAAGAGCCACCTAGTGGCACCTAGGTGCAGAACGTTGCAAGGTGGTCACGTGGGAGCTGCAAGGGAGGTTTGTGTTGCAACCGCACATGTGATTGTAAGGGATATGTGTAAAACAAATACGTTACTCAAACACTCCGTAAATAAATAAAGACACTGACAACAAGAACTGGAGAAAACAGGCCGTGGTCTTTTATTTAGCTTACATTGTAACATAAACCAAATACTTAATAACATAAACCTTATAACCATGATACACTCTTGGCCCAAGCCCCAGAGTGCCACCATAACAAATAATTAAAGACCATCCGCCCTAAAGCCAGGACAGTCACAAAATACCACTGGTTCGCCCACAAAAAGGGGGGGCAACCTTAACCCCAATAAAAGCCACGACATAGATTATTATATTATTATAATTTTTTTTTCTTATAAACATAGGGTGGGAGGGCGGGCGCCTCAGCAGAAGTTCTTCCATTCTTCAACCCTTGGCTCTCCCGCTATGCCGCCGCTCACCAGACGCTCCAAGAGGTCAGTGCAGTCAGCTTAGCGGTTCGCCGCAGGTCTGAACACCTCACCTCAGACGCCCTATTTATAGGGCAAATTCCCGCCCTTAGCGCAGCGCGAGCGCAGCGCGAGACCCACTTTCTCCTCAGAAACGCAAAAGCGCGGTTAAACTAAGTGGCACGCGACACCCTTGAACACAAAGGGGCGTGGCCAACTAAGCGGCTCGAGCGCATCCAGAACTTTCTAGCCCTACCTAAGCTGGAAACTAGCCTGACCTTAACTTGACCCCACTATCCCCACAACCACATGCCGCCCAGACTGCTAAATAGAGTCTGGGCTTTCCAGACTTTTATTTTAAAGCTCTCTGGGCTGAAAATTGGTACTGTCTCTGGAAAACAGAACTGATGGGGGGTTGTGGGTCTTTTTTTGAGTAAAACCACATTACCTCTATAAATCAAAGTATCCGTCAAGTTAAACATTACTGTAAAACTAATTTTTCAGATGTATTAATACTTTAATTTAGTTCTGTGTTGATCTGAGAAATTATGCATACATCTGCCGCTGCTTTTCACACTTGTCACTTTTTGGCATAGATTCCTAACAGTTTCCCAGACTAACCCCTATTTATGAGAAAAAACAAGACTTACTAACATTCAAATGCTGTTGTTTAATCACGGGCTATCCTCAAAATAAGACAGATGCCAGTCTTGCATCTTTGTGTGCATTGTAGTTGCATGCAACAGTTGTACTGTATAATGGGGACCTCATGTGGTATAATATGAGTACTGCACTATTATTTTTTGGGTTCTCAAATCAAATTATATTTTATGTTAATTCATTTAGAATAGATATTACCTTCTTTGTTTTATTATTACATGTCATGCCAATGAAGGTGTAGAAAGTATGGCCCTTTGAAGCAAATCATAATTTCCTTTACTGCCGAAATGAGGATTTTTATCAACTATATTTAACTGCTATTCAGCTAATGATGTTATGGGTTTAGTAAAGTAATCCAGTCAATCGGGAGTGGGAAAGGGGAGTTCATATGAATGCACAATGGCCCCAACACATTCCTATGGCAGATGGCTTGACATGGAAGTTCTGGGATCATTGGGAACTCTGCTGGAATCACCTCACAAAGGGTTAATGTTGCTCAGTGAATAATGGCTTACATCTAGCGCTTCCAATCCCAGTTGTTTGGTAAATTCTAAACACAGAGGATAGTGTATTGTAGTGTAAATAGGTGTGAAGTAGCAGTAGTGTATCTTTTTCAAATTGTTATAAAATCCAAATGTCAAAGGTTGTCATACCTTGTTCTGGTCATTACATATCCTCTCCATGTCTTATCATTGGATACGGCCAGATAAAGAAAGGAATTGTAACACAAAGGTCAATTAGAGCTATTACCGATGTTACACAAAGTTACCATTTTTTTAAAGTCATAAGAATTAAACATTGTTTTCATTGACACCATTTCAACATCCACACGCCCATGGTAACAAATAGTTAAATGACTTGCGTAATTGCGAAAGCTTGTTTAGTTGCAAAGATTACTAAGTAACACGGAAATCTCTGCCCCTCCTACAACCGAATACATTGCCGTGCAAGAGGCAAGGTAAAGTAACCGAACTGCATGCAATCCTGAAAACATTTTATATTCTGTTTCCTCAGTCCAATACTGATTGTTAGTTTTATATAGAAATCATATAGGATCACTGAGTTCGATATTTTCCAAACCAGTGGTGTGTATTCAGAGAAAAGAAAAAATGTCGGTGCGCTAAGCTAGTCACAGGCTCAAATACAAATGTATAATACGAGGCCTTGTAAGCATGCTGCAAGAAACAGTGTATTGGCTGTACAATGTATACAAAAAACAAAAACTGTCTGCGCTTCTTACCCTAATAAAGTTGGCAACAAATACATAAACATAATATAAATGAGAGGTTTTGGTTATATGCTTTGGCCAATTCATATAACCAAAACCTCTCGTTTATATTATGTTTATATATTTGTTGCCAACTTTATTAGGGTAAGAAGCGCAGACAGTTTTTGTTTTTTTGTATACATTGTACAGCCAGTACACTGTTTCTTGCACGGGGGAGCTTAATTATGCTTTGGCCAATTCATATAACCAAAACCTCTCATTTATATTATGTTTATATATTTGTTGCCAACTTTATTAGGGTAAGAAGCGCAGACAGTTTTTTGTATACAGTGGTGTGTATTGTATTGTAATGAAAAGTTTATTAACAGACATATCAAACGTGTGTCCTTGTCTTGTTAACTTATTAATATCAGTGCACAACTGCTATTAACTATTAGAGAGGAGCTTACATACTCCTTCTGCCCTTCGAGAAAAGTTGTAACCTTCAACTATACTTGCCTTATGTATGCAGTTATCTTTATCCAGTGGCTCTATGCAGGCATAGCTGAAAAATAGGAATTGTTTTACAATCTCCAGGACAGGAACTCTGTTTTAAAAGATCGGTCCAACATTACAAATGCAAGAATTAAATAATCATAAATGATTTCCTGCAAAGTAAATTGCTTTACTGAGAACTGCCTTGATTCCAAAAAGGTGTGCTCATTGCCAGCAGTTGGTGTTTTAGAGGACTATGACTAAAAGGGTCGCTATAGTTGGTGCTGGATGCAGTGGACTAACAGCCATCAAGAGCTGTCTGGAGGAAGGTCTGGAACCAACCTGCTTTGAGAAGAGCAATGACATCGGTGGACTATGGAGATTTACGGCAAGTATTCATGCCCTCACCTTGTAATATACATATTTGTTGCTTCTTTAATTTAGCTGAATCTATCTTGGGAACAGTAGCTGTTCTACCATATAATCAGCTTAAGCAGCTTTATCTTGTCGATGCCTTCTATTGTCTTGGTAAAGGTCGGAATTAATTGATTTAAGTATTTAAGCAAACATACTACTAGTGTCCAACACAGGGTAACATATTGTAAAAATGAAAAATTCTTTGTAGGTCGCGAAGGCAGATGGAAAAATGAGCCCTTAACCAAGAGTTGCTTAGAACACGTTAAAAAAGTGTTGGAGTTGCCTTTGAGCCCCTATCTTTGTGGCCAAGACACCTCTGAAAAGTAGTGTACAAGGCTGGGATGCAACCCAAATCGATCCCCAAGCCCCTTCCTCCTGCACTGCTTCCTCGTCTTCACAAACACCTTCTACAAAAAAACATAGTGATTAAAATTGTGCTTAACTTTGGTAGGTGGGGCGGAGAATATTTTACCACTGCCACACCCAGGATGTCTGCTGGGACTGGTGATTGCAGCTGCTTATATATCTGACTCCAGACAAGAAGGCTTTCATACACGCCTGCAGCCGGCTCCTCTCAACCTCCATAAACTAGAATCATTCCATTTCACAGACATCTCCAAATCAACTGTAATTAAAAATGAATACAAAAGTCTCCCGTCCTGCCCTAATTTAACCACATCAAAGAGAACCCAAATGGGTTGTAATAGTGCCAAAACTGCTTGCAACTGTGGCAAAAGTGGCAAACGAATGAATCTTAACAAAATGCCTGTGATTTTGCCATTTGTTTTCGTTGGTTTCATCAGGGGACCTCCTTGTCATCCGGGGATTCATACAAACGCACAAAATTGCCAAATTTTATTAAAAATAAAGTTTGTACGAATCAGAATGCACAAGTACAATGCATATAATAAAATAACACAATGCTTAAATAATCACACCACATGAACATGTATACCTAGTTTTATATTTAGATTGCATGTAATAAAGTGTTTTAGTTTAATTAGGGCCAATTAATAGCTCAAGATGATTTTTAATATATGCTAATTGTAAATTTTTAAGTAATTAAACTATGTATTTACCTTATTTACACAGGAGGCTGTTGAAGAAGGGCGAGCCAGTATATACAGCTCTGTGGTCACAAACACCTCCAAAGAAATGATGTGTTTCAGTGATTTCCCTATGCCAAAAGACTTTCCCGTATATTTACATCACTCAAAGGTCTTAGAATATCTCCATCTTTATGCAAAACAGTTCAAGCTCTTGAAATACATTGAGTTCAATGTAAGTAAAAGGCTTTCAGAGTTGTCCAATTTATTTAGTAAGTGTTTGGAACATTTTCCTAAATTATTTTTGAACTATAAACCTCATTTAGTATAACAATTGGGGGCTGTTGTCCCTGGGCACCTGGAACATCATAGGTGCCCTATACACAAATTGTACAAACATCCGCTAACACCACATAAATTCAATGATTTGGAAGAACTTGCCAATTCTGTCAAGTGTATTCATATCATATTTTTATGATAAGTACACTTTAAAGAAGCTCATCACAAACCTATAAAAGTAGTCACGGTCTGTCTCAGATATAATAAAATAAGTGTTAGAGCTTTTACCTGGCATGTAATAACATCTATTAATTCCATGTAGACGAAAGTCTGCAGTGTGAGTAGACGTTCGGATTTTTCCTCTACGGGACAATGGGATATCGTAACCGAGAAGCACGGAAAGAAGAAATTGACTGTGTTTGATGCTGTAATAATTTGCAATGGCCATTATACGGACACTTTTTTACCTCTCGATTGTTTTCCAGGTTAGTTACTTAAAATGTTTTGTACAATCACTGATTTTTGAGCGCCAATAAGAATGTAAGTTTCCTACTTTGCACAAACCTTGTGTGTCCTGATCCTTCGAGTGACTCCACTTTAGTACAAAATTGATGTCATCAGGAAAAGCCATCATTCCCCGTAAAACTATCTAGAGTGTGGCTACAGAGTGGTCCTCTTTGGGATCTCACTCCATTTTCAGCTCCAACTAATGTACCCCTGCAGTTATACCGCATTTGGGACACCACATTCTCTGCGATTCTGTATTAGAAACATGTAATCCTTGGAACCCACACATCAATGTGGTTAATCATCATTCTGTTCTAAAGTAGAACTTTTGCCTTCTTTTGGATCAACAGCAACAAATTAACAGATATAGGAAAGGCTGAACTTGATGGACGCATGTAACTATGTAATTATGTAAAATTAAAAGGCAAAATCATTGTAAAATGTGACATAAAAGCTCGAATGTTCCAAAGAGGAGGCAAGTAGCAACTCTGAAATGAGTAGCATACTTTTGCGATTTCCAAGGCTAATGGTGTTTGCCACATATCTGCTTGTATTCAGTGTTTTGTTGACTGTAAAAAGACAATGCCATTAATATTTCATCTTTAAGAATGATATTGAACATTGTCACTCAAGGTTGTTACAATATTGTTCTGGAGACCTCATTTCCAGAAGGATATTTACATATTGGAGAGTGTTCAGAGGAGTGCTACTTAAATCGTAAATGGTTTGCATGATACAAAAATAAAAGGAAAGACTATGGGATCTCAATATTTATAGCATGTATAAAAGGACGGAAGTTTATTTTAAAGGGAAATGTTAGAGTAACTGATCATCATCTAAGTAGAGAGTCAGAGGCTTAGATGTAGTGCAAAGAAAATATCCTTTTATTGAGAGGGTAGATTTGTAGATAAACAGAACAGTGGTTATTGAGATTTATATTTACAAAAGCATAGCCAAGGCATTTCACGGAAATGTTCCTTTAATTTCCTGTGATCATACTTTTGACTCCCAACCATTTTAATGTTACCTGGGGCTAGCCCCGTACTTGCCCACATCTAGCCTCGCTCCATGGATGGTAAAGCCACACTCCTTCAGGGAGAGCTCCGTGTAGCCTACCGAAGGAAGTTCCCAGGTATGACAATGATTGTTCAGTAAACACTGCATCTATTAGCCAGAGAAGGAGGTAGTCCTTAATAACATATTTCCTTTACCTGCATTGTTGTAGAAGACTGTGTATGAGCCTCAAAGAGCAGGATCAACCGGTAATAGTATTAATATTTTAACTGTTACTTATAAGTGTCAAAACAACCTGAAATATACATTCAGAATAAGGATTTTTTTCTTAGGCAGATATTCCGTCCAGGAGAAAATATGCAATATAGATAGGACTCGTCGAACTTGGGGTACTTTGACGTAGTGGCAGGCTAAGCAATATGTGGCCGTATAGAGTGATGAAATCCCCAATATTTATGCCTTAGATATCTTTTGCATGGTAAAAGCTGAATTATTGTATTGATTCCTTCCAAGAGGTCCAACAGTCACAAACTGATTGTGCTTGGTTCTTGTTTATTGGTAAAATTGCCTTCCATTACTCTGCAAATCAATATTTTCTCATACATGCATACTTTACCTATCTGTACTATTTGTAGTACATAAAATGTTGTAAACTAATATACACTTATATACAAATTTCTTACACTCTTCCTCAACAAATTTTCGTTATAGGCATAGAACTTTTCAAAGGCCGATATATTCACAGCCGGTTTTATAAAACACCAGAGGATTATCGAGGAAAAACTGTCTTGGTATTGGGAACCGGGAACTCAGCTGGAGATATAGCCGTGGAACTCAGCCTCACAGCTAAACAGGTGAGTGTGAAATAGACACTTTCTTTTCTTAGGAGGACTTGACGTTTCATAACTATGGATTGAATTGTCTCATATCTTACGGTGTTGTGGCATACACTTTGAAATTAGGTTGAAAGTGGGGGCTGGCCAAGCCACTCCACAAATCATTAGACAACTCTCAGCTAGGGTGCAGATGAGCCTCACACTTCCACTGAGTTCGATTGTGATGTGAACTGGAATGAAGTAAGTCTGAAGTTTACATACAGTTAACTCATATAAATGGAGTCTGTCATGTACTCACTTGAGATAATGTCTACAATGGAATTTAAGTTGAGTAAACTATAAACTGAGTGAATGTTGAATTGTGTTAAGGTATAATAGTAATTTGTAATATAAACATAGTGTAAGATTTTATTAAATCACTGAGAAGGTGTTGAATCAGGTGAATAGTTTTCCAGTAGAAGTATTTGGGGTTAAAATAACCAGTGGCGGTAAGCATGAATGGGACTGGCATAAAGTTGTCCTGACATAAGACAAAGCCAAATTATGTTACAGATGATATCATCAAGACACACATGAGGTCACTGGCTCTGGCGCATTATCACAGACTATGACGTCATGTCACACACCTGAGTGATAGTTTATACGAGTGATCAATGATATCCCAAGATCTGGCCTTAGACGCACAGTGACACAAAACTCCTTTCTGTGGACTTTGAGAGCTTTTGTTTAGGAGACTATCCTCAACAAACCTATATTTCAAAAGTCATATCAGAATTAGGGTTATTTAGTTTGGAAAAAAGACGGCTTAGGGGGGACTTGATAACTATGTATAAATATATAAGGGGGCAGTACAGAGATCACTCCCAGGACCTATTTATACCCAGGACTGTATCTATAACAAGGGGACATCCTCTACGGCTGGAGGAAAGAAGGTTTCTACACCAGCACAGACGGGGGTTCTTTACAGTAAGAGCGGTGAGACTATGGAACTCTCTGCCAGAGGAAGTGGTAATGGTAAACTCAATAAAAGAGTTCAAAAGGAGCCTGGATGTGTTTCTTGAAAGCAATAATATTACAAATTATGGATATTAGATTAATAGGGACATATATTTGGAGTCGGGAAGGAATTTTACCCCGGTATGGGGCAATTGGAATCTGCTTCATAAGGGTTTTTTGCCTTCCTCTGGATCAACACAGTAGGGACACAATATGTATGTAGGTTGAACTTGATGGACTTTGGTCTTTTTTTAACCTTATGAACTATGTTACTATGTTACTATATCAATAAGAAAATCGTTTCTAAATTTTAACAAAACAGAGAACATGTATTCCAATCCATATAAAACCTCAAATTACTCAATTTATTACACCTATCCAATTAAAATACCAACATTACATTAAATACCTACCCTCCTAGTAGGAGAGACTGTTAAACAGCTATTGCATGTGTCATCTATAAAATGTAAATGTTTGTCTTTTGAGAATGATGTATCAATATAATATTTTAATGTCCTGTTTCTCTTTGTTTTATTGTTTTATTTGTTAATCGAACTAAAATTCAGTTGGCATATTTACTAGGTCTTTCTAAGCAGTAGACATGGATCCTGGGTAGTTAGTCGCATATCACATGGCGGACTCCCTGTAGATATGGCTTTCTCAAGACGTTGCAACATATGGATCAAGAATTTGCTCCCTTTTGGACTTGCTGCCAGATTGAACGAGAAGTTGATGGGCAGTTGGTTTAATCATGCAAACTATGGCTTAGAACCTAAAAACAGGTACATTCACACAGGTGAAGGTGTACATATTACACCTGTGTATTGAGGAGCACAAACCACCCTAGTGCACTAAAAATGATCAAATAATGTAAGTAAACAGTAAGAACACTGTGTAAGAGACAAAGTAGAAACTCCAAGCTTGTGTAGCATGAGTGTTTTTACTGTTAGACATTATATGATAATTTTAGTGCACATCTTCCCTTTTCTATTTTACATTCCAAAACTATATTTTTATGCGATTAGGATCTTGTGTAATTGTAATGGGGTTGTTGATTTAATGCTAATGTTGTCAATCATTTGGCTTAATTATAATGATCTTATACGATTTAGATGTAGTAATTATTATTACGTCAATATACTACAAGCATAACACAGTATTACACTTTCCTTTTTGATAAAGTGAGGCTGTACGTTGTTGTTAAATATTGGTTGTTTAAGAGTCATATACCCTATTAATGCGGGTTATTCACTAAAGGAAGAGTTGGTTGGAGGGTTTGCATGAGACTTTTGTTTTAACTCTTTCATTTCACTATACATTAAGAAGGCCCACCCAATAAACTTCTTCTGCATGAAGAGGTCGACTGACACTGTTAAAAGATCTAAGGATAGAAATGTAATTCATGAAAGACTGTCACATTAATATTCACATTTCCGTTTGGGAGTGCCTTAGGTTATCTGTTATGCGTGAAATAAATATCATAGCAATATTTTTTCATCCTATAGGTTAAAACACCCAATTGTGAATGACTGGCTGCCCAGCCAAATCCTACAAGGAGCTATAAAAGTAAAACCTAGCATTAAGGCATTTACTGAAACATCTGCTATATTTGAAGATGGGACTGTGGCTGAAAATTTGGATGAGGTTATTTTTGCTACTGGGTACAGCTCGTCTTTCCCCTTTCTCGACAGCAGCATTATTGAGTTAAATGACAACCATGTCACTATGTATAAATATATCTTCCCCATCCACATTGAGAAGCCAACACTTGCTTTCTTGGGACTTGTTCAACCACTTGGATCAATTATGCCAACAGTAGAACTTCAAGCACGATGGGCAACCAGAGTATTTAGAGGTACGAGTGCATAAAACATTTAGAATGAATGTAGGAAGTTGCAGAAATAGTTGAAATGTACAGTGTATTCTTTAGGTACAGGGAATAAGAATTGTGGATAAAGAAAATGTACAGGGAAAAGAGGAATTATGATACAGTCTATCTTGAGTCATGTAAAACCGATGGAGGGAATTATGCATAGAGCATAAGAGAAACAGCATCGTGCATCCAGTTCATTGTCTGTGATTTTGGATGCACCATTAGTATCTTACTCTCAGTCCCTCTAAAACTGAAATAATAGCTGCCCCTCAATCCATTTCTAACCAAGCACTCATTTTCATGATTAAAACATTCTGTTGCCAATAACTGCAAAGTGTCTTGAGGTTGTATTTAACTCCTACTGTAAACTTCCTTTTATAGTTTACCACTAATCAGTTATCACTATATAATAGAAATGTTTATTTTCGGCATAGAATAAGGTGTTTTATCAAGATACAAAAACCAATTACTAGGCTTAAATCATGACACGTATGAAAAATTGCTTAAGTGAACCATGTCGGCCAAAGCAATATCTCCCTTTCAGGTGCGGCTAAGCTTCCTCCAATGAAAAAGATGCAAGCCTACTGTCACGAGCTGAGAACACAGGTTGATAAGGAGCCCAGGTGCAGGGGATACGAGGGGCTCTGTCTGTACCCCACGATGCATTATGGTCTGGGGTTACAGACAGGCGCAGGAATAAACCACAGACAACAGATCTGGATTAAGAGTTGTATTGAATGCGATGGTACAACAATAGATATGCAATGGAAGTGACTTGGCAGGAAGCCCTCTTGCGGGGCACACGGCAGATAAGCCCTCTTGCGGGGCACACGGCAGATAAGCCCTCTTGCGGGGCACACGGCAGATAAGCCCTCTTGCGGGGCACACGGCAGATAAGCCCTCTTGCGGGGCACACGGCAGATAAGCCCTCTTGCGGGGCACACGGCAGATAAGCCCTCTTGCGGGGCACACGGCAGATAAGCCCTCTTGCGGGGCACACGGCACGACTAGAAGCCCTCTTCCAGGGCACACGGCATGGCTAGAAGCCCTCTTGCGGGGCACACGACTAGAAGCCCTCTTCCAGGGCACACGGCACGGCTAGAAGCCCTCTTCCAGGGCACACGGCAGGTTGCCCACTTGCAGGGCACACGGCAGGTTGCCCACTTGCAGGGTACTCGACTTGGGAGTCCTCTTAGTGGGGCGCTGGCCGCAACTCAGGAACACAGCAGATTGCCCACTTGCAGGGCACACGGCAGGTTGCCCACTTGCAGGGTACTCTTCTTGGGAGTCCACTTAGTGGGGCGCAGGCCGCAACTCAGGAACACGGCAGGTACTGGAGCAAGGCAAGGTACTGGAGCAAGGCAAGGTACTGGAGCAAGGCAAGGTACTGGAGCAAGGCAAGGTACTGGAGCAAGGCAAGGTACTGGAGCAAGGCAAGGTACTGGAGCAAGGCAAGGTACTGGAGCAAGGCAAGGTACTGGAGCAAGGCAAGGTACTGGAGCAAGGCAAGGTACTGGAGCACGGCAAGGTACTGGAGCACGGCAAGGTACTGGAGCACGGCAAGGTACTGGAGCACGGCAAGGTACTGGAGCACGGCAAGGTACTGGAGCACATCAGGAACCAAACAGGTAGTCCTCAAACATTACAGTCAAGGCCCAGACTGCAGGGCTGGGCAGGTTTATAAAGGCTGAAATGATCAGGTAAGCCACTGCAGCTGGACCTGATAATCAGTCTGAGAGGCTCTGAATAGCAAGGGCGGCCACTACTGGCTGGAAACATGAAGTGAATAAGGAAAAGAATAAACAAGTCCAGCCAGCGCATGGTGAAGCGTGACATACCCCCACCGCAAGGAGCAGCCTCCGGATGCTTACGGAACCATGGAACGGTGGTCTCACCGTCTGCGGTGAGACTTCTTCTTCTTTTCCTCCTCCTCTCTAGCACGTAGTGCTTTCTCATACGCTTCCAGATCTACACGACATATTACATTGCCGTTGGAAGTCACTACACGATCTGATGGCAGAGGTTCTGTTGTGCTGAGTTGGGCTGGATAGGCCTCAGCTACTGGATACACAGACGTGATGGTCCCGGTAAGTGCTTGTCTTGTCCTTTCTCTACTCCTGAATTCACCAGGGGTTAGGCAATCACCCTGTGCACGGATCTCCTTTGATCGGCGTTGAATAGCATCAAAACAGGGCTGGGTTGCAGGTGGAAAGGAGGAACGTTTACTGGACCTTTGGTCACGGAGACGTTGTTCGTACTGTATCAGTTCTGTTCTGTGTACGATCTTTCCATCTGATGCAAGGACGTTGCCAGGAGCCCCTAGGGAGTGTCGTGCGGTTTGGAGTGTCCTATTCCTACTCCTGTGAGTGGTAGGAGTGGTGTTCCTTACCGCACAAACAGCTGGGGGGTTGATATCCATGGATGTGTCTGTTTCATCTGTCTCAGATGACGCACTGTCCATATCAGACCACTCGGGGGCGTCCGACAAGGTCTGGAGGTCATCTGACATCCCAATGGAGGGTGTAGGAGTCCTAGGTGCTGAGGACTGGTTAACCCCTGCATCACCTGTCTGTGGATGCGACAGGGTATGCTCCTGCTTTGTGACGTTGCTGGCGTCATATGCAGGTTCCGGGGCATGGGGTTTCTCCAGGTGGGTTGCGGACGGTTTGACTGGTTTGTGCGGACAATACGATATCCTGTGGCCAGTCTCTCCGCAGTAAAAACATAAGTCGTCCTCTTGTCTTCTCCGTTTTTCTTTTTTGGTGAGCGGCTCTCGCTTAAAGCTCTTAGCAGCCTTCTTTCTTGGTGTCTGGGTCTTGGTTTTTGTGTCCACGCACTCAGCTTCTACCACAGTCCTTACTGACTTGCATAGGTGGAGTACACATTCTGCCAACAATTCCAGTACTGCAGGTATCCCCGCGGACTCCTTGTATTGGCCTTGACATTCTGTCACGAGCTGAGAACACAGGTTGATAAGGAGCCCAGGTGCAGGGGATACGAGGGGCTCTGTCTGTACCCCACGATGCATTATGGTCTGGGGTTACAGACAGGCGCAGGAATAAACCACAGACAACAGATCTGGATTAAGAGTTGTATTGAATGCGATGGTACAACAATAGATATGCAATGGAAGTGACTTGGCAGGAAGCCCTCTTGCGGGGCACACGGCAGATAAGCCCTCTTGCGGGGCACACGGCAGATAAGCCCTCTTGCGGGGCACACGGCAGATAAGCCCTCTTGCGGGGCACACGGCAGATAAGCCCTCTTGCGGGGCACACGGCAGATAAGCCCTCTTGCGGGGCACACGGCAGATAAGCCCTCTTGCGGGGCACACGGCAGATAAGCCCTCTTGCGGGGCACACGGCACGACTAGAAGCCCTCTTCCAGGGCACACGGCATGGCTAGAAGCCCTCTTGCGGGGCACACGACTAGAAGCCCTCTTCCAGGGCACACGGCACGGCTAGAAGCCCTCTTCCAGGGCACACGGCAGGTTGCCCACTTGCAGGGCACACGGCAGGTTGCCCACTTGCAGGGTACTCGACTTGGGAGTCCTCTTAGTGGGGCGCTGGCCGCAACTCAGGAACACAGCAGATTGCCCACTTGCAGGGCACACGGCAGGTTGCCCACTTGCAGGGTACTCTTCTTGGGAGTCCACTTAGTGGGGCGCAGGCCGCAACTCAGGAACACGGCAGGTACTGGAGCAAGGCAAGGTACTGGAGCAAGGCAAGGTACTGGAGCAAGGCAAGGTACTGGAGCAAGGCAAGGTACTGGAGCAAGGCAAGGTACTGGAGCAAGGCAAGGTACTGGAGCAAGGCAAGGTACTGGAGCAAGGCAAGGTACTGGAGCAAGGCAAGGTACTGGAGCACGGCAAGGTACTGGAGCACGGCAAGGTACTGGAGCACGGCAAGGTACTGGAGCACGGCAAGGTACTGGAGCACGGCAAGGTACTGGAGCACATCAGGAACCAAACAGGTAGTCCTCAAACATTACAGTCAAGGCCCAGACTGCAGGGCTGGGCAGGTTTATAAAGGCTGAAATGATCAGGTAAGCCACTGCAGCTGGACCTGATAATCAGTCTGAGAGGCTCTGAATAGCAAGGGCGGCCACTACTGGCTGGAAACATGAAGTGAATAAGGAAAAGAATAAACAAGTCCAGCCAGCGCATGGTGAAGCGTGACACCTACGCTATTAAAAAAAAGCAAGAAAGCAACAAATGGTAAAATATTTCCTATTAGTGCAATCTACATATATATGTACACATAATTATATGCTTAAAATGTGAACTTTATTATTATTATTAGTTTCTATGAAAAATGGAAAATTCACCCTCTAGGCCACTAAAGGAGGTAGGAGGTACATTGTTTATGCTGAAGAGATGCATGATACAAATTTGGAAGAACCTGTCTAGCCTAATGGGGAAGAAATTGACCAACAAATTAAATTTGTGATAGCAGTGCTTAGCCATAGGCCTTGCAACAATCTTAAATTCATTGCCATATTTTACTGTTTAATCTTTGCATTCACACTCTCTCAATATTTTCCTACCTTCTTCTCCAAGCGCTTCCGTGTCCCCCGTCTGCTTTCCCGCTCTACTTCTTGTCTTGCTTCTCCTTCTATTGTTTTCTTTATACTTTCGTAGTTTGCTACGCTATCTGCTCTGGTAACCTGGCCTCCAATTGGGGGAAAACATGTGCGTTTCTGGACCTCTCTTTCTCCGCAGATCTGTTTATGTTATTCTGGCCTCTTGGAGTACTTCTGCAAAAGGCGAGAGCCACAGAGTGCCCCACAGTGGGACAGCCTCTCCCCTGTCCCTCCAATCGGAAGAATTGCTCCAGGAGGCCAGCTTAACAGAGCAGATGAGGGAGAAGCGAACAAAGAAAGAATAATGAGAACAATAAAACAAAAGAAGAAGAGACAAGAAGCGGAGCTGCAGAAAAGGAGACAAGGGGACATGGAAGTAGTTGGAGGAGAATGTAAGAAAACATTGAGAGATAGATAGATAGATAGATAGATAGATAGATAGATAGATAGATAGATAGATAGATAGATAGATAGATAGGGAGTAGGCAGAACATAGGTGGGGGAGGGTGTGACCAAACACCTTCCCCCTGCCTGGAGGTAGAACAGACTGACCCAGAGATCCAGGTAAATGGCAAACGTGGAGAGTGTGTATTACTGAATGTATGCCACCATTTTCCTGTTTAGATAAGCCTTAATAACAGGCATTAACAGAGTTCTTATTTTCCTACAATATAAATGCAAGATGATGCAAGTGTAATAATAGCATAATTACATAATAATAATAACATTAAGTAAAGCAACAAAAACATATGATTTATTTTAGTAACTACCATTGCACTCTATTTTCCCCTTGATTTAGGTTTGGCTTTGGAAGAACCCAAGCTCTTCAGACACATTATATTGATTACATTAATGAAGTTTCCATGGAGATTGGAATCAGCCCCAACATGATTTATCTGTTTCTCACGGACCCGAAACTGGCCTGGCAAGTCTTTTTTGGTCCTTGCACCCCTTATCAGTACCGATTAACCGGACCAGGGAAGTGGCATGGTGCAAGGGAAGCCATTATGACACAATGGGACAGAACAGTAAGCCCAACAAGGACCCGCATTGTGCATAAGAATCCTAGCTCTGATTCTAATTTGGTTGGACTATTGACTGTTAGTGCTATACTAACTGCCATTTACTTTGGTTATTTATGCATATCATGATATTTCAGTGGTATTGAATATGATTGTAACAGGATTGAGTTATTTACTCTTCACAAATTACCTACAAAGGCCTTAACTATGCATTCTTCATTGGTTGGGTGCATGGGACACTGCAATTTCCATTTAAATTGAGGCGACTTGATGGGTTCTTATCTGCCAAAACATGTTTTTATGTTAACCTCCTATTCCATGGGCATATTACTTAATCATACATATCAATCAATAATCTATAATGCTATTCCAAATACCTTATGTCTTATATTGCTTTTTATAATTTAGTTTTAATCATTTACATACTTTTCCTCCATAACAAATATTAGATTGTTATAGTGGACAATTACTAAAAAGGGTTCTGTTTTTTTGGTTGTTTTACATTGAAACACTTAATAAAGAAAACGTCCATAAAGGAAACAAGTTCTTCTTTCCTTTGTTTCTTTACCAGATAGCGAAAATCTGTGTGTTATGTGACATACTGTCAGATATTTTATGCCAGAAAGTATGTGTATCATATTTTAGGCATATTATATGTCACACAAAAACAAGGTCAGAGCCATCTTGTTTTCTCATAAAGCACATACATGGTTACAGTTGTGATCAAAAGTTTGCATACCCTTAAAGAATTGGTAAAATATTTACCATTTTTAAAGAAAACAGTGAGCAGGCAAAACATATTCCTTTAATTTCTTATGGGATTCATATCCAACTGTAGGTTATAACAAAATGGCATAATCATAAAACAAATCATGGCAACAAAGAAAAAAATGAAATGTTTAAAAGTCTGCATACCCTTAGTTTGTAATACTGTGTATTGCCCAATTTAGCATCATTGACAGCGTGCAGTTTTTTGTAATAGTTGTCTATGAGGCCCCAAATTCATGAGTGCCCCAAATTCAAGAGTGTCCCATGCGCAGCTTTTGTAGGAAAGAATGCGAATTGTCTGCCACTATTTTCTGATAACATGCTGCATTCATCTTGTCATCAATTTTCACAAGATTCCCTGTGCCTTTAGAGCTCACACAACCCCAAAACATCAGTAAGCCACCACCATGCTTCACAGTGGGGATGGTATTCTTTTTTCTATATGCCCCTCTGTTGACCACTCTCCAAACATAGCACTTATGGTTGTGACCATAAAGCTGTATTTTGGTCTCATCACATCCAATTACAGTGAGGCGTGTCAGGGTGTTGTCGGGCAGTACTGACTGACATTTTCAAGGCTTTGGATTTCTTTTTATATACTTTTCCATCTTTATAAAGTTCCACTACCTTATTACGCAGGTCTTTTCTGCTCCCCATGGCTCAGTATTTAGCCAGCTCAGCGCATCCACTAAGCAATATCAGTAATTGTTTTTAAAATTAGGCAGTTCATTCAATGGACAAAAATGATGGGAGTTATTATAAAGACAAAGTCCACCAAAAACCTTTAATGGTTAAAACTATCTTTGATAGATGGGTAATACACTTTAATTGCCTTTTTACATAATTTTTGTTACCAATTTCAATACTGGTCAATAACTCAAAGTCCTTATTAGACAAGAGCTCCTCTTGGTGCTGAATAAAAGGAAATTTGTAGGGATATAATTGGGTAACACCTGATATCTTTATTGGAAAGTTTAAATCCAAAGGAGGCAATCGTAGAAATAAAGTTTGTCTTTAAAAGTTCACGTAATCACACACACTCTTGGGATACTTTATGGTGTTTGCTAACTTCAAGGAAATTATTTCCATTTATATAATTATTTCCAATTCTTCATCAACAGAGACCAATTGGGCACCAGCAACAAGATATTATTTAATTTTTATATTTTTAAATATAAAGATATATATATAATCGTCTTCTTCAACATTTAGAATAAATGTATGCCTTTTTGGAAAAAAATATATTCTTCTGATTGTATATAATGGTTTATGAGAACCATTAAATAAAATTCCAATGTGAAGGGTATAGTGAGGTGTAGTGAATATCAGAAATTGTATCATCATCTTCAGATTTATGATTTTCAAAATATGGTTAAGTTTTCATAGTAGAATCATAACATGAAGATGTGTGCTGACCTCAAGAATGATACATGGCAGTAGGGGTTAAATGGGGCTAAGACATAACAATTGATGACTAGCTATCAGGTTGATGTTTGGTACCTGTAAGCAGGGCGGACTGACCCATCTAGGACCTGGGTTGTCTCTCGGGTGTCTCTCTGCACTGTACTCCGATCCCCACACCCTGACAGAGTGAGAGCATTTGAAAAAATATATGGTTTCATATGATTAATTGAATTGGCTAGCTTCAAAGATGTCCCAAATAGGAGGGTGCAGGGTGGCCAGGTGTCAAAATTCTAAATTGGAAAATGCACACCTCCCAAATGTAGCTTTTAGCCTTGAAACAACTGGACAAACCTATGCATAGGTGGTATCACTGTACTCAGAAGATGTTGCTGAACACACATTTGGGTATTTGTCAGTGACATATACCAGAAGCTCTAAATTCATACCTGAAGCACACAAAAAAAAACACCACAAATATTGACAAATGCTGGTGGTAAAATCTGTGCATGGAAATAGATAAAATACTAGCATTTGAAATACCCTGGTTTGTCTAGTTTTAAAAAATATATGATTTGATGGGGTAAATTGAATTGGACGGCTTCAAAAATGTCTCTAATAACACATGGAGCAGTTTAAACAGATTTGAGTTTTGAGATACCAATATGCTAATTTTAGTTATTCCCTTATAAAAACTCATGACAAATATTAGACTCTATTTAGCAATTTTTCCATTAGTTTGTATATGAGTAAAATATATTTCAAATAATAGCCAGAAAAGGTATTTTGTTTAAAAATTTTTACCATATTATATTTTTTCATAGTACATTAGATGATATGATCAAAATAATGATATGTAAAGAAAGACCTTTTTGTGCTTACTAACACAATATATAATTTATGTGGGTACAGTAAATGACAGAAAATAAAATCACAGCTAAACAGCAGCGCAGCAAAAAAACTGATCTGTCCTTAAGGGTTTAACAAACCTATGGTAAAAATAAAATGTTTTGGTCATTGGTAAACCCTCAGAACTGAAGGGGTTAAAGAAACATTCACTATAGTTGTCCTTTAAAGAAATGATAGTTTCTAGCTAGTTGTGTGCAAAACGTTTTGTCTCTAAATGATTGTTAATAATGTGTAAATAAAACACCCCAACACATCCTTGCAAATGGTGTGATGGCAAGTTTCTAGATATGAGTTAATGAGTACACGTTCATGGATGTAACCACATTTTTAGATAAGAGTTAATGAGCACACTTTGGTAAACATCTGTGCATAAAAGTTGGCCACTTACATAGATCAGTTTATGTTGCCTGGTGCTCAGCCCTGCAGCCTGCCTCACTCTGTGAATAGGTGCAAAGATTTGAGGGTCTCCTGGTGCAGGAAACAATGTAAGTATATTATTTTTTAGTCGGTTAATTTATACGCATGATTTCATCTACTGAGTTAAAGTGTTGTTGTATTCTCGAATCTGTTAACCCTAGCCTGTCGATACAGAAGTTTTAATTTGTACTGTTCTTAAAGAGTTAAATAATTGTTTTGCTGTAGTTGCAAGGACTTTATTTTGGTACTGTTCCCAGCAGATGGTGCCAAAGGGTTTGCAAGTATAAGCAAGTATCTTTGTTTGTGGAAGCAACTTTACTGTTTCAAGAAAACCTCAGAACACAAACAGGTAAGGCTAAAAAATCTTAGAACCTGTAAACTCAATGCATTGAATGATACACTACATAATTAAGCCACAAAAATTGTAATGTGAGGGCACTGGGATTTTACATAAGAAAGATCCATTGTTTTTAAATATTATTTCATATTATGGAGTTACCATGGAATGCATCATTTAAGAAACTGGCTTTAGGGTTGGGAGTCTAGCATGTAGGTCCAAATGGTTAAGAATGTTTACTTTCGTTTCGGAGTACATTGAAACAGCAGTTGATTTCAGAATTAAAAAAATACTGAAAACAGATTTATAGGAGGGATCATTTTTCCACTGCTTACTTTCTACTCTTAGTGGAAAAATTATTTTGTTGGGGTATTTATAGTACATTTACATTACATTTTTACTTTCGCTGTGTAAAAATGTAAAAATGTTCACCATGAACCATATCCATGCCTATCCCTGCTCCTGAAATGGAGCAAATGTTTGCAGTATTTAAATAAATATCCATGTTACAGTAAGTATATACACAAGTAGGGTTGGGTTATTGATTGGGCAAAATCAGTAGATGCCAAAGCGCCCCTAGTTTTCCATTCTCCCCTCTCAGGCACACAGCAAATGCCAGTGAATGCTGACGTCAGTAAGTACACAGTCCAGGAAAGATCCCTTTGGGCACAACTCATATGACTAACATTAACCCATTACTGTATATGTAACAGTGTCAGCTTTCTAATTTAGTGGGCAGTCTTGTGTTGTCTCAGCGTTCCATCATGGTTTCTTAATGCTCATCTATACATGTAATGGCCTTGTCATGTAAGAATTGTCACTCACTCTAAGCACCACCCAGTGTGAGTGGCAATTGCCAGTGGTGATGGCTATAAAGAGGGGGTGAAGAACAGAGGCATTTTAGGACTGAGGGGCAGCAGAGGGGTTGCTACTTGATAGTATTACAGGGGGACAGGGTTCTGACCAGTATATGGAAAGGGTGAGGAAAGGCTGATGGCTGGGTGCTGGGGTGTACTTAGAGTAAAGGTGCAGTGGGAGAGTTAAGGGAGCTTCCAGATAATGTGTGCGGGAGGTGGGGTGAAAGGGAGAAGAATAGACAGGAGGAAAGGAAGAGAAAGGAAGAGAAAGAAGAGAGAGGATGGGGAGTAGAGAGAGTGGAAAAAGAGAGACGACACATACACTAATATTATGTATAAGCATGGTTCGTCACAGCCTATATGCTTTAAACGTCTTTTGTAAGATACAGTGGATGATATGCCATATCCTGAAATATTAAATTAATAGTACATTGAAAACCTGCAAAACATGGATGGAGGCTTGTTCAAACTTGCTATAATAAATTTACAGATTCAGGATAACATGCATTAAGTGTTTTGACTACTGTGTGAAATCTTGTTCATCAAGGAAAACAAGTAAAATAATGGCATTTAAAAAATATCCTGCTTAGATTAAAAAAAATACAATAAAGCTGGTTTAAATGTTGGTTGTATTTTTTATTTTATCAATAAGTTTTGTTAAATCATTAGAACATGTGCTGTTACTCTTATGTTAGTGAAATATGAAATGTAATCACTAAGGGTAGATCAACCCTAGTTACTATCCCATTAATGTACAAGAACTGATAGCGTGATATCAAATTTCATATACTTTTTTCTGGATATTGTATTGTAAGATCACCTGCACATTGAAAGGCAGGATTAGTCAGTGCCAGCATTCAAAAACTGTACAAAAATTTAGCATTCAACCCTCAAGCTGTTATGTGAGACTTTACCTCTGTGGGAAAATGCAGTTGGGTTAGTTTATGAAGATTATAGGGGCACAGTGTCAGGGACTGGGTCCATCCAGACGACTGTAATGACCCAGAGTGCCCAAAGATTTTGTTCAGGAGTTATTGAGCAGTAGCGGAGTCGGACAGGGCCTGGTATGTGGCCGCACAACCCTTGATGCCCACTCGGGATGCATTTCACCACTTTAAGGTGGCTTCTTCAGAGGCAATACAGTATGTCAAAATTATAATATGAGTATCCTGCCAAAAAAGGAATACATTTTCATGCATATTAAGAGAATGTCATATAAATGTATCCGTAAATCCAAAAATATTCATTATAAGCATTCCTTTGACAGTTAATAGATTTAAAGACCTGATATTTCCCAACAGGCACCTGACTGTGTTTTTTTTGTTTAATTGGTCACATTTTCAGTCATTTTAACGTGTTTTGTAAAAAAAAAATATATATATATATCTATATCTAAATGGGGCTAGTTAACTAACGTCCCAAAACTAGGTTTGCAGCAGGTAGGTTGACATTTGATGATCGATGAAAATAGATTAAGAATATTGGCAGTAGTTTTATTAATGTTCACTGAATCTACTGAATTGTCTACTTTTTATTGTTTTTAGTGTTGGGTGGACATTTTTTAAGCATTTTTTAAGCCTGTTGTAAGCTCATTTTTAGTGCTAAAAAAATTACAGACTGCAGTGACATCAAGATGTTGTTCAATTTGAATCAGCACTCACCAACAAGTAGATACCTACATATGTACATGTCTAACATTATAGGATATAATGACAAAACAAGTGGCAATAATTGGAGCTGGATGCAGTGGGCTAGGAGCCATCAAATGTTGTCTGGAAGAAGGTTTGGAGCCAACATGCTTTGAGAAGAGTGATGACCTTGGTGGACTTTGGAGGTACACAGTAAGTATTTAAAGGTTACAGACACAGGTTATAATGAGAGAGAGCCAAATATCTGCTTGGTAGGTACAAAAGTTCAATCTCAATTAGAGTACATTAATAGTTGAGTAACTATGATGAAAAGAGCTTTTTTATGATGTTTGGCTAAGTTTGTTGCAGAGGCAGCAGTTTTAGAGAGAAGCTATTTCATCACTAAACCTTTGAATTTTAAAATGCAGACTTTTTTACCCTTTAGCTTCAAGGGATAGAACGAAATATCTATTGCACCTCTTACCTGAGTTTGGTCTAAGGGCTGTCCTGTACAGCAGGCAATTACTCTCACAGGATCCGTGTATAAAGTGGATACAGAGGCAAAAGGTGATATTTGTTGACCTTATTTGCATGCGCCTACCCAGAATCCCTTGTGGTTGTGGCAGCACCATGAGATTTCTGAGGGAAGAACAAGCCTTCTGGCTTCTCTGGTGTCTGTAGATGAGTGTTTAATAATACTCAAACCATTCCTGGACCATGTTTGCTTTGTAGCAGGGTGCAATATCCTGCTGAAAGAGGCCAGTGCCATTAGGGAATACCTTTTCCATGAAAGGGTGTACATGGTCTACAACAATCCTTGGCTAGGTGGTACGTGTCAAAGTAACATCCACACGAATGGGAGGACCCAAGGTTTCCTAACAGAACATTGGTCAAAGCATCACACTGTCTCTGTCGGCTTGCCTTCTTATCTTAGTGCATCCTGGTGCCATTTTTTCTCCATGTAATCGACGCATCCAGCCATCCACATGATATAAAAGAAAACGTGATTCATCAGGCTAGACCACCTTCTTCCATGGCTCCATGGTCCAGTTATTATGCATTTTTGAGGTCTTCATTGATACGCATTAGATTTAATAAAACTCACACCAAAACGTAGAGGAAATGCAATATAAGTTATCACGTATAGTGTCCTCCCAGACATTGTTCAAGTTTTCCCATCACAGGAAATGGTAGAAGAAGGAAGAGCCAGTATTTACAGCTCTGTGGTAACCAACACCTCAAAGGAGATGATGTGTTTTTCCGACTTTCCCATGCCAGATGACTTCCCAGCATATTTGCACAACTCAAAGGTCTTGCAATACCTTAGACTCTATGCTGAACACCACCAGCTACTGAAATACATCCAGTTCAAGGTGAGTTCAGTGAGTGGTATATTCAATGAAAAGTTAATTTATCAGAAACAAATAACCAATTGACCGATAAAATCAAAATGCTGCATTGACTATACTGTCTTGCTGTTCTTTTCCCACTGTGACGTTGCACAACATATCTGCCGCATTACTTTTCAGCACTTGCCTCTAGGAGATGATTGACCAGTCCACATTCTAAAACATAATTTTGGCATGAGTAAGCTGTTAGCTGGAGATGTCTAACTTTCTCCAGGGACCAAGATAACTAAGCGAAGTAGAATCAGAACATTTAGCTTTGTACTTACCGGTAAAATTTGTACCAGTTGAAATGCAGACTTTGTTTGTTATCCATGCAGTCAGACCTTAGGAACTCACTGGATCAGAAGAAATCAAGAAATCAAACAAACATAGCAAAGATCTGGTTAAGTAAAAAATAAATATTCCTTCACAATAATACATGATTCCATTGTTATATCGGCGCCGTGACATTTTTCTGAATTTTTAATTTCAGTAAAATAATCAATGTGTATGTGTCAGAAACCCACCCTGAGATTAGCTATTTTCACTTGACATTGTAAGCTTTTTCTAGCACACCACAATGCATTTCTCTCTTATAGACTGAGGTTTGTTGTGTGACGAAGCATCCAGATTTTGCTAATACCGGCCAATGGGAAATTGTAACTGAGAAGGATGGGAGGCATAAGAAGAAGACAACATTTGATGCCGTTTTAGTTGGCAATGGCCATTTTTTTAAACCGTATCTCCCCCTTGATTCTTTTCCAGGTAATACCGACTAGCCCTTAAAAAAACAATATGCTTTATTTAAATGAATGGAGAAATATTTAAATGAAAGGAGAAAAAATAATACCTTTATGTAATGCACCTTACAGGGGTCATAAAATGTGCAGGTATGACTGCCTTTGCTCTCCTGTTACAGACTAATCTTACCTAACAGGTTGGCAGAAAATATTTTGTTCCAAAGAAAAAAATTCTACTTTTCCGATTAATACTATCCCTTGTTGAAAGCATAGATATATAAAATATTTTCGATCATTTTGAAGTTGGAGACAATGAAAACTTGATTTAGTCAGGCACAAAAAACAGGAAGAAAATGTAAAAATACTTTTAGATATCTTTGTTAACTCATTCCAACTTAAATACCTTTCAATTGCTTGTGATTGGCTACTTTGGAGAAACGCCACCTTTCCAGTGATGTTTAAATCTATTTTAATTTACCAAAATGTAATCTCTCAGCAGACCACAAATGCCTTGAGGTTGACAAATGCTATTGCAACAGGGATTTAAGTTAAAAACAGAATTAGATTCACTCAATACTGAAGTTGACCCCGTCTCAGAATATTCCTTAGTAAATGGTACCTAGTTCAAAGCCTAGAGGGTATGGTTTTAGTATATAATCACACATTACTAGAAGCAGATGTTATAAAAACATTCTCTAAATTGATGCCACTGTTGTGAAGAGATGAAAATGTTGAGGACTGGAGATGAGAATTACTGCTCTAATCTTTATGCTAAGTCAGCATGGTCCAAAAACCAAACGTATCATGGGCTATTGCAATTTCCTTAAGTTAGCTAGGTTTAGTCTACTTTGGAGTTAACCCCCTGTGTTGCCATTTCATTTAAACGGCAGGTTAGTGTCCCATACAACTCCACCAATAAAACATGCTTATTAAAACACTTTGTAGGTAATTTAATATGTGTTCTTCAATCTGCAGGGAAAAATAAAGCACTCATGTTAGGAGAAGCTGTAGCTCCAGAGCCGTAGTGTGCTCCCCCCTCTGTGGTCCCATTTTCACATCACTTTAGGCTGATTTTAACCTTTAAAGTAGGTAAACAAAAGCAGCAGAGTCTATTCAGATTTAATCTGTGATCCTTATCGTGCAGCTTTATCCACTGAAAAACTAAACAAGTGAGAGAGTAAATAATGCAATACCTGTTTTTTTTCTTTTCCTAGAAAGTATCACTTTTTCGCTAATATTGTTGCTTACCATTTTGTATGAAAATGAAGAAATCACCTATTATCTTGCCCCATAGCACTGACCTCATATTGCAATTTCTTAATTCCTCCCTATTGTGCTCATTTAAACAATTCAAATTTGAAAATAAAATTGCCTTTTTTGAGGAAGCCAAGCTCATTATTCCGATGCGCTCACATTGTTTCAATGTACTTCATTAGTTACAAGTCCCCCCCCCCCGGTAACTAACACAAACTCTAGTAAAACTCACTTTAACACACATACACTTCCACATACACACTAACTCTCACATACTCACGCTAACACACCTCACACCCCTTACATTGCCTGAAGCTTTTTTTCCATAGCTTTTGTGTGTGTAGGCATGCTATTACTATAGGGTAGCATAACATTGTGTTAGCGCGACCCCACTCTCCCGTATCATGTTAGGTGAGCATAGACTTTAGACCAGCTTGCGGGGATGGATTTTCCCCCCTAACTTCGTACGAATGTCCGTAAACAAGACTAGATACAACAGACATAAAGGAAGTGAAAAGGTACAATTTTTTACCTGACATTCGCAGTTATGGCGTTCTTGTATGTATGTTTATTGTATATATAATGTGTAACATAAAAGTGAATAGGATGGTAAAATCACACTGATTTTTTTTTGTCCTTTTATTTTTTCACATTGTAGGTATAGAAAAATTTAAAGGCCAGTACATTCACAGCCGTTTCTATAAGAAAAGTCAAGATTATCACAAGAAAATTGTACTGGTGGTTGGAATTGGAAATTCAGCTGGAGACATATCTTCTGAAATCAGTGGCACAGCCAAACAGGTTAAAATACCTTTATGTGTGTACATGTATTTGCCCGATTATAAGATGACCCTGATTATAAGACGACCCCCCAAAATCTAAATATTAATTTAAGAAAAAAAGAAAAAGCCTGAATATAAGACTACCCTATAGGAAAAAAGTTTTAATAGTAAATATTAATTCATGTATTCAAAACAATTTTTTCATATTTAATAAAAGCTATGATTGAGAAAAAACATTTTTCCTTTTATTTGCCAACCTGCCCCCCCCAGTTATGCAAATCTGCCCCCAGGCTTGCCACTTTGCCCCCAGAAATGCCTTATACCCCCCCATTTGCCACTCTGCCCCATGATGTGCCTTTTAACCCTCTATATGCCACTCTGCCTCCAGAAATGTCTTATACCCTCCTATATGCCACTGTGCCCCATGATATGCCTTTTAATACCCTATATGCCCCTCTGCCCCATGATATGCCTTATACCCCTATATGCCACTTTGAAAGGGGGTTGAAAGGCATATCATGGGGCAGAGTGGCATATAGGGAGTTAAAAGGCATTTCTGGAGGTATATATATAACTGCTAACTGCAGTCACACTCCAATCAAGCCCAGGCAGCCAGCCACTCCCCCTTACACATCCATGCTATCACACACACACCATTAATCACACATACTTGCTCATAAACCCTCCCCCACCCCCTTATCTGAACTGCAGATCTCTCAATCGCAGACTTCTGCAGGGACCCGGCTGTGCGAGCAACTTCTCTGGCCCCGCCCCCAGAGGAAGCAAGGAGGGGGGCAGAGTCATATGACGACTCTGCTGGCTTCCTGTTCTCCTGCTGCTAGTACAAGAGACGCTGCTCGCGACCAAAGCACCGGTAAGCAGCCTGGCCCTAGCTGACATTTTTTTGAGGTCTGATTAGAAGACAACCTCGATTATAAATCGAGGGCTATTTTTCAGAGCATTTGCTCTGAAAAAACCCTTGTCTTATAATCGAGCAAATACGGTATTTCAATCGTGAGATTAAGCGCTGCGTAAATTGTTGGCACTATATAAATAAAAGATAATAATAATAACAGACAACCTTTTCTGAAAGGACAACAGACCTCATACAATACGATAAGTTGTTCGTGAGTCAATAATACCCAAGTGAATAATATTCAGGATTATCACCTCATTTAACACTAGTTTAATTCTTACACAGTTTAATTCTTACAATCAGCTTCTTTTATTTTTCTGGAGAAGTTTTGCCTGCTGGACATGAAAGTCCTTCTTTCTATGAAATGTTATAAGTGTCTAAAAATCTATATGTGCTTGTTTCCCTCGTTGTCTCGCGCTTTCTCGTTAGACAATTGTAGCCCAAATGTTTTAGAGGAAAGAACACTTTTTTAACAATTTAGCAGAGTTTGCTAAATAAGGAGCCATGCAGCAGTGCTTTTTTATAATGCTACTCCCATGCTGATGACACCCAATAACCCACTTCCAGCGTTATTCACAAAAACTCAAATAAATCCATTTTGTTTTTTTTAATAAAGATTCAACATCCTTTCCACCTACTTTTAAATCTGTACCATATATATTATAATTCTAATGTATACTCTTTTGTTAGGTATATCTCAGTACACGTCAAGGATCCTGGGTGCTAAGTCGTGTTTCACAACAAGGATTTCCATTAGACATGATGTTCTCAACACGGTTTCATTTCTGGATTACTAATGCTTTATCTGATGGTGTTAGAGCAAAGATGATTGAAAAACAGATGAATGGGTGGTTTAACCATGCAAACTATGGTTTACAGCCTAAGGACAGGTACAAGTTACATTTGTTACATGACACAGCATGAATTGGTAAACTAGATAAAGTTCATATGAAAACCTGAAGGACAATATTTAAATATAGTTTATGAAATGCACTCTGTACAGATGAATGGGAGCAACCAATACTGTTCAGGTCTGTGAAATAAAAACAAGTAATTAAAACCTACAAAAAGTGAAAACTATTTTTGAGGTGCCATAGCTGGCAGGTAAGTACAAGGGGAGATATCCACCAATATTTAACAAATAAGATGTTTACCTATACTCTGTGTGAAACCTATAAAAATTATTGCCTTTATGTTAATAGTTTTCTGCGTTCTACAGGTCTACGTTAAAAGAACCAATTGTAAATGATTTCCTTCCCAGCAATATCCTGTGTGGAGCTGTCCGAGTAAAACCCAGCATCAAGGCATTCACAGAGACTTCTGTCATTTTTGAGGATGGAACAGTAGTTGAAGACCTGGATGCGGTTATATTTGCCACTGGATATAGCGTCTGCTTTCCTTTCCTCGATGACTCTATCGTCAATGTTAATGAGGACAACAAAGTCACACTGTATAAATATGTATTCCCTCCGCATTTAGAAAAGCCAACACTGGCTTTTCTGGGAGTCCTCCAACCATTTGGGGGTGTCATACCGGTCGTGGAACTACAGTCCCGCTGGGCCACTAAAATTTTTAAAGGTTAGCATGGTAGAGATTTTAAACTTCAAAACAATACATGCTTAAATCCGTGCAGTAGATATCCTAGTACCTTTAGGTCTTTAGATTTTTTGTCACTGGATATATCAAAGTATAATATAAAAGTATAATTTCTAGATTACCAGATATCCGATGACATCTAGTGATATATAGCCTTTCTCACGACACCCCTGATATAAGTGGATCATATTTTTTTCCTTTACATTGCTCAGTTTCATATGTGAGAAATTGTTGGATAATTTCACCAAGTTCAGATACACAGACAAGTCCTAAATTAGTTTAGTTCCAGGGGCCCAGAAAAAACCTACAAATAAGGGCAGGTTAGCCTAGCAAAAGAAATATCAAAACCTATATTGCCTATGTGAAAATATAATTGTCCCCTTAACCCTAATACCTGTTGTGCCACCCTTGCCGGCAACAAATGCAATCAAGCATTTTCAATAACTATAAAGAGTCTTACATCACTGTGGAGGAACTGTGTCCCATTCTTCTTGTAATTCAGTCGCATTGGAGGGTTTCCAAGCATCAACTGCATTTTTAAGATCATACCACAGTATCTCATTTATATTCCAAGTCTGGACTTTGACTAGGCCACTCCAAAACTTTCTTTTGACTAATTGCCCTGCTGCATAACCCAACTGCTTGAGCTTCAGGTCACAAACTGACCTTCAGGAGAGCAGAATCCATGGTTCCATCAATTATAGCAAGCTGACCAGGTCATTAAGCAGCAAAGCAAATTGTTAGTTTTAGATCTAACCATGTCTTCCAAAAAGTTCAACTTTTGGCCCAGCTGCCCACAGAATATTAGCCCAAAAAGTCGTAGAGGTTTTGGTAAATGTAAGATGAGCCTTTCTGCTCTTTTTTGGTCAGTGTTTTTCACCTTGCAATTCTCTTGACTTTTCAGTGAGATCTGAAGTTCTTTACATGTTAGTCTGGGCTCTTGTGTGATCTCCTGGGTGAGTGATCGATGTGCTCTTTGAGGAATTTTAGTAGGCCAGCCACTCCTGGGAAGATTCACTATTGTTCCAAGTCTTCTGCATTTGTAGATAACAGCTCTCACTGTGGTTTGCTGGAGTCCCAGAGCCTTGGATGGCTTTGTAACCTTTCAAGATGGCCGTCAATTACTTTACTCAATTACTGTCTCTCATCTGCTCTTGAATTTCTTTAGATTGTAGCATCATGTACTACATTTTGAGGCCTTTTTTGTCAAAGTTCACTTTGCAAGAATATTAGATTAAACAGGGCAGGCAGTAATTATAAATTTAATTTGGTATATTGACTGATTTAGTAACTAACTGGCAAATTACTTTTTCAAATAGGGCCAGGAAGGTTTGGATAGCTTTTTCCTTTTGAAATGAAATCATCTCTGCAATTTCTATTTACTTAAGTTGTCTTAATAGAAGGGGCTAATACTTTTTCACAGTGCTGTGGTGTTCTACATTTTCACCTGTGTTTTGGATATGAATGAAAAGACAAGTTTTACCACAGTTGCCCAACACATTTCTCTCCTTTTGTTATGTTATAACTGCACTTTTTTATGGTAATTTAAGCCATTCTTTGTAAGGGTGCAGTGAAAAACATCAAAACTGGAAAGAATCCTTCGTTTTTAATCTTATCATGCAGCAATACAGAAAAACATAAGCTATAGTTTAACTAAATTCATTTAGTTATAATAAAATATGCGAAGGATTGAGATGAACATTTTCACATGTGTGCCTGCTTTCTGAAAATTTAACAAAATACTATGACATTGGGTGTTCTAGGTGCTGCTTGTTTACCTCCGGTGTCCAAAATGGAAGATTATATTAAAAAGAGTGAGCAACTCAGAGCTAAGAAGTGAGTAAAAGCCTAAAATATTTTATTTTCTGGCCAAGCTTGTTATTGCTACCTTCATTTTCTTAGAAACATGCATATTATAGACGATGGTGATATTTTAATGATTTCATTTCCCTGTTCACAGCTTCACCAAGTGTAGAAATCAGAGTCTTCAGGCGCAGTATGTTGAGTACATGGATGAAGTTGCAATGGAAATTGGTGTCCGTCCCAACATAATGCGCTTCTTACTTACAGACCCCAAACTTGCTTGCAAAGTCTTCTTTGGGCCTTGTACACCCTATCAGTATCGTCTAACTGGCCCTGGCAAATGGAATGGAGCCAGGAAAGCTATCCTGACCCAATGGAACAGGACTCTAAATCCATCCAGGACCCGTGTTGTTTACAATTCTCAAGAATCAAATTTTAAGAGTCACTTAGGTTATTTGAGTTTGGTAGCAGCTATCTTCATATGTTTATTTTGCATTGCCTTAAGTTTGTTACTTTAAAAGCTGTTGTATCGTTTACAATTGTGTGACAATCGGGGCCTGTGGCAGCTGTGCCTTGGGCCCCTCCAACAGCCAGCATAGCCTGGAGGTCGAGGTCTGTGCAACCACTGACATGGACATCTTTAGTAGATGTCAGAGATCTGTGCACCATCTGCTATTGGAGAGTGCCAATAAATAAGGTCATATTCTGGAACCCAGCACCATTCACACTGCAGAGGAGGCAGCTGCACAGATCTCCACCTCTCTCACATCAAGATGCGATTGGACTGGGGGGTCCACTAGGAAGCTTGCTACCAACTCTTATGCATAGAGATGGTCCTGTACCCCCCAGCAGGATTGAGATCTGGGTTACTGCACATGAGCTAAACATCCTTTGTTTTATAAAGTAAATCTTGATTGCCTATTTAGTTCATGAGATGTACCTTCACGCCCTAGACACTATAGACACTTGTTTTTTATTTAAAAACATTTTCCCAGAACTCTAAATCAAGTATGGTTTGACAGACCCAATTCAATGATTTACTTAAGCATATTGTTTTAATTACAAAATAAAAAGGCATTCCAAAAACATTTTTTATTTAGTTTTAGCAAAATATATTAAAATTAGGAACAGGTGGTGGTGAATCCATGTGCATTAGAGGCTTAACTTCTGTTGGTGTTAATTGTAAAACTAGTTTGGGTTACTTGGGCTAATTTAACTAGCAATAAGGGTAGTTATCGCAATCAGTGTATTGGTATGATTATATTTGATAAGAGCTTAATCATCAGCTTATTCTAGAAAAATCTCTCCATAATCGTTTTAGGGACATATAGTGAGATCCTGTGTTGCTAACCATCCATCTATATAGATGCATATATCTATGTATGTACTTATAAAACCCATATGGAATAAAAAAAAACAATGAAAGATCCCACTAATTGTTGATTTGTAAAGACTGCACATAGTTTCATGTATTAAGGTAGTGGGTGCTACGTACCGGAAGCCAGAACCCATACAATACAACCCGATGTCCCCAAATAACCTCAGAGACCAACATAATGATTAAAAACAGGCCACAGCATTCATTAAACTTTTCACAGAATACAGAATACAAACAGAAAACAGGGAACATTCAAAGTTTATTATAAATAACACAGATTCTTACAAAATAACTTACTACAATAACTTAAGATAAACTAATAGTATACAATAACTTAAAACTGTTCCTACCAGCCACCCGCTAGAATCTCTGCAGGGTTCTCACCTCCCCCTTGTCCACCACAAATCCACATACCCCCAATCAAAATGTTGAGTACAGACAGCCTTAAAGCTTGGTGGGCATGTCCACTGAAAAGCAACTTTAATGTATACTGTAAGAGGTTATGGGAAGGATTGAGACCCAAATCGTCTTCCCTAGCATTTCCTTCTCCTCTAGTTATTGTCCCTAGTTGGCAAGGACATACCACCAGCTAAACTGCCTCTGGAATAACTAAATGAAACAGAAAAAAGAAAAACCAAAAAGACAGGGGGCAGGCTGACCAGTTGTCAAAATTCCAAGTTGAAAATCTGAGTTGTGAATGTCCCAAAGGCCGCTTTCTAGCCCCTAATCAACCAGACAAACCCATGCAAGGGTAATATCACTGTACTTAGTAGATGATGCTGAACACATATTGGGGTGTTGTTTGGAAGTTTATACCAGGAGCTGTAAATCTACAGTATCTCACGAAAGTGAGTACACCCCTCACATTTTTGTAAATATTTTATATATTTTCATATGGCAACGCTGAAGAAATGACACTCTGCTACAATGTAGTGAGTGCACAACCTGTATAACAGTGTAAATTTGCTGTCCCCTCAAAATAATACACAGCCATTAAGGTCTAAATCTTGGCAACCAAAGTGGGCCCAAAGCGTCAATATTTTGTGTGGCCACCATTATTTTCCAGCACTGCTTTAACCCTCTTGGGCATGTAGTTCACCAGAGCTTCACAGGTTACCACTGGAGTCCTCTTTTACTCCTCACGGAGCTGGTGGATGTTAGAGATCTTGCGCTCCTCCACCTTCTGTTTGAGGATGCCCCACACATTCTCAATAGGGTTAAGGTCTGGAGACATGTTTGGCCAGTCTTCACCTTTACCCTCAGCTTCTTTAGCTCCCCAGTGCCGGCAGCACTCATGCAGGCCCAGACAATGACACTTCCACCACCATGCTTACCTGTAGGCAAGACACACTTGTCTTTGTACTCCTCACCTGGTTGTCGCCACACACGCTTGACACCATCTGAACCAAATAAGTTTATCTTGGTCTCAGTGGACCACAGGACGTGGTTCCAGTAATCCATGTCCTTAGTCCGCTTGTCTTCAGCAAACTGTTTGCGGGCTTTTTTGTACATCGTCTTTAGAAGAGGCTTCCTTCTGGGACGACAGCCATGCAGACCAATTTGATGCAGTGTGCGGCGTATGGTCTGAGCACTGACAGGCTAACCCCCACCCTTTCAACCTCTGCAGCAATGCTGGCAGCATTCATACATCTATTTCCCAAAGAAAACCTCTGGATATGACGCTGAGCATGTGCACTCAACTTCTTTGGTCGACCATGGCCAGGCCTGTTCTGAGTGGAACCTGTCCTGTGAAACCTCTATATGGTCTTGCTCACCATGCTGCAGCTCGGTTTCAGGGTCTTGGCAATCTTCTTATAGCCTAGGCCATCTTTATGCAGAGCAACAGTTCTTTTTTCAGATCCTCAGAGAGTTCTTTGCCATGAGGTGCCATGTTGAACTTCCAGTGACCAGCATCAGGGAGCGTGAGAGCGATAACACCAAAAGTTAATACACCTGCTCCCCATTCATACCTTAGACCTTGTAATACTAAGGAGTCACATCACACTGGGGAGGGAAAATGGCTAATTTCAACTTAGGGGTGTACTAACTTTTGTTGCCAAGGTTTAGACATAAATAGCTATGTGCTGAGTTATTTTGAGGGGACAGCAAATTTACACTGTTATACAGGCAGTACACTCACTACTTTACATTGTAGCAGAGTGTCATTTCTTCAGGGTTGTTACATGAAAAGATATAATAAAATATTTATAAAAATGTGAGGGGTGTACTCACCTTTGTGAGATACTGTATACTTGAATTACAAACTTTGGCTAAGGCTGTGATAATATTAGTAGATGGAAGCGTTCAATTATTAGCTTTTGAAATACCCTAGTGTGTCTAGGTTTCACAAATGTATAATTAGGGTAAATTGAATTGGCTGGCTTTTCTCAAACAGGACATGGAGGCAGGATTACAAGGTTTGAAAAAACGTGTTTTGAAAAAGCAATATGCTACCTGTACTTGTTGCCCTATAACTTGCAAAAACATTGCATATTTCTAAACTCAGGACAAATTAGAATTTATTAGAATCAATTTAACAGGTTTACTTTAGTTTTGCATTTATTTATGTAGTCATATTGATACTTAGTTTTGTTCCTTATATATGTGACACATATTTGTTCTATTACAAGGTTTGGCTATGCGGATTCATAGTGTGTTTTTAACGCTTTAAGTGTCTTATGGCAATGTAGCCCTGATTATACACTTGGTTCATTTAACCACATGTACATTTGTTGTGTCAGTGTCTATTGATTTATTTCATACATAAAAAGGTAGGATTTATTCATTATTGTTTAATTTCATTAATTTATTTTTAGCTGTATTAATTAAAAATTATATTTTATTACATCATTTATTATTATAGTCATGTTTATTATCTAGCACCTCTTTCTTTTTTATTTGTATTTCCCTAAACTTGCTTGTCTTATTTGGGGCTTCGATACACTCTTAGCATACCAGAGACTCCAGGAGAGGTGCTCCATCTTCTGGTCACCACAGGAAAACTCTGGAATGTGGAAGCAGCAACACTCCCTTAAACGGTGGCGTGTCAGTGAGAATGCCCACCCATGACGTTGGCGTTACCTCCTGCCTCCATCCTGCGAAAGAGGGGACCCTGGGAAGATGGAGCCATAAAGTTCGAAGGTATTACTTCAGTACCATCTAACCAGCTCTGGTAAATTGAATGGAGCCAGGAAAGCCATCCTGACCAAAGGAACATGACCTGTGTTGTTATGATTCTCAAGAATCAAATTTTAAGAGTCATTTAGGTTTTTGTTTATTTAGCATTGCCTTAAATGTGTCATTTTAAAACCGGTTACATAATTTAAGATTGTGTAACAATAACTTAAGGGCTTGTGGCAGCTGTTCTTCGGGGCCCCCTCAACATCCACCATAGTCTGGAGGTCAAGGTCTGTGTAACCATTGACATGGACATCTCTATTAATGTTATGTCCTAGAGATCTGTGAACCATCTGCTGTTGGAGCTGCACAAACCTCTACCTCTTTCAAACCAAAGTATGATTGGACAGGGGGAACCCAAAGAGGAGCTTGCCACAGACCCTATTATGCAAGAAACGAGCCCTGGGTTCCTGCATGTGAGCTAAACATCCTTTTTATTTCATGATTTGGACTTTAATGTCCTAGCCATAAACATTTGTTTTATTATTTAAAAACATTTTCCCAGAACTCTAAATCATGTATGGTTTGAACAACACAATTTCATGATTCACTTAAGCATATTGTTTTAATAACAAATTAAAAAGGCATTCCAAAAACATATTTTATATTTAGTTTTAGCAACATTTGTTCAAATTAGAAACAGGTGGTGGTGAATTCACATGTATTAGAGGCTTAACTGCTGTTGGCGTTAATTGTAAAAATAATTGTTTGTTCCTTGGACTAATATAACTAGCAATAAGGCTACTTAGAAGTGATAAGAGCATATTCATCAGCTTATTCTGGAAAAAACATCTCTCCATGATCATATTAGGGACATACAGTATAGCGAGGGACATATTTCTCTACCAGAGTCATGGCCTGCTCCGCTGCATCTTAAATAGCTAAATTAAACATCAACGCCAACCTCATTGAAATGAACCCCTATTGATGTAAAATATGCTTACAGCCCTCCTGCTGTACTGGTATCTCTCTAACCTTAATCACAAACATAGTCATCCACTTGTTCAATTTGATGCGTGAGGGCTCAAGCGCTTGGACCGGCTCTGAGAAACCATCTCCAACCAAATGATCTAAACAAAAGGAAACTCTGTTAAAACTCATGCTAAGTCACGATAAACTACTTTAAACTAAAAACAGAAACCAAACCAATGTCCCCGCAGGTGAATGACTAGCACTCCTGGGGGATCTCGATAACTGCTCCAAGAGAAGCTGAACCCAGCACATCCCCCTAAAACTGAACCATCACACCCCTGCCTCGTGCAGTGACAAACCCAGCCTCTCCCCACCTGGTCAAACTTACCTCCTGGGCTAAAATATATAGGAATGGCCAATGAGCCACACCTAGGGGGACTGGACCTGAAAAGAACCAAAACACAACGTTGAGCTAGGAACTCCAGCCAAGCATATGATAAAAAACAGCAGCACAAATTAAGTAAACCCAACCTCGCTAACACAGAGCTTTCTGACCTTAATAAATTGTAAATGGGATAGGCAGGATCCCTCCTGATGCATGACAATGGGTCCTTGGACATCAGGTCAAACTGCACAATATCTCAAAAGGGTGGCAGATGGCCAGATCGCCAACCCCTGGGATAGCCTATAACCACACCCAAACACTCTTCCTGAGCACATCAGTTGTTGAGCACCATATCCTACAATCTACTGAACATCTTCCTGAAAAATCCCACCAGGAACCAACTTGTTGGGGCTGACCAGCTGCCCAATACACATTGTCAGATATTTTATGCTAGAAAACATGTATTCTATATATTCTGTATTTACATGAGCACAAAATGGAGTCAGAGCCATTTTATTTTATTTAATCATGTAGTGATTATTTCTTTTTGTCCTTGTTCCCTCTATAATTGAGAACAAAGGAGTATTCATGTAAAATGATGTTTCAGCGTATATATGATACAATTAATGTTATCTTCCATGAGAAAGTTAAGGAGTAGACACTGCATATCCTTAGGAATGTAAATTGGAATGGGGGATACGTCGTAAGACCACCAAAACCTAATTTACTACCTAGGAGGCAACATCTGGAGATATGGGTGACTACAAAGACCTGATTTACTACCTAGGAGGTAACATCTAAAGATAAGGGTGACCATGAATGAATTCCTAACACATATGTAATGGTCTTAAGTTATTTCTTAGACCAGAGCGTCTCTCGCAGGTAAATTAAGAAATTACAACGTGTAAAAATGAGTAGAAATCCTAATTATAATGGGTAAAACCCACCGTTATGATTGGATAATTCCAATCAAGAGGTGGAGGCTATGATAATAAGCTATGTCTTTAAAAGTTTATGTCTTGAATAATTTGGGGGACCTTAAAAACTCACCTTAAAGGCTCACCTAAAAAAGAGAACGCACCCTGAAGACAGACCCTGACGGACTCATTTAATTTACCCCGAAGAATTGGAATCTCAAAATCCTGGCACCATAATCTTACTCTTAGAATTACTTTGAGTCCCAACCTATATAACTTTTAGTAAGTTATATTTCTTTCCACTTAATTTCTTGCCACTGAACCTGGATTAACTTCTACAAGGACCAGTTGGACAACAGCAACAAGTAGTGGTAAATATAATTTTTATTATTCTAAATAGAGGTGAATTTTGTCTTCTTCGTATAGAATTCCCTGTTTCTGGGAAGTACTATATTGCATTATTGTATATGACGGCTTGTGAGACTGCAGCTTATAACCCGTGATAATGACAATAATGAAAAGGTATTTTTACCTGTAGATGAAGTTTGACATTATTTGCATCTATTAGGAATTTCACTAAACACTCTTAGACATTATTAAATTATTTTAATTGTCATATTAGTTAAACTAATATAATAGAGTTAGTGATCTTTTTATTACCGCCTTGATTATTATCATTTTTGGTTGCTGAGTGGGATGGAAATTAATTGTGTGTGTTAGACTCATACAGTAGTAATTCATATTGATAATTATCGATAATATACCGTATTTGAATTGATTCATTTTTGACATGTTTAAGAACTTTGTATTTTGTATTCTGCACTGTGTGACTTATATATAGATTTTATAAATTGCCTTCACAATAAATAATATTTTTGATTGATTATCGTTGTGATATATATCTAATTTGAATTATAATTTTCGGCGATCTGAAAGGATTTAGGATCGGAGATAAAATATAGGGTATCTCCTTAAATTAATATTGTGGATGTGGTACTACAATATTTGGTAGCGTCGTTATTTTGCGTGTGTGATAAAATATTGGTTTTGCCTATTTTGTCTCATTAATATCCCTAACATAATTGGAGGCACTGCTGAGATATTTCACGTAAAAGAATAATTCAAATTATTGATATACGGTAGTTGTTGTCATTTTCGGTTGTTTCACATAGTATATTTCTGGTACTGTGTCTTGTATACTGATCAGTGCATAAAACATGTCTGTATCTAGCAAATCGAGTGCTACTTCTGATGAAGATGTTTCGATGTATAAAGCACAAATGCTGGTACATGTTAATAACATTAAACAGGATATTATGAGAGGTTATCATAAAAATATGAAAATCAAAGAGAATTATGGAGAGTGGCTCCAATCCCTTAAGGATGATGTACAAGTGACCCTAATAAATGAATGGTCTGAAGGATCACCCTTGGTTGGAAATTTGAATGCTATTGTTCAAACATCTGATTTAAAGGAGAGAGAAGGGTTAATCTTATCATCCTGGCCCTACTTCTTTGCATTGGCTTCTCGGTTGTTGCGAGATCGTGAAACTAGAGAAAAAGAAGTGTCTAGTCTCCAGAAAGAGGTGAATGCTTCTAAAGCAGCCCTGGATCAGTTAAATGATACCCAGGCAGAGTACAAACAGTTGAGACTAAAGTTTGATGATTTGACTGATAAGCATTTGGCACTTCATGGCCAGTACTTTGATGCTAAGAGCAGGGTAACTGATTGTCAGTATGATCTTGTTAATTGTCGTGGGGAGATACGAGAACTCCAAGCCAAATTGTCTAACCAGGATAGTGTGCAAATGCCTAAGCTATCTTTGTATGGTGAAGGTGATGAAGGGGTTAAAACCCACACCACCGTAACAGAGTCTGCTGTTCTGAGTGTAAGTAAGCAATTACAAACTCTACAAGAACAGGTTAATCAGGTGGCTTCTGTCCAATCACAGTGGAATCATAAGGTTAAATGTTCTGATACACGCGATTCCTCTGACTCTGATGAGAATCAGAGTAGTGATGAAAGTGATTGTGAATCTTCCGTTTATTCAGAAGGCCATGTTTCAGGTGAACCCTCTGTGATGTTACAAGGTGCCAATACGGCCAGAACACACAGATCAGACGGGCGCTCCCGTAACTTTAAAGGAGCAGTAAAGGGTACTAAGAAATTACCCGTACCTGTCTATGATGCCCCTAAGGTAATTAAATTCCTTAAGGAGACTGTTGCTGAATTTTCTAAAAAAGGCGCAGCTAATATTGCTGATCATTTAGAATCATTTGAAAGGGCAATGCAGTTTTTGGGAATGGATGATGATATCCATAAGAAGCACTATGTGTCGTGGACTTTTTCAAGTCATCACAGACATTACTTTGAAGGTTTACAAAGTATGCGAACCCTTTCTTGGTCTAAAATGAAATATGAGATTAAGTTAGAGTTTGGACAGTATAAAACTGTCTCAGCTGCTAAAAAGGCTGTGTATAATCTGAAATGTAGGCCTCACCAAAGTCCTAGAGAGTTTTTAACTGTTCTAAAGAACGCTTATTCTCTTACAGAACGTAAGCCCAGATATGATTCTCGAGAATTCCGTGATCTTTTCTTCTATGCAATGCCTTCTCCAATTCGGACAAATCTTGCTAGAGATTATGATAGCGATTGTTCGTTAGACTGGCTTGTTAATGAATGCATGACACTGTATACAGTATTGCATGCCAATGATGATTTGTCTGATAAAAAGAGTCAGAAATTTCATGGACAAGAGGTGGCAGAAACCCAAGTCCATCTGGGATTAGAATCACAGAAAAAGAGAAGCTATGCTGAGGTGGTTAAATCCCCAAAACCTCAGAAACAGGAATCGGCTACAGCCTCACCTGTTGTCAGGCCTAAAACTCTTAATGTGGAATCCCAGGATAACAAAGGAAAAAGTCCTACTGCCAAAAAGAATCCACAGTGGAGGAAGGGTAATTCCCAGTGGAATAAAAACCCTCAGACAAGGAGGAAATTTTACAGGACTAATAGGGACAGATCCAGTCAGTCTGAGTCTGATAACTCCCAACAGCCTCAGCCAAATAACTCCAACCCTAATAGGCAGTATAGGAATGGGAAAAACAATTTACGTCATCATGTCAATCAAATGAGTGACCAAATGAAATTGTTAACGGAGCAAATGACTAAATTAAGTCAAACTGTGGCTACAGCGACCACCAATCCTTTTTTAGGGGCAGGTCCTGTCACTATGCCAGCTCCTCCGCAATAGATCATAACGAAGTTAAAGCCGACGTGGCAATGCAGGGATGGTTATCAGATGATATAATTCCTAACCCTGTTTTACTTCCAGATCTTAATCATCTATCAGATGATTGTGTTAATGATGGTAAAACCTATGTGGTCCCTCCATTTTTGGCTAGGGGGGACGTGTCTGTAACTTTGTCTTCTATATTGCAGTCAGACCAAATGAGTCCGCAAGCTAACTTGTCTTTAAAAGCACCTAGTTCCCAGGAACCGGCTCTGAAGGAGTTAACCGATGAGATGCCGACCGCTAGTAACAGCTTGAATGCTCAAGACATTCCTGAGAAGGAAGAACTAGTGGGTAAGAATGTGCATACATCAGTACAGGTTGGAACTACTGCTGTGACAGGTAACATATGGAAGACAAGTGACATGCTGACACATTCTAAGTTCTTATGTGAACTAGAAGAATATGAAGGAAGATATTATGTCTCTGTAAATGTACAGGATTCATTACCACAACCCTTCATGGGGTTAATTGACACTGGGTCACAGGCGACTATATTGTCAAATGTGTACTTTCAACAGGTAATGAACTTAGCAACAGAAAAGCCCAAGCTAAGAGATTTTCCAAATACTCTACTGAGTGTTGGAGGTAATTCCCTTCATGTCATAGGTTCAACCTGGTTAAAATTTACCATAGGTAATAAGACCTTGAGACACCCGGTAATAGTGGTAAATCTCCCCTATGACCGATTGATTTTGGGTATAGATCTACTCAGAAGACTTAATGTAATCATAGATTGTGTGAATGGGATTGTATGGTCACAAGCCAAAGTACCCATTCCATATGATAAGTCTCATCAGCAATCCAGGCGTAGTTGCCATGTGATTGAGGAAAGGCCGGACTCAATTGAAATTCATTTTAGGAATAGTCAGTCATCTGATGTTACTGTTTTGCAGGTTAATGATTTTATTTCCCCTGCAGATGATCATTCCATAAAAGTTCAACCGGAGAGGATCCGAAATGTCTCTCTGGAAGGCGATGTTTTAACCATTTCTCTTCACAGGAATTATGTGGAATCTGTGGAATCAGCAGGTCATGTTCAATTCCTTGACAAAATTGAAAGGGTTAATAACAATTTATTTTTTCCTGTTCAAGTGAATGATCTAGGGAGAAGTAAGAATGCCAAGCTAAACTTGGAGAGTGAAAACAGCTATATTAGCAAGAGTCTGTTAAAGCAGATCGCTAATCCTAAAATGATCCGGTATCTTTCTCCCCAAGACAGGTGGATCCATAATCTGGACGGCGAATCGGATAGCCATAATATTATTGCAAAATGTTTATTATCCATTTCTATTGGAAATAAGACAGCCAAACATTTGTTTCTGGTGTTGGACGAACCTCGTTACCAGATTTATGTGGGCAATGATATTATACATCGCTTTGCTATCAATTTGGATCTGATTAATTCTAATCTGTGGACCAGATTAAAAGGCGATCCTTGTGAATTTCAGGATGAAGATGAAGCACTGAAATCGGCACAGTTATTGCCATATGCAGTCAGCGTTCAAATACCTGAAGATGTAACCATTCCACAAGGGAGTAGTAACTTTCTTCTACCCATACAGGTTAAGAAAGGCCAGAGATTGAGAAATCCTAATGCATTTATCTGTTTATCCAACCGGATGCAGCAGCTAGGTGTCATGGTAACACCTACACCAATGGTAAATATCCATGGAAACCCTATTTATGTTGTTATAAACAACATTGCACCTCATAATATTACCTTATCCAAAGGTACTGTTGTAGGTTTGGCATTGGATTCAGAATATTATACTTTTGGATTTCAAAATCATGTTATAGGTCTCATTCCTGAAGAATACCTGACAGAAGAACAGATAGTGGAACAAACGTTTAATTCTATTCCAGAAGGTTTATTCACTATCCAATCTGTTTATCCTTTCAGTATAGGTGAAGGTTCGTGCAGGATTGAAGAATCCTCCATCGTCTTTGACCACCTAATTGATGAACAAGAATATCATGACCAAAAGAAAATTAATCCACCTGGAGAGGATCTAACCTCTAAACTTGAGGAATCCTTTGAAATAGGTCAACCTGAAGTTTTTCCTGGATTTCAGGAAAGGGTGGAAGAACAGATATCCATGGCTGATGCTTGCGCTAATGACAGTGAACGTCAACAGCTAAGGGAAATCCTAATGGAGTTCCAAGAGATCTTTGCCAAAGATTCTTATGATTGTGGTTTTACTAACCTTCATGTCGCTAGGATCCAGACTGATCCCGATCTACCACCCGTATGTATCAAGCAATATAGACTACCTTTAGCGTCCTATGATGCGCTACAGGATATCATTCGGAATTTAAAGGACCGTGGCATTATCCGTTCTGTACATAGTTCGTATAATAACCCCATCCTAGGAATTCTGAAGCCTAATGGTCAATGGCGTTTGTGTGCTGATTTAAGACAGCTAAATAAACGTGTGTATATGTCTGGATGGCCTGTACCCTACATAGACCAATACTTGGTACAAATGCAAGGATCCAAAATATTCACTGCCCTAGATTGTGCCCAGGGATACTGGACTATTCCGGTACACAAGGAGGACCAATACAAGTTGGCCTTTACATTTGGAAAACAGCAGTATACTTGGACCCGGATGCCTTTTGGTTATATAAATTCTGGTCATGAATTTGCTGTATTCATGCATAAAGTTATGCCTGATGCATTTGAAAGGGGAACCTTGGCCTACGTGGATGATATTTTACTCAAAAGTACTTCTTTTGATAAACATATTCTGGAGATCCGACATGTTCTTAATCAATTAAGAGAAGCAGGAGTTAAACTTTCATTACAGAAAGCCCAATGGTGTCGTACCAAAGTCAACTTCCTTGGACACGAGGTAACTTCTGAAGGGTTAAGTCCACAGAAGAAGAAAGTTGAAGCCGTTCTGAATGCCAAAACTCCTACTAATGTCAAAGAATTAAGATCATTCTTAGGAATGATTAATTATTCCCGTAAGTTTATTGATAACTATGCAGAAATAACAAAACCTCTTTTACAGCTGCTTAAGAAAGACGTAAGATGGAACTGGGGGGAAGCCCAGAACAAAGCCATAGCTGAGCTGAGGAGAAAACTCACTCAGGCACCCTGTTTGGCATATCCGGAGGGAGGTAAGCCTTTCTATCTGGAAACAGGATTTACTAATTTAAGCATAAGTGCGGTTTTGTATCAAAAACAGGACAATCTGAACAAGGTCATCGCATATGCAAGCAAAACCTTGTCACCGGTTGAAATGAAATTCAACAACTGTGAGAAAGCTTTATTGTCTACAGTATGGGCATTACAGAATTTTCGGAGCTATATACACGGCGAGAAGATTATTGTAGAAACTGCTCACCAACCTCTACAATATTTGCAGAGCGACAGGATACGAGACGGTAATCTTTCTAACAGTAGAATTACTGCATGGACTTTATTCTTACAGGGATGGCCGTTAGAAGTCCGTTATAATCAAAATAAGAAGAATGTAGTTGCCCAAGGACTAGCAGATCTACATGATTGTGTTACTCTACCTCTGGATGATAACTCTACTGGAGATGATTTCCTAGAGGAACAATTACTTTCTCCGTATAAAGCTTATGACGAGGAATATTGTCGACCACTATCATGTGTATACATAGATGGTTGTTCATATCATATCACTGTTGATAATGAACGAAAATTGGTTGCAGGTATTGGAATCACCTGGACAGGTGATTATCCAGATATATCTGTGGGATACAGCATTGGTCCTAAAAGCAGTCAGATAGCTGAACTTTGTGCCGTATATAAGACCATTCAAATGGCAATTGAATATGGTATTAAAGAGTTTGTTATAATAACGGATTCTAACTACGTGCGCAACAGTTTTGTCGAGTATCTGCCTAGCTGGAAACGTAACCAAATGCTGAGAAGTAACAATAAACCTGTGAAACATGGTAAGCTGTTTTGTAAGATTGATGAATTGGTAATCAAATATGGTTTGACCATTTACTGGAAGAAAACCAAAGGTCATTCTAAGATACAAAGTATCGATAAAGAAGGTAATGATTTGGCTGATTCATTAGCAAAACAGGCAGCCATCAATGGAGAACTTTTTAACATTGATGATCTTACTGGATCAATTCAGATTGAAGCCATAACTAGACAGCAAGCTAGAAATGAAGTGGACCTTAATATTGCACAGTGGAGTCAAGAATTTCCCAATGAGGATCTGATCACTAGTCAAAAGAACGATCCCGTTATTGGTCGATTTTATGAATATATAAAAGATCCTATTGCCAATCCTATCACTGATGATGATTGTAAGAATAATGAAGACTTGCGAATCTTGATGAGATATAAAGTCCAATTCAACTTGATGGATGGATTGCTGATCAGGACATCCAAACATGGCATACAACAATGGGTAGTTCCTACCACCTTCAGAGGTTTAATGTTGCAACACGCACATGATGCACCTACATCTGGTCATCGTGGGGATAAGATCACCTACGAAATATTGCGTGATTATGCCTATTGGCCACATATGCTAAGAGATGTGCAAACTTATTGTCGAGGATGTTTGATTTGTCCGCAATTCCAACCTCATGCTCCAACTCATCGTGCACCACTTCAGAAACGAGGAATGTCTCTACCTTGGTCTGACATACAAATCGATTTCATAGGACCTGTAACTAGATCCTCAAGAGGTAACAAGTATATGTTAACTGTTACATGTATGTTCACCAAATGGGTAGAATGTATTCCATGCAGAGAGAACACTAGTTCTGTGTGTGCAGCATTACTAATCAATCATGTATTTTCCAGATTTGGCCTTCCTCAGAGAATCGAGTCAGATCGTGGAAGTCATTTCACAAGTGAAGTGATGACAAAAATGTGGAAAATCCTAGGTGTGAAACGCAAGTTACATATCGCCTACCGTGCAGCTTCTAGCGGAGGGGTAGAGCGTTATAACCAGTCCATAGTAAATATACTCAAAAAGTATGTGAAAGAATCTGGCAAGGACTGGGATATTAAATTGCCTTTAGTTCTAATGGCTATTAGAGCTACACCTAGTACTGCTACTAAGATGTCACCTTTTGAACTGATGACAGGCAGGAAGATGGTTTTACCACAACATTTGCTATATCGTACATCTGATCATAATTTGATCAACGCTGCAACAACCCATCAGTATGTTGAAAATCTACGTAAACATCTTCAACATGCATTTGCTTTCGCACAAAAGAATCTAGGAAAAGCAGCAATCAGTGCTAAAACCTACTATGATCTGAAGACTACCAAGAAAGAATATGAAATCTCCGACCAAGTTTATCTGTATAACTTTGCACGAAACCAAGTGAAGGAAAAGAAGTTTCTACCTTCTTGGAAGGGTCCATATGTCATAATTGACAAGATTTCACCAGTAGCTTATAAGATCAAGATTCCTAAAGATGGTGATTTTGTTGAAAAATGGGTTCACATTAACCAGTTGCGTGTTTGTCATCCTAGATCTCAGTTAAGAATTATAGATAATGATTCGGAAATAGAAGACTGAACACCTGTGTGGAATCAGAAGATCCAAATCAACAATGTGGTATCGTATACAACTTGACAGATGTGTTATGTTATGCGATCATGTATATCCATATTATTAATTTCCATACCATCCAGCAACTATATCAATATCGATAGGTAGATTGGATAGCTATGTTTTAATGTCATGTGATATTACAAGTACGTATACTCATATCTTCTTCTTTTTGAATATTAAGACAAGGATTCGAGTTCTGAAAGATGTCCAAGAAGGATGTGGCGATCGTCTGGATCGTATAACTCCTGTGTCACGAGATGCGGATGGAATCGATCGCAGAGCCTGGACCATCCTCTGGCATCATGATCCAAGAGACTCCTGGATTCATCCTTACAGAAAAGAGGATCCTAACACAACGTGTGTTTGTCAGCTTAGACCCGAAGATCTCCATCGAAAAACAGTACAACGTTTCATCGATGCAGCTCCCTGAATTAAAGGCCTGGTACCAGATGCATCTTGAAAGAGCACAAAGACGCGTTCAAGAAATTTTGGAACAAGCCAGGAAGCCGTTTGTATCGAGCTCCATCACAATGAATCATCGAGCTAAAAGATTCCTTGTTGCCTTAATTGTCGCCTTGGTCTGTACAGCCATAGGTGCAGTCGTTGCAACCGGTATGTCTGCCGCAAACTCTGTTTCTGTTCAAACTTTGGAGAACGAAATTCGAGGCTTAAAAGGAGAAATCAATGCTATTCATCGGGAAATGGAACGACAACGAGAGTATTTAGTAGACTTAATGGTTATGGTAAATGATACCATTGTAACCACGAATATGCATTCCAAATTAATCTCTCACTCCATTAATCTGCACCAAAGTCATGAACAATTCAAACGTGAACTTTTGTTTGTGCACGACCCGATATTATTCCACACACTTTCATTTTTGGATGAAGTGCAATCTGGAATGACTGATTTAACCAGAGGACACATTTCTTTATATTTTGTGTCAGAGACATCGTTCGTAACATGATTACTAAAGTGAATGTCGATACAGAAAGTTTTCATTAATGACTTCTCTTACAGGAGCAAAGGTGTTCCAATCTGTGCATTATACCCCTGCACGTCCCATGTCGGACGATATGATTTGAAGTCGTTAATACGTATCTGACGCTTGTTTAGATCATTCTAAAGCAAACTGGATTTTGCTTTGTCATAATCTAAAGGGGGGATTATGTCAGATATTTTATGCTAGAAAACATGTATTCTATATATTCTGTATTTACATGAGCACAAAATGGAGTCAGAGCCATTTTATTTTATTTAATCATGTAGTGATTATTTCTTTTTGTCCTTGTTCCCTCTATAATTGAGAACAAAGGAGTATTCATGTAAAATGATGTTTCAGCGTATATATGATACAATTAATGTTATCTTCCATGAGAAAGTTAAGGAGTAGACACTGCATATCCTTAGGAATGTAAATTGGAATGGGGGATACGTCGTAAGACCACCAAAACCTAATTTACTACCTAGGAGGCAACATCTGGAGATATGGGTGACTACAAAGACCTGATTTACTACCTAGGAGGTAACATCTAAAGATAAGGGTGACCATGAATGAATTCCTAACACATATGTAATGGTCTTAAGTTATTTCTTAGACCAGAGCGTCTCTCGCAGGTAAATTAAGAAATTACAACGTGTAAAAATGAGTAGAAATCCTAATTATAATGGGTAAAACCCACCGTTATGATTGGATAATTCCAATCAAGAGGTGGAGGCTATGATAATAAGCTATGTCTTTAAAAGTTTATGTCTTGAATAATTTGGGGGACCTTAAAAACTCACCTTAAAGGCTCACCTAAAAAAGAGAACGCACCCTGAAGACAGACCCTGACGGACTCATTTAATTTACCCCGAAGAATTGGAATCTCAAAATCCTGGCACCATAATCTTACTCTTAGAATTACTTTGAGTCCCAACCTATATAACTTTTAGTAAGTTATATTTCTTTCCACTTAATTTCTTGCCACTGAACCTGGATTAACTTCTACAAGGACCAGTTGGACAACAGCAACAAGTAGTGGTAAATATAATTTTTATTATTCTAAATAGAGGTGAATTTTGTCTTCTTCGTATAGAATTCCCTGTTTCTGGGAAGTACTATATTGCATTATTGTATATGACGGCTTGTGAGACTGCAGCTTATAACCCGTGATAATGACAATAATGAAAAGGTATTTTTACCTGTAGATGAAGTTTGACATTATTTGCATCTATTAGGAATTTCACTAAACACTCTTAGACATTATTAAATTATTTTAATTGTCATATTAGTTAAACTAATATAATAGAGTTAGTGATCTTTTTATTACCGCCTTGATTATTATCATTTTTGGTTGCTGAGTGGGATGGAAATTAATTGTGTGTGTTAGACTCATACAGTAGTAATTCATATTGATAATTATCGATAATATACCGTATTTGAATTGATTCATTTTTGACATGTTTAAGAACTTTGTATTTTGTATTCTGCACTGTGTGACTTATATATAGATTTTATAAATTGCCTTCACAATAAATAATATTTTTGATTGATTATCGTTGTGATATATATCTAATTTGAATTATAATTTTCGGCGATCTGAAAGGATTTAGGATCGGAGATAAAATATAGGGTATCTCCTTAAATTAATATTGTGGATGTGGTACTACAATATTTGGTAGCGTCGTTATTTTGCGTGTGTGATAAAATATTGGTTTTGCCTATTTTGTCTCATTAATATCCCTAACAACATGGTGCCAAATGAAACCTCGAAGTCAGACAAACAGGGCCCAAAACAAGCTTACCAGACACTGGCCTCCTCCATTTACAAGAGCAGGTACTCCTCCTCCACCACTGCATAGCATGCTAAACCACAAACTCCTTGGGCATTTTAATTTGAACTAAAAGCTGAGGCCCAACAGCCAGGCTGACAAGGCTGAATGAGATAACCCAGAGGCCTCCCAACTGCAAATCAACATTAGCAACCCAATGGGTGCTGATTGTGAACCCCCATGATACCTCAAATAACACCCACTAATATCAGACCTTATTATAATGACCCCAGATTGCCTTGGATACAGACTCCCAAATCCACTTTGTCAGTCTTCCAACCCAAGCACCTGTAACTCCACTGGACATGGCGTCCCATCCTGTTTTACAAGCAGAGGTGTAAGAAATGAAAAATGTCTTTAAAAATGGGATTTAAATGTAAATTTAATGCATAAACATTTTGTGTTTGGGAAGGCGTGGGTGTGTGTGTGTGTGTGTAAGATTTTACAAGTTGTAATACATTGACACAGTAATGCACTACAAAGGGTTTGGAACCAGGCTCCAACAGAGAGGGATCAGACATCTGGAGCAAAAGGTGCTGTATTTTCACATAGATGTGTGTGTGTGTTCACACAGACTGTTTCCTCCACAAGCGACACACAGGCACCTGGCCATCCACGTCATATAAAAGAAAATGATTCATAAGACCATGCCTCCTTCTTCCGTTGCTCCATGGTCCAGTGTTTATGCTCATGTGCCCATTGTAGGGGATTTTGGCAGGAGACAGGGGTCAGCATGGGCACCCTGACTGGTCAGCGGCTACGCAGCCCCATGCGCAACAAACTGTGATGCACTGTGCGTTCTGACACCTTTCGATCAAAACCAGCATTTTTTTCAGCAAATTGAGCTACAGTAGCCCGTCTGTTCGATTTGACCACACGGGCCAGCCTTTACCTCCAACATGCATCAATGAGCCTTGGCCGACCATGACCCCGTCGCCAGTTCACTGCTTTACCTTCCTTGGACCACTTTTGGAGATGCTCTGACCCGGTTGTCTAGCCATCATCTTTGAGGACGAAATGTTCACTTGTGACCTGATGTATCTTACCCACTGACAGGTGCTATGATAATCTTATTAGTGTTATTCTCTTCACCTGTAAGTGGTCATAACGTTATGGCTGATCAGTTGTAGACTACTTGTTATAATGGGATGTGTGTGTGTGTGGGGGGTGTTTTACTCATTTGGACCTATGGTAGACAAAAACATAATGCAATTGGTGGAGTGGGCATGAATTTTTCTTTGTAGATTTTTTTTTTCTGGATAAGGAAGAGCACATCAGTGTGATGTTTCTAGCCACATTCTCTATAGCAGAGGAATATCCTAATATTTTTGTGACAATGGATAATGTTTGAATACTGGGGGACGGAGATTGTGGAAGGGGCAAGATCAGAACAGAGGATGTATGTAATAATAACACATAAAACACAAGAGACCCATGATAACATTAAATGTATGCTCACTAATGCAAGGAACTAGAAGCAATAGCATACACTAAGCAATATGACATAATAGGCATTACGGAAACATGGTGGGATGAGACACACGACTGGGCAGTTAACAAATGGGTACACGTTATGTAGGCAAGATAGAAAAAACAGGAAGGGAGCACTCATTTAATGTATGTTAACTGTATTGAAAAGAAAAAAAAAACATGGCCACTGTATTCTAAAATACACACTGGGTTAAAAAAAAAAAAAAAAAAAAAAAAAAACTTAACAAAATTAACAGAAAACTATATTAATAAATGCAGGTTTTAATATATTGAATAATAAAAGTTTGTGGTCTCACATTCCTGTTAGGCCTGACAAAATAAAAAGTAACAAAATCAGACTCTAAATCTTGTATTAGCCAGTAAAGAATGTATAACTGTTAATAAAATAGTCTAAGCATCACATCAATATAAAATTGTAAATTATGTGTTTAAAAGCACTCATTATAAAATTATTATTAAAAACCATGGAGGTTTGTACAGAAAGTGTTATCACTATGGCAACTAGTATAGCATTTCAGGTGAACAGACCATTCTATATTAGTTGCAGTAATAAGAATATTTGGATATACAAAACCCCCAAATTGCAAATCAGTTATGGCCATGCCAGAAAGACAGCAAACAGGAGCAGAGGAATAAAGAGCAACTTGATTAATGTAGTAAAAGGGGAAGACTCTGCGTCTGAAGACACCACACGAGTTTTCGTGGCCTGAATTGTTTGGTCCCACTGATTTAAAATAGCATTTCTTGCACCATCCCATTTTCCAGGGCCCGTCAATCGAAACTGGTAAGGGCTACATGGTCCGAAGAGGACCTGCCATGCCAACATGGGATCCGTAAGAAAAAGAAGAGGAAGGTTGGGTTTGCAACCAATGTATGAGCTTAGTTCATCCATGTAGGTGACATAATCTGTTGACAAAGTCTCACCCCGACCAAACCTTTTGGAGAAAAAAAAAACAAAACAAAAAAAAAGGTGATATGAATGAATTCAAAAACTTTATTTCAAGATGAACTAAAAAGCAGTTGAATGTGTTTGTTCAATTGATACAAGGGCTACTGCACTAATATATATATATAAATACAATTTTGTGGTTAAAGCACAAGGGTATTTGGAAATACTTGAGGAGTAAGAAAAAGAATGAATACACACTAAGAACAGGTGTCAGGAGTATAACTTTAAGCTCACCAGTTCTTTTTTTCGCCTTCCTCTTCGTCTAGTTCTTTGGTCATTGTTTCCTTAGACGGAAGTTTGCATTCTCCTTTAAAAATAACATGTTGCCATTCACTGTTAGTTACTCATTTTTTGTATTGCAAGGCGAATTGCACACAGAAGACTGATATTGTCAATATTGTTTTGCATATATCTCTAGGATGTTCTAACCATATTTATGGTATCCCAAGAATTCCTAAAACTGAAAAACATCTAGCACTCAGGGGAAAACACATCTCATGCCTCCTTTACAAATGTAAAATGTAAATGTAAGTAAATTCAGATTGAATCCAATCCAATGTACAATTCACATGGTATATGGTTTTAGCAGAAACTGTTTAACTTTGGTGAGATTATCGTTTTTGGCAACATTTCTTCAGCTATAAAAAGTTTTATAACATTATTCTAAGCTCATGTTAAATTTTTGATAAATACTGTACAATCACTAATTTAGAACATCTCATTTGTATTGAACCTCAGTCATTTAGTTGTTTCATTTAATGGTATCTCACCCTTGATAACTCTGACAGCCCAACGAGCCTGAACATCAGAGGTTGGTGGAATTCCTCCTAGAGACTGGACTAGTCCAATGACAGCAAGTGTAGGTTTTTCAAGTTTTGGAGGAAATACTCCTTTGTAGAGAGACACTTTATTTTTATTATTCTTCACAATGGAGTCATCCATGAATGGATACGCGTAGCTGTAACCAGTGGCAAATATAACTACGTCTACGTTGTCGATGATGGTCCCATCTTCAAACACAGCAGAGGTTTCAGTAAATTTTTTGATATTGGGTTTTACAATGACAGTACCACAGGTAATACAGGTGGCTATTTCATCATTGAATACAGGCTCCTTCCTTAGACTCCTTGATTGGAAGAGAGAAAAAAAAACTCTTCAAAAGAATGAAAAACCTTTATTCCTTTTGTTGTTTTTATTTTTAAAGGGTGAATATCAAGCCGCACAACCCAAACTGATTTATTACTGGGAAATATTTATTACTGGGAAATAATATATTACTGGGTCATGTTTACCATATGACTAGACATGGCACCCATGGTTACTGTATGGTCAATAGCCTGTTTGAAAAGTCCCTAAATGTTTTTGTACATGGTGTGCATGTTAAATTACTAAAAACATCTGGCTCAGATGTAAAAACTAACCAATTAAAGCTGTTGTATAACGTTGTATCATTGTATTGTTTACTGAGAGAGTGGTAAATAAATGGAACCATCTCCCAGTAGAAGCTGTAATGACAGCAGACAAAGTTATAACAATTTATCACAGGAAACATACTTGTTCAGCGGCACCAGACCATAGTTTTTATGACTGAACCTTTTTTCCATCATTCTTTCATACAACCAGTCAGATAGGGCTCTTGGAAGGAATTTATTTAGGAAGGATTGGTAGCGAGTCAAGTAAACCATGTCCCAGGGATATCCATTATCCCAAACTCTGCTCATAATCCAAGACCCACTTCTTGTGCTGAGCCATACCTGAAAAACATCCAGAAAATATGACATCTTTTGAACCCAAAACATTTGTCATTTCCATAGACTCGTAAAATTATTTTAGGACAGGGTTTGCTCAACATGCAGCTATGAAAACTCACCATGTTCATTTGCCAGGTTTCAGATAATTTTCAACCACTTCCAAATCATGGCGTGTGTTCCTCATATCAAAATGCTCGGAGACTAAGATATTTCTTATGAGTGGTATTATTTAGACTTGTGCATTCGGATTTGTAAGAATTGCAAATTTACCGAATTCTGGTAAATTCAGCAATTCGTAGGAAGCTCCGAAGACAACACCAGAGCCCCAAGAATCAAACGACAACGCAGCAAAAAGCTCTGAATTTCTGCCTGACATTTGTGGGTCCACATTTACTCTTGTACATTTCTCTCTTGTTCGGTCTCTCATTCTCTAAAAATCTCTTTGCTGACCACCTCTGCATCTTCTCCCTTCAATCCTTAATCTTCTTTCTTGTCTTGAATCTCTGCGAACATAACGCGCTGTGGTGACGTCCTCCTCCACTGCAAGCACCACCATGTTGCCCTCATTTCACGGGAGTGCAAAATGATGGGGCTTGCGGTGATGTCCTCTCCCCAATTGGAGGATCGGGGAGATGATGTCACTAAAGCTCCACCATTTTGACAGAAGTAGCCTGGTTATGTCCATGGCGAGGCGGACGAAGAGAGAAGATAGAAGATGCAGATGTGGAAGAAGATGCGGAAGCACTCATGTTGCACCTCCATAAATTGCACCTGCACCCATGTTGCACCTCAAGGACTTGTTTTATTCATTAAATAAATGTGTTCAGGGAAGTTTTACTGTTAAACAAACAAGAGATATTCCCAGTTGCTGCTGCTTTATGGTAAAGTTACTTTGTTATATTTGAATAGTTGAGCAGATGAGTTTGGGCTCAAGCTCTGTGTACGACTATTTAACAGCCCTGTGCAAAATAACCAATAACCAAAATGGCCACCGCAACTCATTGTAATTCTATAGCCAGTAACCAAAATTGCCGCCTCACATGAGCAAAAAGTCAAACAGACGTGCATCTTCGTCAGAGACATATAACTCAATATGGATGGGCACAGCAGGCTGTATGGAGAGGGATGGAGCTGGAAAAAAGGGTATTTCTTATAACCATGTATTAAAGTTTTACAACAGATTTGATGTTAATAGAATTTAAAGAATCATTTTTTTCCTCACAGTTGTCCTTTAATAATTCAGCTATCAGTTTAGGAATATTTCAAGCTCCGAGCAATGGGGAGGCAGTGATATCTGAAGCAGGTGAACAGGGAAGCGAGAACCTGTCTTCTTGGTCTGACAGATACAACATGTCTACAAACGATAGAAAGGTGCCTCATTAGGGTACTATCATGCGCCTGGACATACAACCTGGGATTACCTAAAAAACAGGCTCTGCAATAGAGCAGAAGTGTGACGGCCTAGCTAATAGTGAAATGAGGCATGAACTCCTAATTCAAGGGACAACCTCTGAAGAGGAGGGGAATCTTGCATGGGATGGGCAGCTGGCTAACAAACAGAGCCAAAATACCTATGAGATGACCTAAAGGACTTGAAACTTCTTGCATAAGAGTAAAAGCTGCCTCCTAAGTTACAGTAACATATGACTAAGAGGACTAAATCGAATGACTGAGTGGGACCACCAGCTAATACAGAGTGGTTGTAACTGACCAGATAAATATAAAGGTAAGCATAAGACTGGACATAGTACAGAGTGATACAACACAATGATAACATGACCATCAATGCGAAAAAAAGAAATACAGGTACCTGTAATTGCAGTCATTCAGAGATTTTACTTAAATGTCTTTTCTACAGGAGAAGTGTTCCAACATCTAAAGGATAAATACTATACAAAACTACATAACTTACAATCATACGTCAGCCCTCCAAAAACGCACTCTGCAATAGAACGGAACGTATACCGCTGCGGGGCTGCTGCAATCTGCAATTCAGGTTTGCCATGACATTACTTTCTGAACAGCGTCCCAATGAAAAGATGCTTCAATGATGCTGTGGGAGTGAGAGGCGCAGTGCGCCCCCACACAAATGTTTGTGTGTGGGTGTGTATTATATATACATACATACACACACTGGTGTCCAACAGTGTAATGTCCCCTATGCAAGGCTATATTATCTGCAGGGTAAATGTTCCTGAACATTGGGAGTGGTGAAAGGCTCATAGCTCTCACTTATCCCATGAAGTGGTCCCCTTTCAGCACCTGCAATGATCTTCTCTCACTGACACTGTGTGCCAGGAATCAGGGCCGGCCCTATAATGGGGCAGACTGGGGCAATTGCCCCAGGCGGCACTTTAGAAGGGGCGGCACTTTGCCGCACCAAGCGCTTTTTTTTTTTTTTTTGAAGCGGAGGAGAGAGAGAGGGGGGCGCCGAGTGGTTTTCGCTTAACCGCTCGGCGCCCCTCTCTCTCTCTCCTCTGCGGCGAGTCTCCCTGTTCGGTCCCGGTGCCGGCTTGTAATGCAGAGCACCGGAAGTGACGTCAATTTCCGGCGCTCAGCAGTACAAGCCGGCACCGTGGCAGAGCAGGGAGACTTGCCGCAGGACTGTTTAAAGGTAAGTACCGGGGGGGGGGGATCGTAGATTATGGCGTCTGCGAAGTTTAAAATGCCCCCCCCGGCGTCGGCGGCGTTTTAAACTTCGCCCCAGGCGGCGTTAAGTCTTCGGCCGGCCCTGCCACGAATGCATGCCATGTTCAGGCACCCAGCAAGGGAGAAACAAGCAGCAAGGAGTGTGCAGGAGGAAAGCTGTAGGTTTGGTATTACTGGCTATAGATTTTTTTGGGAGTAAGGGAAAAAGTAACTTTGTAGGCAGAAAACAAAAAAAAAAGAAGGGGAAAAACATGTGAAAGGCAGGTGTCACAAGTTAGGACTAGTCTATCTACATTGTTTATGTTAATAAATTCCTTTAGGTGAGGATTAGGACAGATGTCTGAATAAAGAGTATAAATCTGTTTCATCAATGGAATAAAGATGTTTGAACTGCATGATTTAATTTGTCTCCTTTGTCACTGTTATGGTATCTTGAACCAGACACTCTGGCATCAGAGTTGGAATACCAGTATTGTAATCCAATTTCTATACAGACTTTGCCAATAGCTTAGAGGGGACACAGATAAAAGGCTTAATTTCCTATAAAGCACACTGGACATTTACCAAGAATGCAGTTTTTCCTGGGCGCGGCAGTAGACTTAAGCGTATAACTACCCTGTACTACAGAGAGTCAACAGCTAACACACGTGTTTTGTGGGTGGCCAGCATGGTCATATTGAAGATGTATTCTTCAGGTTGGAGCAGACAAAATTTTCTCTTTGTTTTGTACCAAGTTTCTAGCCTAAGTCTTCCATAGTATAGCAGGGGTTAATACAGGAATCTGCAGGATTGTGCCAGGATTCAAAGAGCCATAAGAGCAACTCTAGTGGTTGCTGGCAGGGGGCTTGTTTGGCATCGGGCTTGTTTGGCATCAACCAATGAAGGGCAGCTGGTTTAAAGGCTAGAGCGACTTGTATGGGGGAAGGGACCACGGAGGTTAGCTGGGAGATATTTAGGTATTTTGTCTTAACCAATAGGCTAGCCAAGTATATCTATATGACATTTGGTTCTATAGCGTAGGATAAACAAAGACGCACATTAGTTTGTTCGTTATTCGGCTTAAACAACGTGTTTGTTTTCATGTTCTCCCAAATACGAACGCGCAAGTCTAAATATTACATACAGTACTGTGTATTTTGCATATGTTCCTGTTGACTTACCTCTTAAGCATAATATGGATCATTTTGATCCAAAAAATGCATTTATCCGTTATGTTGCATACCTTTTCAGCAGTACGACTGAGGTCAACAGAAATATCGGCTCCAGAATTGCCTAATCCTACTACTAGTACCCGCTTTCCAACATAGCCTGATGGCTCCTTATAATCTCGATTATGCATGTATTGTCCTTTAAACTTTTCAATGCCTAGAATGAAAAAAATATAAATTCTAAATACAATAATATTGTTCACCAACTTTTTTTCTGACAGTTCCTCCTTGGCTCCACGTCAGCAAGTAAAAAAAAAATTGTGTGCTTTTTCTATTATTGCCAGTTGGATCTAATCATTCCTAGCGGAATAGCTAAATTATGGATAGAAAACCTCATGGATGCATAATGACCTTGTTAAGCTTATGGATCATCCCAGTAGTTTCTGTATGGGTCTTTTTTTCTGTTAAGTAAAGTAAGAGCTATAGCTCTGCATAATGGAGGAAGTAGAAGCACAGAAATGATTTTATCTGATAGGTTACAAGAAAAAATATACATAGTTGATTAAATTACATTTGGAAAATGAGTTTGAAAGAACATCTGATTTATTTAATGATAAAAGGCATAACTATCTACTAAAAGTTTTATCAGGATATGGAGTATGTGATAAATCACATAGGGCAATATCTTCATAAAATGTACAACAAACATGTAAGCAAGTCATATTCTGGGTTCAGTTATGGTATTTACACCGACCCCCTTTAAGTTGGAAAATAAAATGTATTAAAGTTTGCTTATCATCCTGGTTAAACTGTCCAGGTTTATGCCCTGTAATGCGTTATTATAGGAGCAATGTATTTTTGCAGGGGGGGGGGGCAGTTACATACCCCTTTCCAATTAGAAAGAACACTCAAATTTTAAAATGTTGTAGTATGTAATGTATGCACTATGAAATAGTTCCTGGTAATAAAAGAGTAATGGAAGCCTACCAGGAAAGGACTGCAGAGGAAGGTTTGGATACACATGATGGCCAGTGCAGACAAGCACTGCATCGAAGATGGTTGATTTCTGTTTCCCATTGCATTCTGTAACAACTTCCCATTTGCCCGTTTCCTGAAAATCTGGGCATTTTTTCACACTAACTACAGCTGTCTAAAATGGAGAATGGAGAAAACAAAATATTAACCAAGATGCATAGTATTTTAAAGTTTTTAATAATAATAAAAATAAAAAATCTATTGTTACCAAGTAACTTATATCGTGCCAATATGGCTAGATCCATTTTTTCTTATGTTAATAATGAAGGGAAAAATAGATACAGTTGTGATCAGAAGTTTACATACCCTTGGAGAATTAGTAATAAATGTACCATTTTTAAAGAAAACCATGAGTGAGCAGGCAAAACACATTTCTTTTATTTCTTATGGGATTCATATGCAACTGTAGGTTATAACAGAAAGAAATTAAAAATGAAATGATCCCTGTTCAAAAGTCTGCATACTCTTAGTTCTTAATACTGTGTATTGTCCCCAGTTTTTTGTTATAGTTGTCTATGAGGCTCCAAATTCTTGCAGGTGGTATAGAGGCCCATTCAGGGATGGACTGGCCCACCAGGAAACCGGGACAGCCAGTCCATAGGCTGGCAGACCACATTCATAGCGGCTGGTGGAGGAGGTCTTATAGCTGCACGACGGCTGCTTGGAACTTCGCGGCCAGGTGGCCGCTTTGAATACATGACATTCAAGGGGGCGGGCTCACAAAAGGTGTTCGTCTTGGCAAGCAGAGCAGGGAAAAAGAAAAAAATAAGTATTACCAAAAAAATAGTTAGGGGTTATAGGAAAGTGGACCCATTTTCAAGAGGGGTGGCTGGGTTATGGCATTACAAAATAAATATAAACATATTAACCGATACAAAAGGGGTGGAGGCATCATTACACAAAGGAGGGGGTTGGATGGGGCATCACATAAATCAATATACAAGGTTGTGGGGGCATAAATGCACAAATGGGGGCAATACACAAGGTTGTGGGGGGCAAAAATACAAAAGGGGCAGTTAATGACAAAACAGTGTAGAAAATAATTTTTTTATGCTTCAGTGTGGCAGAGCCTGTCCTGGTGTGCGTGTCTGGGTGTCGGTGTGGCAGAGCCTGTGTGTGTTTGGGTGTCGCAGAGCCTGTCCGTGTGTGTGTGTCGGTGTGGCAGAGCTTGCCCTGTGTGTATTTGGTTATCTGTTTCCTGGAACTTTACTTTCTGTGGGAATTCTGGGAATTCTGTGTGAGTTCTGGGAATAAACAGAACTATTTAATGTTTACTTATCCAGAGATAAAACACGCTCCTGAATTTCTAGTCACTTCAGAGGACAAAACTTTCTAGGCCCAGAGATCAGTGAGACGAAAAGTAAAGGTTTTGGGTTATTTGCTCTATTTCACTCTGCATATATTATCAATGGCACTAAATTGTGGCTTCAGGTGTCCCGTGTATAATGACTTTTTTTAGTGTACTGATTATTCCCAATCCCATCACATTCTATCTCATTCCCAGGTACTTATTTGGACCTTTTAACTCTTGGTTCTGGAGTTTTAATAATAACTTGGTATTCTGTTATGTTATTGTAAAGGAACAATTTAACCCCTTCAGTACCGGGACGTACCTGGTACTTCCTGGTTAACAGTCACCGGTAGACCGGGACGTACCAGGTACGTCTCCTCCAAAAAACGCCCCCACATCACCACAAGTGTGGGGACCTGATCCAACACCCCCCTGCTGCCTGATCGCTCCATGAGAGCGTCAGTGCAGTGTTAACCCCTTCAATACCGCGATCGCGGCATTGAAGGGGTTAATTCCCGTTTTGTAGGGGGCTCTGCTGCTGGTGGTCTGCCTGAAAGCCCAGGCAGACCAGCAACAGCAAAAACGACCCCCCCAGAAGTCCTCTGATCAGTCCTGTAGGACTGATCAGAGAGACTCCTCCCCTACAATCTCCAGTCTATTGGAGATTGTGTCCCAGCTGCCAGAGGCAGCTTCAGGGACAGGGAGACAGGGTTCTTTGGTCTCCACATGAGTGTGGAGACCAGACCCCCCCCACCCTTCCTCAGTTAACCCCTACCCCCTCTTCCTCAATTAACCCCTTCAATGCTGTGATTGTGTATGACCCCCATCGCAGCATTGCAGGGGTTAATATTAGTCCCCACAAGCTTGTGGGGACTAAATATCAGTCAATGCTGTGCTTCAATGGAGCATCAGCATTGAAAGAGTTAAAAAAATGTAAAAAATAATAATAATAATAATAATAATAATAATAATTAAAAAAAAATTAAAATTTTTTTAAAAAAAAAAATTAATAAAATAATAATAATAAAAAAAAAAATAACAGCACTGACCTGAAAGTCCAGGGTGCTTCCAGGTCAAATGCTGGGCTGGGCTGATCAGATCGCTCCTGGCCAATAGGAGTGATCGGATCATTATGGCAGCCCACGGATGACCCTGCTCTACAAAGAGAGAAGGGTCATCTAGAGTAATTATGAAAAAACACAAATTATTAATAAATGAAAATCATAATTATTACCTGATCACTTGTCGGTGACATTTTAAGTCGCTGATTATTGATCGGTCTCCCTGATTGATGTCAGCGGCCTAAACCTGTCACTTACAAGTAATCTGATAAAAAAAAATATTTAAAAAAATGTAAATGCACATGTTCAAGTTTTGCCCTCATAGCTTCCTCAAAAAATGCATGAACCATGCATGTGAGGTCTTGTTGGAATCAGGGGATCTTGGTGAACACAATTTGGTGTTTTTTTCTGCAGTTGCACATATTCTATACAAAATATAATATAAAATCTAAAGCAACATTGCAACATATGCAAGAAAACCAAAAAAATATAAAAATACCTCAAAATTTGGCAGCAACTGGCGATAAAATCCCTGTTTGAAAAGTGTCAAAATGACCCTAGTTGTACACCTTGACTTATCTACTTTTCATAAACATATAATTTTGGGGGGATAATCAGTATCTGTGACAACTATTGCAGTTATTAGACTACCATGCCAAATTTGAAAAAAATTACATTTCAAAAACGCGATGCATGCCTTGCAATATTTGCCCTATAATGGGCAAAATAGATGAAAATCCTGGCCATGTTGGGTGGTTTCCAAATCAGGACAACTTAATGAATATATTTGGGATAATTTTTTCCCATTGGTTCAATGTGTGTACAATTTGTATGTATACAAAACTGTAAAAAAATGAGTTTTTTCATTTTTTTCCCACTTTTTCCAGTTTATTTCAAACAAAACAATGTACTACCCAGCTTAATATGGTTTCAAATGAAAGCCCTACTTGTCCTAAAAAAAACAATATATGATTTGTGTGGGTGCACCAATTGATAAGAGAGAAATTACAGTTGAAGAAAGACATGGCAAAAACACAAAAACGGCTCCGGTCCTTTAGCGACACGTTAGTATCAAAATTCCGGTCCTGAAGGGGTTAATAGTTTTAACCCCTTAATGCATTGTTTTCAATGGGTTTAGGGACCGCCCATTGTCCTTAAGGGGTTAAAAATAATGATTTATAGCTATTTGTATGGTAAATAGTGTGGCTGAGATAGGCGTGTGCAAGGGGTGTGGCGTGCGGGCACAAGAGGTCGACCACGCGATACAATACATGGGGTTGCTATCCAAATATTTCCAGGGCTGCTTTTCCTTCCCAGTCCGGCCCTGGGCCCATTCGTCATGGCAAAATTCCCCAGGTCATGCAAAGTTTTTGTTTGTCTTGGATGAACTGCACATTTGAGACCTCCCCAGAGTGGCTTGATGATATTAAGGTCAAGAGACTGTGATGGCCACTCCAGAACCTTCACCTTTTTCTGCTGTAACCACCGTAGGGTCAACTTGGCCTTGTGCTTAGGGTCATTGTCGTGCGTCCCATGTGCCAGTATTTTCTAATAAAATGCAGCATTCATCTTGCCATAAATTTTTACAAGATTCCTTGTGCCTTTAGAGCTCACACAACCCCAAAACACCATGCTTCACAGTGAGGATGATCATCTTTTTCGCTATAGGCCTTGTTGACCCCTCGCCAAACACTTATGCTTGTGACCGTAAAGCTCTATTTTGGTCTCATCACTCCAAATTACAGTGTGCCAGAAGCTGTGAGGCGTGTCAAGGTGTTGTAGGGCATATTGTAAGCAGGCTTTTTTGTGGCATTGGTGCAGTAAAGGCTTCTTTCTGGTAACTTGAACAAAAAATGAGAAGCCCCCAGAATAACGCAGATTTGCGGAGAAAGAGAGATACAGAAACACTTCTATTCCTCCGCAAATCCGTCTGCAATATTCTGGCTTCTTGGAGTACTGCCCCCAAAACGGTCACAGCACACCCCATTTGGTGGGTGGGTGTGACCGGAGGCTCTGCCCTTTTGTGGCCTGGTCAACAGAGTTGATACCCTGGAGAAGCGGATGAAGAAAAAAAAATAAAGAAGAAGCAGCGCCGGCAAGAGTAGAAGCGGAGACAAGGATATGGAAGCAGTCGGCTAAGAAGGTAGGAAGACATTGAAAAAGAGTGTAAGAGTAAGCGAGACCCAATGATGCCCAGCCAGCCAAAAGACTTTTGTGATATTTGTTGAGCATCATAGATAGGGTAGTTCTTAGCTGCAGTATGCTGCGCAGCTATTTGCCTGACACATTTTTAGTAATGAGAGTTATCCTATACCACCAAAATTTAGCTCAGTATATAGTGATGGTGTACCATTATCAGTGCCTGGCTCAGTATATAGTGATGGGAGTCAAGCTGTGCCACCCTCAGTGTCTACATCACTATATAATGATAGGAGTCATGCTGTACCACTTTTTGTGTCAGAATCACTGTATAATTATATGAGTTATGCTGTACTACTGTCGTTCTGGCTTGCTATATAACAATGTGAGTTATGCTGTACAACTGCATGTCTGATTGATTATATAACGATGGGCGTTATTCTGTGCCACCCTAAGTGTCCGGCTTATTAAATAACAATAGGAGTCATGCTGTACCAGTGTCTGTTACTAAATAATGATGGGAGTTGTGGTGTACCACCATCAGAGTCAGCGTACAATTATGGGAGTTATGCTGTACCATAATCAGGGTCTGGCTTTCTATATAAAGATGTTAGTTATGTTGTACCGCTGACATTGTCTTGCTCAATATAAAATAATGATCATATACAATGATGGAAGTTATGCAGTACAGCCATCAGTGTCTGGCTCAATATATAATATTGGGATTTATGCTGTACCACATATGTCAGGCTTACTATGAGCTACACTGTATCACGTCTATGTCTGGCTGACTGTATATTGATATGAAGTAACACCTGCTCATGGATAATGGGGATTGTAGCACACAACCCCTGGAGCGCCAAAGGCTACTCTACCATCCAATTGTCCCTAATGTCCTATTAAGTTTACACAAAACACTTGCTCATGAAGGTGCTTATGAACTTCAGCCAGCAACTTTTTATGACGTGTGGCCACTGTGGAGATGCAGTCACTGGCCACATAAAAGACTCTGCATGCTTTGCCTGTGCTAGAATTTTGGTCGATAGGCAGCCTGAGCAGAGGAGCATCGTAGAATTAGTGGTGCCGAGAGCAGTAAATTTATCAGAATTTTGTTAATTTATAAGATGTTTTTGCAAATAATTTGTGTGTATACATGTATATTTTATAATTGCCCCCAACTTTTGTCCCTGTCCCCTTAATATCATTACTGGAGATGCCACTGTTTGGATCTGCACCCGAATTCTATGTTTCTACGTACCTTAAATTGGATGTGCCTCAGCAGGTCAAAATATTTAGCATACAGGCGCAAGTAATCCTGAAAGACTTTGTTATGCATGAAATTGGGGTACTCATCTGGTATTGGAAAATCAGGATAACACATCATTACTTTGCAAGCATTAGTGAATACAGAACGGTAGATACTTGCTCTTCCATCCTCTGCATGGTCCTGTTTGTAAATAAAGAAAATATATTTGTGAAGTGATTAATAAAAGTTCAAATGTTACAAATCTTGCCGAGATTTATAAAAAAGGTACTGTACATAAGTATTTATTTAAGCACAATAAGCGGATAATGACAGAATTATTATATTATTTGTGACAGAATGACCTGTCATACAAGGTCCCAATGTAGTCAAAGATGGCAGGAACTCCATTGTGCAATCTTTGTTTGGCAGCCAGGCTGGATCCATCTCTGACTACCTTGGGGCCTTGTATGACAGGTCATTCTGTCACATTATTCATGGAACCATTCTGTGCCTTGATGAAGATCCTGCCATATTTTATAAATAGGTGAAAACATTGGTATGGGTAATTTTTTTCTCTCTTTCACCATAACCGATAATGTTACTTAGCTATTACTTGTGTTTTCAGATAATCACTTTCATTCTTTTATGCACATTTTTTTTTAATGTTAATGGAGCGTTAGAAAGGCCTCTGTTTTCATCTCCTCTAACTGCCAGTTCCATTCTTTAGGAGGGACAGCCACTCTTCAGGATCCATGAATGTATCACAGTGGCTTTTGATATAGCCAAGGCCTAAGCACCACAATAACACACACATATGTACATACATACATATACATATATACACACACACATATATAACAGCAGAAAACGTAAAAATGAATGCAAATGCCTCTCATTGAGGGCAATAAATGAACCCAAAAATATAACTGTTCGTATTGTGCCATTTTTTTTTGTTAGTAGGTGTGATTTGCTGTCTCTACATAATTGTTACCACTCTGTACCTACGTACACACATATCTCTCTCTGGCATCTATATATCTATATTTATTTTTCAATTTCTCTAAATAGAGGCAAAATGAGTTGTATGTCAGCTTTGTACCATGGGAGGTCAAATTACACTAAACTTTACAGTACAGCAAAGACAGAAAACACACATTTGCTAGTTAAAATTTGATAAAGTTCATATAAAACTGCTTACCATGAAATTCCATAGTCCACCCACGTCATCACCTTTTTCAAAGCAAACAGTCCGATTACCAACTTCTAAGCTACATTTAAGAGCCGCAAGACCACTGATTCCAGCACCAATTACTGCTATGTTCTGTGCCATTCTCCTTGGTATCTAAAGTATGACCAGGGTAAAATGCTTAAAATTGTTTAAAGAATACCTTTAATACATCATTAATAACTTAACTTTAAACCAGTGAAACACCAGGCCCACCCCTACAAACTGCAGATCCATGCCAGGATGCACTGGAATCCTGGAAAGTTATGCAATATAACCTCGAAGGGTGTTAAAGTTTATACAAATAGGACATTTGTCAATTCAAAATGAATTGGTATTTTTCAACTAAACACTTGCAATGATACCAAACACTTAAATTATCCAAGCAAATCAGGTCAAACAACATTAAAATTCAATAACACCAACAGGGAGTAAATGGTCAATAAAAATTGTAATCTTAAAAAATGGCCGTTACTGCCGCTTTAAAAAAGTTTTTTGTGTTTTTACCTTTTCAATAAATTTGTATGTGCAATTGAATTTAACGGAACACATGATGCAACCATATCATCTTAAAGTTATTGATCCACTTATGAAATGAGGGGCCAACTTGCTGTCAAGTTTCTCCTGTAAGAAGGCCTGTGCTGGCCCTGTATAATTCAATGGCTAATTGGACTGGAAAAAGCTTAGTGATTTAATTATGCATTACACAGGGCTAGCCAAGCTCTTCCAGCAGCAGAAGCTTACTGGGGTTGAGCCTTTATAATAAAAAGTTAAGTGAGGAGCAACCACAACTCTCCTGCAAGCTCTTCCTCTCTATTGAATAGTGTTACAAGGTGTTACAATATCAATGAATTATATGTGCAACAAATTCTAACATAAAAGAAGTAGTGTTAACGCTTGTTTCCACTATTCTAATTATGTGTATCTGATAATGTTTTCAATTTATGGTAAAACTTCTTCCCAACCAGTTTAGTCAATGACATAATTTGACAACTACACTTTTTTTATAGTGCAAGCAAATAGTTAAAGCAATACTATTGTATAGATAAAATAATTATATTGTATAGGGAAACGCGGTGGCTCTGAGATTTCAGTAACATTTCTTAACACAATTGAAAAGATGGAACTTGTATACTTTAGCAATGCTTAATCGAGTCAATAGCTACAACATTGAATATCTAGTTGCAAATGAACATTTAAGACTGGCTTATGACTAAGGGGGGTACTAAGGTGAGACCACATCCCTTCGAGTAGACCTCTATAGTAATGTACGGTCTATGCTACATTACAAGAGTAACAGCAACTTGTATTTTAACCACTTTGTACACGTATGCCTACAGCATCAAACATAATGTGCGCCGAGTTTCCAAGTCAAGTTTTCATTTAATCTTTTCATTCCTTCACGCTATCATATTCAAACATACCAGTCCAGGAAAACGTAAGTCTTGCACACCAAAATTTAAAAGTAAAGGCCAACCACTGTGCAAAAAATGTGCTCCCAATGCCATTCTGATATATTAAAAATGGATATGTCCTATGATCAAATAAACATTGAAATAAAATCACAAAAAGCAATGAGCTTTCTTAATGAGCTGGATTCCAGAGCTTCTCAAGTAAATCAGCCAAGCCCATCATTGTCAGCTGACATCTAAGTGCTCTTGAAAAAATGTGGTCTGGTATGATTAATAGATTTTAAACAAAAAAACTAATTTGTAGTCCATAAGTGCTTCATATAAATACAATTGGCATCATAAATAAAAATATTTTAGTGCAAAGTTTGTAAGTGGTGTTGTCTCCCCAGCAATCCATAGAAAACTTTTATTGACCATTCCATTGCTAATCAGTTCTAATTCCTGGAGCCCTTTAGCTAAACCCATGCACGCAGACATTTCTTTCTGTATGATTACTGATGTTCAACTTAATGGGATTTGAATTACATTGTCACTACGGGGATCAAATGCATTAACCTATGTTTATTTGCATACGTAGTGTGGATAAGCGACATTGTTAAAGCATAGCTGCAATAATCATAATACAGCCCTATTGTGTACATTTACATAAGTCTCGAGTTAGGGGTGAAATCTGAACACTATTTAAACAGAAGTATTTTGCATATAGAATGACTGCTTTCTAGTGCCCTAGAAACTCTTCAAAAAGCCCAACTTTGGGATCTATTTGCCCTTTGTTTATATTATTATAATAATATTTTATATAAACAGCAAAAATATGTTTATAAATAAAAGTATAAAAAATATATTACATAATTTTCTTACATTATTTAGTCGCATATATGTATATATATATATATATATATATATATATATATATATATATATATGTAATTATATATATATATATGCTATAGGACTGGGTATAACAAGGTGGCCCTGGCACTTTGTGGCACTGATGAAGAAAATGCTGCTGATGGCAAGATATGTTATGTTTTTATGCTTATGTAGCGTGCTGCGGGAGATCTAGCCGATGACTATACATACACTGCAGCACCCTATCTGCTCCTCATGTGCCAACTGGCCAGTCTAGGCCTGTAAATAGCTATTAATGCCTCAAAACGTTACATAAAAAGTTCTGGTGAAGCCTCGCCCCTATCCATGTTAATCATACCCCATAAAACATAACTGTCCCTCTTTGTGGTCGCTCTTTTTACACAAGCATGGGTTCTAGAAGATTGTACCTATCCAGAAATATATACATATATGAAGTCTGACATCCACGCCAACTAACTGTGGTGTTGATTCTATAAAGCACTTAAGAGTTTGCATTTACAACATCAAAATGGGAACAATGTATATAACATATATCTATATCTAGATATATGTTATATACATTGTTCTCATTTTGATGTTGTATATAGATATAGATATATATGTTATATACATTGTTCTCATTTTGATGTTGTAAATGCAAACACAGTATATATATATATATATATATATATATATAAATATATATATATAAACACATTAGGAGCAGTGAGCAAAACGTTAGGATCTACAGCTTTAATCATCCAGCTAACATTTAATTGAGCACCATAAAGGCACGGGCCCCATTCCGAACACCTGTAGCTAGTAAGAGGTTCCATCCCACCTTCTGCTCATGTTTTTGACCAGTGGCCCATCATACTCCACTGCATTCAATACAAGCTTTACATTCTTTAATACCTTTAGGCGAGGGGATAACTCTCAATCATACAACTATTACAACCCCTCCCTGCTAATAACATCATATTTGTATGCTTTTGCCATAGCAGTAAAATGCATACCTAGAAACTCTCTGGCTCTGGCTAACTGGAGCCCCCCTATATACTTATATAGATGAAATTTCACTGCAGCTCAACTATAAACGTCAAGCTGTTTTTAACCTTGGTTTCACCTTGAAAGGGAGTGATAATCTAAACAATCATCATTGAAGTGACTGATAAAAATAGAAAAAGCTAATAAAACAGGATCAAGGAAACATATGTAAACTAGCATACCAATGATATTATGATGATATGAAAGTGCCCCTAAATACCCCAGTACTTACATTTTGCAGCTGTCTATTAAGATTTGTTGTTTTCTTATGCCTTTGTTGAACTCTCAGATGACTGCTCTTTTAGTATAGAATTTTTTTTATTGTTTGCCAGTTTCAGCGTTTGAACTGCCAAGAATTTGTTTGAAAGCCTTGCATAACTCGCAATGATATTACTCCTCCCTCTTCAAAAAAATCCACTACCAAAATAGGATTATGTTCTGCTTGCATGCAGGTGTCCTGATTGCCAAGATATTATGGCAAGATTTTTGAAGGGTTGAAAGTATTCATATTTAATGTTTCTTTCTTCTCTGCTCTATGGAAAATAGCAGTAGTAGTAGTGGTGGTAATAGTAGTGATGTAGTGGGGTGGAGAAATATATTTTCTTAATGTTTCTTAACATTGCACTAATATTTCTCCTTCACCATTGTAGGTAGCCATCCCAGATTTAGAAAACTGCTTCACATAAAAAACACACTGTACTGTACATGTTTTATGGCAAAGCTTATCAAGTCCTTCAACACCAGTCTACATAAAAAATAATTAAAAGTGGACTTATGGACTAATTTAAAAAATGGCCAATAGGCTGGTCTGTTCTCTAATGACTACCTTATGGGCAATGCTATCATTTCATGACTTTTAAATAGGCTAAATATTTCCAGGATTTTTAGTCAGAACAGCAAGTTTGTTCTGAATGTTCTCAAGCTTATTACAAAATACTTTCGGAATTAATATTTGTCAGCTTCAAAACTAACCTGTTGAGGTCATAGTGTATCTTACAACCGGTTTAGGATAATTTTTGTTGAACCATGTTCAATGTTAATGTGTTGATTGATGGCAGACGAGTCCCCTGCTGGCGACCAATAGAGTTGCTCTTACGGACAGTTAAACTCCTGGCGCCAGAGCTGCTGTGGTACGCGTTAACCCCGTATTAACCCCTTATAAAAAACGGAAAAAACGAACACGAAGAATGTCCACGAATATTCGCCCGAAGAGAAGACAGGAACGGGCGAATATTCACGGAATACGAAGATTTATTTTTTTCCGAAGACGAGCACGAAGACCAATACTTACCAGTTGAAGACCTTAAAGCATCTCGCTGATATAAAACAACATATAAGTATACACCACAGTGTAGCTTTGCTTCAGGGCCAAATTGGCAACGCTGTCACCAACAACAAACCCACAGCAGCTGTGGGTTAGAAATTAGACACAACGGCCCCAAAGGAAGTCTGCAAGCTGCACCGACCACTGCAGTTCAGTTAAGGGGGTGGGGGAGGTTGTATGAATGAGTATGCGTGATTGAGGGAATGAATGAGTATCTGTCAATTAGTGAATGAATGATTATCTGTAAATGAGGGAATTAATGAGTATCTGTGAATGATTAGTACCTGTGAATGAATGAATGTGTATATGAATGAGTTAATGAATGAATGTGAATGAGTAAATGAATGAATATGTGTGTGATCGCATGGATGTATAAGTAGGGGGCATTGCACAGGGAGGCTGTTTGAGTCTAGGATGCCACACAGGCAGGTTGGTTGAGGGCAAAGGTGGCAAGTCATATGCTTCCAATATGGGTATTGGGCAGATTCCGTGGATGCAATCAGGGTGTCAGGGCTGATATGATACTTAATTGTGTGGGGGCATTCATTCACAAAGGGGTGCTGGCTGAGGGCATTCATTCACAAGGGGGTGTTGGCTGGGGGCAACACATAAATCAATACCAAAGGGGGGCTGGGTGGTGGGATACATATATAATGTGGGGTAGCTTGGGGGCAATACACAAGTGTGTGGGGGCATTAGGGTGATCACATCGGCCGTGTTTTCCAGGTGACATTTAACTTTTACATGTTGCTGACCAGCCCAATTAAAATGCTGCCCTGTAGTATGGGGAACATATAGACTTGTGGAAGGGAACCAATTAGTCAGGGCAGCATTTTATCTGGCAAGCTGGAGCCATTATATAAATCAATACTAAAGTGAGAGGCATGCTGGGGACATAAATCTACATAGTGCTGGCTGGGGGCAATACACAAAGGGCAAAAACACAAGAGGAGGTCAATGACAAAGCAGTGTGTAAAATATATATTTTTTATTGTTGTAGCTTAGCCTGTCCGGATGTGGGTGTGTGTTTGGGTGTCAGTGTGGCAGACCTTGTCCTGGTGTGTGTGTGTGTTTGGGTGTGAGTGTGGCAGAGCCTCTCCTGGTGTGTGTTCTTGGGTGTCGGTGTGGCAGGGCCTGTCCTGGTATGTGTGTTTGTCAGTGTGGCAAAGCCTGTCCAGGTGTGTGTGTCTGGGTGTCAATAAGGCAGAGCCTGCCCTGGTGTGTGTGTTTAGGTGTCAGTGTGGCAGAGCCTGTCCTGGTGTGTTTGTTTGTCGGTGTGGCAGAGCCTGTCCTGGTGTGTGTGCCAGTCTGGAAAAGGAGAGTGCAATGAACAGAAGTGTTCTGGATCAGGAGACTCAAAACAAAGTTGCTTAAGATGGCGTCCACGAGAATGCTGTGAGCTGAGAGAGGCTTCCAAAGGATGAAGGAGAAGTTGAAATAACTATATCATCATTTTAAGTAAGCATAAGTATTCCTTTTGTTTAGTATTATTTTATGTTTTGTGTATGTTATATGTTTTACAACCAAAAACCAATGACCTAATTCAATAGCAATATGTATTGTTTCTATACACTTGTCTTTGCGCTTTATTCATCACACATTCCCTAAAGAATAAACCTGTAAGAGGGTCATATTTTTTAGGTCATAATTGTGCACTTTGAATAGTCAATCCATTTAAGCTTCTCCTGCAGAAGGGCTTGGAGAAAGCCTCTTTCCAAATGAAGCACAGTCAACATCAGGGAGCCTCACAGCCCTTTCTGGATTCTTCCTACAGTTACTTGAAGACCAGGGTAACTGGGGGCACCAAAATAACATTGGTTATTAAGCCCCCTCTTACATTGAATGGATTGACAAAGTGGAGAAAACTAGAGTGATGTATAATCTTGTTAAGCTCTCACCAGATGGAATGATGTCCTATAAGGCCATGTGGACGGCATGGCTGGAGATCACTGTCTCCAGTGAAAAATTTGATGAATGGATCCTGGAGTGTGAGTAGGGGATGCTCACACTCCAAATGGAAGTTGGCAAATGTAGTACCACTTCATAAAAATTGTAGCCTGAAACAGCCAACTACAGACCAGCAGATCTACAGGGAGATCTGCAGTTTAATTTTCATTTCATTGTTTTTTTCCACTTTCTCTCACTCACACTCTCTCATACCATCTTACACTATCTCACAATCTCTCTCAAAGTCTCTTTGTCCCTGTTTCCTTTTCTGCAGCTCTGCTTCTTATGTTGTCTCTTCTTGCTCTTCTGTATTTTGTATTATTTCTTCTGTTCTCTTTCTTCTTTCTTGGTCTGCTTCTCCCTGCTATCCACTAGGTTAAGCAGGTGTCAATGAGCACTTCCAAATAAGGGTGGTTCAGCATAACTGTTATCATTTTATAGTGAGGCACACATTGACAGGGGGACAGCATAACTGTTATCCTATATACTGAGGCACACATTGCCGGTGGTACAGCATAACCGTTATCACCATATACTGAAGCAAACATTGACAATAATGCAGCATAACCCCTATCACTATATACTATAGCCAAACACAGCAGCAGTTGCCGCGTGCATCGCAAGGAGCAGGATCGGAAGTCTGCATTAACAGACCTCCCGCTCCTTTGATTGCCTTTAAGCCAGTTAGAGGGAGATCCTTGATCTCCCCAACTGAGCCTGCTCCTCTAGCCCCAGGTGCCGGCGCGGTGGCACCTTCCTGATGAGCGGCACCCGGGGCAGACCGCTTCCCGCTAGGTACATTACTGCCTAAATTACAACATGTATGGGAAAAATACACAAAAAAAGTACTAATGCAAACTTTGACAAAGGCCAGTGGCAGAATTAGTGCATGGAAATAGTTAAAATAACCAGAATTTGAAATACCCTGGGGTGACTATTTTTTTTTACAAATATATGGTTTTATAGGGCATTGGCCGGGCTCAGAGATGTACCAAATAGGGGATGGGCAGTGGATCACCAAATGTCAAAGTTCAACAATGAAAAATGTGCATGCCCCAAATGAGGCCCTTTTGCCAGGCATACCCATGTATGGGTAGTACCACTGTACTCAGAAGAGGTTACTGAATACATATTGGGATGTTGTGTGACAGTGACGTATACCAGGACCTGTTAATTCACACCTGAAGTAAAATGTGTGTGAAAAAAATGACTACCACAAAGTTTGACAAAGACTGGTGGTAGAATTAGTGCATGGAAAGAGTTAGAATACTAGCATTCGAAATACCCTGGGGTGTCTTCAACAATATATGGTTTCATGAGGTAAATTGCAATTGGCCAGCTTCAAAGATACCCGAAATAGCACATGGGGAAGAATTACCAGATTTGAAAAAAAAAAAATTTTCAGAGAGTTTTATGGGTGGTATGTTACAGATTAGGATTTACAGAGACCTCTATGGCCAGTATTTGCACCAAGATTTGATGTCCAACCAGTTTCAGTCAAAAGTCAGGGAACCTCCGTGTTGACTATCTTTCCCAGAGACTGTAATAGTGACCCCCTATTGAACTGAGGTGAGCAGAGTGGAAATACTTGAGCAGTGTGCAAATGAAGGCCTGATTGAGAAATGTGTATGTTTTGCTGTGACTATTGTATGTAAATTATCCCTTAGTTCTGTTAAACCACTTACTGGCCTATGAAGGGCCAGGCACATCACACAAAAATGGTCAGTTAACTTCCAATGACGTGCCTGGCACATCATGGCATTAAGAACACTTAGAATGATAATCAGATGATAATACAAACCTTCATGTCTGCAGATAAATTGAGCTTGTTAAAACACAATGAAACAAAACCTTCTTCAATTCTACTCTACATTACTTTATAAAACAATGTTCAGAGAAATATATTTATTTTACCATGTGACACCTGCTCTAAATCTACATACTCAAACATGTTTTCTTGCTGTTTAACTTTTCAATCAAAATACGTGAATTAATTAAAGTTTGCAGGATTAGGTTACAGATATTGTGAAATAAATACCACACTCCTCTGTTGCAAAGGGATTAGCGTTTACATAAAAAAACAATTGCATGATTTCCTTCAAGCTAAGCTCAAGCCCTGGGCCTTAGAGCTATTCAACAAAACCAATGCTACATGTTCATATGATTCTCTATGAAACGGGGTGTGTCTTCGACTGTTCAAAAGCTAATATAAGTGTGAAGAGCTTCTCAACCTTCACAAAATATCCATCTCTCTGTTCCCTACAACTTTTTCCAGTACTACTTAAGTAAATTTTTGTAGATCCTTTGTGGAAACCACGATAAATATATAAGCACAGGTGGTCGAGGAAACATACCAATTCTTACTTCAGACAGTAAGTACCCAAAGAATAACATTAGATTATTGTATAAGATTTATATTTCAGAAACTCACAATCTCAAGGAACAAAAGTGTTGAATTCTGGTAATTCTGATGCATGAAACTGTAATTGAAATGAGATTTAATTGGCTTTGCTGCTCCTTAGAAAGTTAATAATACTGTTCATATTTTTCTATTATTTATCTAAGTAATTTGACTTCTCATGCCCACTAAAAGTTAACCAATTTACATTTTTTTTGTATTTTCCATTGTCAAAATGATGTACTCTGGGCAACCTATGTGTGATTTTCTTAAAGCTTACTGTTCTTTCTTGACCTTGACCCCGGATATGTGTCGATTTTTTTTATGTTTATGAAAAACAAAAAACAAGAGTTAGTATGTTTCCTTCATTCATTTCATCATCATTCGCAATGCTTCATACACAAAGTGCAAGTAAACCTACCCATAAAGTTGTATACAAAATATAAATTCACTTATAACCAACACACGGACACACAACGCAAGATGAGAACACAACGTTATGCATGTTTTTTAAACAAAATTTTAACCAGACACTGGGTAGTTGTGTGGCATGCAGTATTAAGGCTATTTAAGACCCAACTTTGTAGTAATCATTACTGCTTATGCCTATTGTTAAAGACTGCAGATCTTGTAGAAGCTGTTGGTAGCCTTCTAAATGTCACTGTTGGCATATGTTCTTTTTTTCTGCCCCCCCCCCTATATTTAATATGAATTAACACCTTGCGGAATATTAATTCTAAATGCAATAACACATGAGTCACATTTGTGTTTTACATTTTTATTAATATTTTTTATATCTCTGCAAGATACATTGTATTGCAATATTATTATCCACCATGCCTGTTCTATTGCTTAAAACACGGATAAAAATACTTTGGAAAAAAAACAAACAAACAAAGAAGAATAATCATGTAGATCCAAAGAACAAAAAGTTAAAAAGGCTGCTTCTATGGTAATTAATATAGAAGGAAGATTTAGAATAAACATAGACTGCATATTTTAATCTTTAAATATAATAATGAAAACAGTAGCATATACCCATAGGAATTCCTATCATTGGCATTATCAGGACTGGATTCTTGATAAAGCAGACTAGGCATGTGGCTAGGATACAGTTGTATTGGTATTTGGTAACCTTTGTTCCTGGATGCGCCTGCTGTACATTTTGTCCTCCCAATATTTACAAATGTGCCCTTTTTAATAGATTACCTGGAGTTGATGAATTTCTCATGATCTCTGTTTAATGATTTATAGACAAACTGTCACTACTGTCACTACTGTCAATTATCATCCCACCCTAGTTTCTATAGTACATTCATATTTTATGACATATTGTAACAATTATATTATAAAAAATATTACTCCTTCGAATCGAATTCATTATTTAATGTGATTTGCTTTTCCTAAGGCTGTCAACACTTTACTGACAAGTATCTCGGAACACAAAGAAATAATAATAAAGTGGACACAATGGTTAAGACCGTTGGAATTATTGGAGCCGGTGTTAGTGGTCTCACAGCTATCAAAAGCTGTTTGGAAGAAGGTTTAGAACCCACATGCTTTGAAAGAGGTGACGACATTGGAGGGCTCTGGAACTTCAGAGTAAGTCTACGTTTGCCATTAAAAAAAAGCCTACTGCTTACACCTAAATTATCTGAAATGAAAATAAATTATATCTTAATAGAACAGTCTAACAAGAAATTAAATTATCTGAAAATAATTTTATTATCTAGGAAATAGAAGAAGTAAAGTTAAAGGGAAAAGAATGAAAAATAATTTCCACAATTAAAGACAGACAGGAAATCTGTATATAGGACTGGTCTTTAATAAATATTATCAATTTTTTGATGAGTATTTCTCCAGTACAAAAACAAAGATAAGTGTAAACCAACCCGTAGGATCCATGTTCAGGCCAAGTCTGATGGTACAGTCAAGGAAAACGGATGTAAATGACAGGGATACAGGCAACCATGAAGCAAACGAGGATAGAAAATAAACATTCAGGCTAGATCTAGGACGTGACACTAATGCAAATATAAAGGTTTAGTTCATTGCATGCCCATAAGACCAGGGCCAGACTGGGACTGAAAAGCAGCCCCGGAAACATTTGGAGAGCAGCCCCATATAGTTTATCTCGCGGTCGAACTCTTATACCCACACGCACCCCTTATTCATACCCGAGCCATACAAATAACTATAAAACATTCTTTGTATCACTTCATTTGTATTAAAATGCCAGAAAGCAAAAGTGTTAAAAAGCCCTTATAAATGAAATACATTAGACATAATAGAATCAAAACATTTGCTACTGCAAACATTTTTAGTTGAAAAAGTTCCATTTTATTCAGTGGACCAAAACAGTGATCACATTATTCTTCACGATATTCTTGTAAGAAACTTTTTTCTTTATTAATTTATGTAAACAATTTTTTAACATTTAATAAAATCTATGATTGAGATTTTTTTTTTATTGCCCCCCTGTAATGAATATCTGCCCCCAGGCTTGCCACTCTGTCCCCAGAAATGCCTTATACCCCCCATATGCCACTCTGCCTCCCTGATTTGCCTTATACCCTCCTATATGCCACTGTGCCCCATGATATGCCCTTTAAGCCTCTATATGCCACTGTGCCTCCAGAATTGCCTTTTAACCCCCTATATGCCACTGTGCCTCCAGAAATGCCTATTAACCCCCTATATGCCACTCTGCCTCCAGAAATACCTTATACCCCTATATGCCAGGGGCATATCATGGGACAGATGTGAGATCAACAGCTGTGAGATCCCTAAAAAAATAGAACACCTTGAGTCACCCACAATATAGTTACAGTGAAGGAAAAAATGATTTGATCCCCTGCTGAATTTGTACGTTTGCCCACTGCTAAAGACACGATCAGTCTATAATTTTAATGGTAGCTTTATTTGAACAGTGAGAGACAGAATAATAACAAAATAAATTCCAGAATTGCCTATGGAACCTGACATTTTTGTTTCAAAGCGACAGAGCAATCAGATAGATTTAGTTAGTATATAAAAATGTAAAATTTTAATAAAACGCTGGATCATTTTTATTTTAGGAGGATCCAGAAGATGGCAGACCCAGCATCTACAAATCTTTGGTCAGCAACGTTTCTAAAGAAACAATAAGTTTCAGTGATTTTCCAATACCAGAGGATTTCCCTAACTTCCTACCTCACGTAAAATATTTGGAATATTGCAAGTTATATGCAGAACATTTTCAGTTGCTGAAATACATAAAATTTAAGGTGGGTTTTAACAGCATGTCTGTAACTGATATAGTGTCAACATGACATACTCTAACTGTTTAAGGACGTACTGAATTTAGTTTAGCATTTACATGGGAATAATTATCATTATCATCATCATCATCATTAATAACAAGCTAATTAATAGTGTATTGTATTTAATGGTTTTTTTTTCATATGTAAGGTGGAAGTAATTGCAAGCAGGAAAATTGTTTATTTGTAATTTGTAAATCTGCTAATCAATATTTAATATGTTGTATAGACAGTGGTTTGCAGTGTGGAGAAGCATTTGGATTTTAAGCAGACTGGGCAGTGGGTTGTTATCACTGAATCAGATGACAAAAAACATACAACCATCTTTGACGCAGTTATGATTTGCTCTGGTCAACATGTGGATCCTTTATTACCAATGGATGCTTTTCCAGGTACATCTTTACGTGTCATTTCAAAATTAATAGTGGTTTTGAATTGATGAGCTAAATAGGGCTTTTGTATCACTTTGTCGCTCAAAGCCCTCAACATATGGCTCCAAAAAAAACCTGGTTCTTTTACCCCATTTCTCTGCTCCTCTACTTATTTGCTGACATGTGTTACAGCTTTTAGCATAGCACTACCTATAGCCAGTGGTTTTTGTTTGCCAAAAGTCCAATTGCCTATGGAACCTGAGATTTTTGTTTCAGAGCAACAGATCAATTATATAGATTTATTTAGTATATAAAAATGTAAAATATTGTGCCAATGGAAAGTGACAGATTCAATTCACAGGAGCCATCCATTTAGTTTGACTAAACGAAAATGAAACAAAATGAGTGTTTGTGGGGTACATTTGCTCATTTGCAATGGGGTCCATGATGCATTTATATGTTGGGCACTGCCCAATAAATGACCACAACACCCTATGGAAACATACTCTGCTCCCCCACTATACAACACACTATTAACACTAAGAGAGGGAACGCTTTTCTTTCCATTGAATTCATTGATTTCATCTTCTTTACACCAAGGTATAAACAAGTTTAAGGGAAAAATTCTACACTCTCGACAATACAAGAGACCAATTGGATTTGATGGGAAAAAAGTGTTAATCATAGGAATGGGTAACAGCGGAGTTGATCTATCTACTGAGCTCTGTACCAGAGCTTCCCAGGTAATTTTATTTCATCTATGTGCATTTACAAAAATAAAAAGTAGGCCTTTCATTTAGTGTTTCATTCTCTAAGACGCACGTTAAACTACCATTGAGTAATGTCAAAGGTCTTTCAATGCTACCTTTTACGAATGTATCTTCCCAGGTATACCTCAGCACAAAGAGGGGTGTTTGGGTTTTACGCCGCCTTGGAAGTAAAGGATACCCTTATGATGTACTTCTTCTTACTCGATATAAGAGCTGGATCCAAAGCATTCTACCACTTGCTGTATCACAGTGGTTATTTAAGAAGCAAATGAATAATCAGTTCAACCATCATCTCTATGACTTTGAACCAGAAGGGTAAATTAAAATCTGTGATTTTGATAAGATTTGAGTATCCTTACCGTTATGTTACATTGAGTGATTGTTATTGTGCTGAGTTGTTCTAATTTGTTTTTTTTTGGATGCAAGGGTAATCCATGTTTTAGCCTTTCATGTTATACAGTGTACATGTGTTATACATGTGTACAGAGTAGTGTTACTGTGTATAGGATAGTAAGCTTGTGTATAGGGTTAAGTTGCTGTGTATTGTTTAGTATATTGTAGCTAGGGTACTTTGACTGCATTGTGTACTTTGCATGTGTATAGGGTGGTGTGACTGTGTATAAGGTAGTAAGCATGTGTATCTTTGGTTTAGTGTGATTGGATTGTGTACTTTGCATTAATATAAGGTAGTGTGACTCTGTCCAGTATTGTATGCATGTGCATAATGTAATGGCGTAAAGTAATGCTGTATATTTAGTTTACAGGCTTTAAACTACTGTGACCTGTCAGTCACATCCTCTTCCATTTTTAATTGTTGATTCTCACCTCATTTAATTTAATGACAACAGTGAAACAAGCTATAGCATGTCAAGTAAAAAAATACCTTTATATTTGTATTTATTTATTTTTTTGTCCTCCCAATCCTTTTCCATAATTTAATGACTTCCAGTTATAAAGTGCCACAAGTTATAATTAATGGTTGCATGAGAAAATCTGAGTCAGGTTCCAAGTCATTAAGTTAAGGAGAGGAACAAAATTTCAGTTTGCAACAGAAAAAAAACCTGAAAGTACACTAAAACTAACAAGTCCGTGAAATGAAATGTAAAAATGTTTTACAGTTTTAAATTACCGAAAGGGTGGCAGATAAATAGAACGGCCTCTATCAGAAATGGTAGGAGCTAACACAGTGAGTTTAAACATGCATGGGACAGACCTGAATCCAAGATAAGACCAATGACTAATTAAGGTCCGAGTGTCTGTATCAGGAAAACGATCACTTTCTTCGCTTAAACGGCGTTACTGTAATGCCTCGATGTAGAGGCATTCAGTAACGCTGAGATCGCCTCCTAAACTTAAATGGTGTCGCTGGAATGCCTCGATCAGGAGGCATCCAGCGACACCACTTACCTTTGGATGGGCTGTGACCGCTCCGGAGAGCGGTCACAGCCGCAGCTGCCGGTGTTCTTCGCCATCAGCAAGATGGCGGCGGCCCGGGAAAAAAAACAATAAAGATGAAAGAGTTCGCTAGACGGTCTCCAGACCCTCTAGAGAACTCTGGCTCCACTTGCAGGTTGAATACAGGTACTGCATTCAACCATGCAAGTCAATGGAACCCAGCTTTCTAATCACTATGTGATTAGTAAAATATTCAAAAAAAATAAAAAAAATAAAAAATGGAAAAAAAAAATAAAAAAAATGTGCTAACATTTAAAAATAATTATGCAGTGATGTCACTAGATGAACCATCCAGTACATTGCAAAATGTGTAAAAAAAAACATAAAAAAAGTATTAAAAAATAAAATAAAATAAAAAAATAAAGTTTATTATTTTGAGCAAGTGCTAAAATTTCTCAAAAATCTCAACAAAGAGTTAAAATAAAAGCACTTCAAATACCCAAGGGGTGTCTAACATATAAAAAAATGGCTGATGGGGTAAATTGGAGTGGCCAAGCTCAAAGATAGGGCATAGGTACAGACTGACCAAAATGGAGAAAAAAAGCGCACTTCCCAAATGTGGCATTTTAAATCTCAAACAACCCGACAAACCCATGAATGTCGGGTATCACTGCACTCAGGAGATGTTCCTGAACACATATTGGGGTGTTGTTTGACAGTGACATATACCAGAACCTGTATATCTATAACTAAAGTACAATTTGTGTGAAAAAAAAAAAAAATTACTATTACAAAGTTTGACAAAGTGTAGTTCTATAATTGGTGCATGGAAATGGTTAAAATAACAGCATTTGGAATACCCTGGGGTGTCTAGTTTTCAAAAATATATGGTTTGAGGGGGTTAAATTGAGTTAACCGGCTTCAAAGATATTCCAAAGAGGAGATGGAGGCAGACTGACCAGATTTGTTAAAAAAGATTTGGAAATCATAAAACGCTGCTTCTAAAACATTGGGTATTTCTAAACTCAGGACAAGTAGTAGAATCTATTTAGCTAGTTTTTTTACTTGCTTTTTTAGGTGAGTAAAAGATTTTTCAAATAAAAGTCATAAAATGTGTTTTTTTTTCAATTTTTCACCATGTTTTTTTTATTTTTTTTATAGTAAATAAGATGATACGATCAGAATAATGGTATCTGAAGAAAGCCCATCTTGTCCTGAAAAAAACAATATATAACTTATGTGGGTACACTAAATGGGTGAGGAGAAAATTACAGCTGAACACAAGCACCACAAAAGTGTCAAAACAGCCTCGGTCCCACAGGGTACAAAACGAAAAATGAGCCCGGTCCTTAAGGGGTTAACATGGGATTCTTGTTTATTTTCCTATATTATGCAAGGTTACTCCATATTTTGTCATCACGACAACATGTTCTTTCTGATAGTATTAAATGTTGTGAATTTTGTAATTTTGTTGTTTACAGAGCCATGACAAAAGAGCCATTGGTTAATGAAGAGCTCCCGAGTCGCATTCTGTCAGGATCGATAATTATGAAGCCTGGAGTAATTAAATTTATGGAGACATCAGTCCAGTTTTCAGATGGTACAACAGTAGACAATATTGACATTGTCATCTTTGCCACAGGATATAATCTATCATTTCCATTCCTGGACGAATCCGTCATTAAAATGGATAACAGTAAAGGATTTTTATACAAAAAAATAATTCCTGTCGACATTGAAAAACCCACATTAGCTTTCATTGGTTTTATTCAGCCAGTTGGGTCAATCATGGTAGCTGCTGAACTTCAGAACCGTTGGGCTACTAGGCTCTTTAAAGGTCAGTACTATATTAACAATTTAACTATAATACACTAACTTTATATTACATTTCTTAAGAACTGATATACTTATGTTTAGGCCAACTAGAAACAGAATTTCATAATAACCAGTCAGCCTTTCTTGTTTGCTTGTTTTTATTTCCAATGTAAAACCTCAATGGTTCTTTGTCTTATATTCAGGATAACATTATGCTTATTGAAATGCATATTAAAAACCTTTCCAGTAACAAAAGAATATTGTTGGACACGGCATTTAACTACATATTGAAATAAATTATGTTTTAATATTTCTCTTGTTTTTTAGGATTACTTGAGCTTCCAAGCAAAGACGAGATGAAGAATTACTTAGTCAGTGATGAGAAATTCAGAATTAAATGGTATGTTTTATTTTTATTTCAGAAGAAGTAGTATAAAACCACCTCAATTTAAATATAACACTTTTCCTGGATATGCATGGGTTCAAATGTGTGTAGCCATGACAGGTTACTGAGCTTTACCATCTGCTTGTTAACCAAGTATGACTTGCTGGTCTCATCCCATCCAAATTTCTGTTTATTGAATAGCCACTCTTTCATTTATATCCTTTCTCTAAATGTAGCTACTTACCTATCTGTCCTTTCATTTATCTAAATTTGTAATTGTTAATTGAAGAGTTTTGTTTAAAGATCTGGCTTATTTTTTCCCGTCAAGGTTTGGGTCAGCAAAAGAGAATTCCCGACGTATGAACTACGTTACATATTTGGATGAATTGGCGTCACAGATTAAAGTAAAGCCAAACATCCTGAAACTGCTTCTGACAGATCCAGTTTTGGCTCTGAAAGTTTTCTTTGGACCACTGAATTCTTATCAATATCGTTTAACTGGTCCTGGAAAGTGGGCTGGAGCAAGGGATGCCATTATGACCCAATGGGATCGTATCGAAAAGCCTCTGAGAACAAGAGGCAAACGAGAAAAGTCATGTTCTCCTGTGTTGACTCTTTTGCCTTTATCGATCTTGCCCTGGATCTTCTTCCTTGTGATTTCACTTTTAGCTTTTTGGATAAAAAGTTAAACATCTTCAGAAATTATGTAGGCTGGCTATAGTACCAAATGGTACAGGTAATCCTTATGGGCAATTTATATACATTATATATATGTATGTATCTATCTATATACTTTATTTACTTTTCTGGTGGCTTCCTCTAGACTAAAGTCAGGCAAAACCAATGGGTCACACTCTCAATGCATTGATGGAACCAACAGCTCAACCCTCTTGATAGGGGGTCCAGCTTACAATTAATATTTCACGCTACATGAATAAGTGTCAATTAATGGATATTTCTTACCAGACCATAGGCTTCTTCTTGCTAGTTCATCCAGATCCCTAGTCCAAAATAAGTCTAGGTTTAGGGATATGTAAAAAAAAAGAGAGAGGGGCTCTGGAGTTACTTTCTAATAATAATTACTTAAATAATTGTTTTGCATCTCATTTAGTGCTTACTCATAAGTGTGAGGTAACATGCAATACTAATTTCATCATGTATGCATCATGATTAGCTATTAGCAATTCATACAACACCCATAAAGAAAAATAAACTTAAGAATTGAATTATGCATAGATGCAATCTATATAATTAATCATTAATACACAAAAACTATATATATATATGATTTATTTGTGTAGTAATATATATATTGATATGTTTATACCATATGTGTATATATATATATATATATATATAAATATATATATACATACATATCTATTATAAAATAGGAAATGTCACATTAAGAATTCATTCCATATGGTCGTCTACTACCTAGATGAAAAATCCAATAATAGGCATTACCCTGAAAATTGTGTGTTCTGTTGTCAAGGGCTGAGATTGTGTCATTACAGCTATTGATGACACTGTATACCTACATACAGTATATTGTGACCACATGGAGTGGAGAAGTCCCTGCAAAGTATATTAAACGACAGTATTGGTTCTCTTCATTTTAGGTCTGTTTTGTATATCTTTCAACCAACATGCTTTTTGATTTGTTTTTAGAACAAAATGGCTTTTCCAGCTGTAAACCTTTTCACTGATTCAATCACTTTTTTATAGCCAGGATCTTGCCCTAATAAGGGAAACATTGAGCGTTAAAAGTAACAGTACCAAAAATAAATCATTATTTTTGAGTCCCAAAACTGATCAACATTTTTTTGGTTTCATGCATGGCTTATAGCTTTGCTCAAGAAAAACAGTTTGATTTTTAAAGTCAATTGGTATATTTCATGTTATATGTTTGAAGTGACAACTGGCTGCATGTAATAATCTGTTTCTAGCTGTTGGGTTTTCTATTATATTCTTTACAAAATACAATTAGTAGATCTATCTATATACAAATTTAGATCCAAAAATGTAATTTTTTCTAAATTATATTGCATAGAGAATTTTACATTTAAATTGTTTGCATTTTAGTTTTTACAAAATAATTTAGATCAATTTCGCTACCCTGCCATATGAATAGTAAATCATCTATGTATCGTCCATTCCAGGTGATAAATTATCTGCAAGCATTATTTTCTCTAAAAAAAAACCCTTTTTCTTTCCAGGCACACATAAATACATTTGCATATGAGGTCCAAAAATGGGACATACGGGAAGTATGCCTTAAGGACTATTTTCATAATCCTTGCAAATCTTGTATGTATTTAGCAGCCCCTCTGATTTAAAATAGGGGACTGTTGGGTGGTCAGGCTCCCCAGTATACCACTGCTCAATAGGCCAGTTAGATTTTTTTTGATATTATAGACAGAGAGAGGACATTTTGGAGCTGGAATTCATTGACCACATGGACTGTAGTGATTTCCATGTGAGAGATACATTAGCCTCCTCTGTTGGTTTAGGGGGGGGGTGTAGTTAGAGGTGTTAGAAGCCAGAGTTTTTTCGAGATGTATTACTTCTAGATTTATTATTGCAGATTTTAGGACTGTAGAACAATGGGACACACTCATACTCAAAAAACTTTTCTAAGCACATAGAAAGAGGCACATCAGGAGAGGAAAGAGGAGAAGGGAATTTGGGTCTTCACCTCCTAAAGAAGGCAATTCCATTGTACCAAAATGAGATTGCCCAGGGTGCAGTGTAAATTCATTGACTTTTTAGAAATGCCATTATTTTAACATATTTTTTCAATGTTGTTATTGAATAACAGTTTTAAAAATGAGGAATGCATGATTAAATGGTTGAGAAAACTTACTAGATAGATGTTATGTTGAGGGCACTGACTGTAATATCAGAATTCAGTTCGGCTGAAAATTTGATGGTTTGGTAAGAATCTTAATTTTAGCTATGGAAGTATTTAGAATGTTTCTACTTTATATTGCCAAGATACAAATAACAACTTCTTGGGTAATGTGTATTCATTGTTTTTGTTCTACATTGACAGTAACGCATAAACAAGTGCTTGGCATACATACGACCTACCATATTAAACTGCTTTGTAATAGAAGATGTACAATACAGATTACACATATTTTGACAGTTAAATTACTTATGTTGTCAAACAATTCAAGCCTGGGGCAGAATAATGCTAGCCCTACCCTGCAATTATTACAAATACTATTTCCCCACAGTAGGGGGAAAACCACTCTAGAGCTGGCCTGCACACATCTAGGTCCTGCTTTGCTTGCGACATTGGTACTACTTCTATAAGACACCCTGGACAGCCCCAGAGGTAGGGACACTCAGACGTAGGGGCCTCATGACAGAGGTGGGTGCAGGCACCACTTTTGAGGTTACCTTCCGTCTCTCTCATAACTTCTGTTGCTCCTTGCAGAAGCCTCCAGGTATCTGGTTGGTTGCGGTCACATGCATGGGGCATTATGTAAGGGGCTTGCCGAGGGTGACAACTCTTCCCTTATGAAATACATCTATGCCAGCATGGTGGTCAATATCTGTTTAAGTGGTATAAGTTATGTTTGGTTGGAATTGGGTATGGTACTTGTTTACATTGCCATAAAGGCAAATTATTGGTATAAAGTTACACAATTATAATGAGGTATGATGTTTGTAATAATGCTTTGGTGGTCTTTATTATGGTTAATATGCAAATTACATTTATATGATTGTCACAGTGTGGTTGAAAGAATGGCCTTCACTGTGGACATATTTATCCATAGCTGACTTTTAATAAACGATTGTTATGTATTAAGCATCGTCTGTGTCTCATTTTAAGGAGAAGGGGGCCACGATAAGCATTATCTCAGTAAAGAGTGACCAAGAATGTCACACACATGTTTTTGGTGGCAAAACTTCAAGCATACAAGGGAACATTTGGGTTCCGTCTATCTGGAGCCTACCCTTGCAGGACATGCCCAGGACAACCTGCTGACATCAGGGGGTGGTCCATCAGGAAACACCCCCATTTAAAGGTGAAATAGGCTGGTAGTGGGTGTGTCAGGACCCCGTTCCCACGACATGGAGCATTTGGGTGTCGATCCAGGGAAATGATAAAGCGGGCACTTCTCCCAGAGTCTCCCATTTTTGCCAGGAACGTGGCTGGTCAAGCTTTTTGAAAGTATGGTCAACAAGGTGCAAAAATATTTCCCCTTTGTGTACTGAAAGGGAGGTATCTATTGATGCTCATGGCAATTGTATGCCATTGTTACTGCATTAGCAAGGTGTCTTCTAGGCAGAAGTTTCAAGGCATACAGGAGTTTCCAGGCAATGTTGAGTACTGCAGGTATAGCGGTTGGCCAAGAAACTTAGTGCAGCAAATAAAAAACACATCATGCTTGTAACGGGTTCACCAAGAGAGCTGTAGTAACTCCCAGAGATCACCCACATGTATCCTCCTGTTGTCCCCGGAATCACTTCCAGCACCAGTCAGCATGTGCACCTTGGAACCCTGCTATGTGTACCCAATAAGTAGACACAACTACCTTGAACTGAGTACAGCAGGAATGAACAGTTTATTGTTGTAAAACATAGACTGATATAGCCACAGACCTTCATTAACATAAATTAACAGATACATGTAGACAACCCAACCTTTAATCCCCTTTAGCTACTGAATATCCCCCTGGTAGCCATCCTGTTAATGGGATTACTTTACACAATGGAGTTCCTGCCTGTTTGGCAGCCAGGCTGGAGCCATCTCTGAGTACCTTGGGCCCCTGTATGACAGGTCATTCTGTCACAATGCTTACTTCTCTTCTCTGTGAAGATGCCCAGCAGTGCCATCAGCTCAGCACTGGAAGAAAAAAGTGAGGCCAAAGTATACCCATCTATTATCCTGAGAAGTCAGAAGTGGTTTTCATGGATGACTTGAGGCCTAAAAACCATAGATCATGCACCAACACAGCTCCGGTGCAGCGGCCCCCCTCTAAGGGATTAACCGTTGGTGGCAGAAGGAAGCACGGCTTAACAGGATTACCCAGTCGTGGTACATGGCGTCCTGTCACACCTCCATGCCTCCCATCTCTTTCACCTTGCCTTATATTCCTCCATGCCTGCCATCTCTTGCCTCCTTTTTTGTCATATATTCATCAAGCCTTCCATCTCTACCCCCCTTTATGTCTTATATTCCTCTATGGAATATAATTTGTTTGGGCATGTTAGCACTAAATGCAGATTCTATATGTTTTTTCATGATTCAGTTGCAGTGCCTTGATCATATGTGTATGAATAATCTGTTAAATTTAATAGTGTTAACATAAAAACATTAGAAATTGCAGCACTCAAATCAGACAATGCCTTCTATTAGGCTTGTGCATCAGATTTCTCAGCCATTTGCATGCCTGCTCTTCACTGAATCTGATAATGACTTTGTTCCTCCCTTTCATGTCGAGAAGGGGCAGAGGATGATAAAATGAATATTATGCCCCCCCCCCCATAAAAAAACACATTTCTGTAGATGTCCATGAATCTTCCACAGCCTTTTTGGTGCTAAGTACCACCAAGTTCTATTTTCTCAAATAAATATGGTTCGTTCAGGAGTTGAATTTGGAGTCTTCAAAAAGCCTTAGACAGGGCCGGACTGGGACTGAAAAGCAGCCCTGGAAAAATTTGGAGACCGGCCCCATATAGTTTATCTCACGGTGAAGCTCTTATACCCACACGCACCCCTTATACACACCCGAGTCACACTATTCGCCATTCTTTTTATCTCATTATTTGTATTAAAATGCCAGAAAGCAAAAATGTTAAAAGGCCCTAATAAATGAAATACATTACACATAATGGGATCAAAACATTTACTACTGCGAACATTTTTAGATGAAAGAGTTCCATTTTATTCAGTGGAACAAAACATTGATCACATTATTCTTCACGATATTCTGGTAAGAAACTTTTATTTCTTTATTAATTCATGTAGACTATTTTTTTCCATATTTAATAAAAGCTATGATTGAGACATGTTTGGTTTTTATTTCCTTTCATTTGACAACCTACCCCCGAGTTATGCACCTCTGCCCCCAGGCTTGCCACTCTGCCCCCTGATATGCCTTCTAACCCCCTATATGCCACTCTGCCTCCAGAAATGCCTTATACCCCCTATATGCCACTCTGTCCCATGATATGCCTTCTAACCCCCTATATGCCACTCTGCCTCCAGAAAATGCCTTTTACTCCCTATGTCACTCTGCCTCCAGAAATGCCTTATACCCCCCATATGCCACTCTGCCTCCCTGATATGCCTCAACCCTCCTATATGCCCCTCTGCCCGTGATATGCCTTTTAACCCCCTTTTTGCCACTCCACCTCCAGATGTGCCTTTTGACCCCCTATATGTCACTCTGCATCCAGAAATGCCTTATACCCCTATATGCCACTCTGTCCCATGATATGCCTTCTAATCCCCTATATGCCACTCTGCCATATAGGGGGTTAAAAGGCATATCATGGGACAGAGTGGCATATAGGGGGGTATAAGGCATTTCTGGAGGCAGAGTGGCATAAAAGGGGTCAAAAGGCACATCATGGGGCACTCTGCCTACAGAAAAGCCTTATGCCCCCTATATGCCACTCTGCCTCCCCAATATGCTTTACACCCTCCTATATGCCCCTCTGTCCCATGATATGCCTTCTAACCCCCTATATGCCACTCTGCCATATAGGAGGTTAAAAGGCATATCATGGGACATTTTTGTTTACTTTTTATGGCAAGCCGATCCAGCTTGGCATATTAAATAAAAAATAATATATGCCACTCTGTCCCATGATATGCCTTCTAACCCCCTATATGCCACTCTGCCATATAGGGGGTTAAAAGGCATATCATGGGACAGAGTGGCATATAGGGGGTATAAGGCATTTCTGGAGGCAGAGTGGCATGAAGGAGGTTAAAAGGCATATCATGGGGCAGTCTGCCTCCAGAAAAGCCTTATGCCCCCTATATGCCACTCTGCCTCCCCGATATGCTTTATACCCTCCTATATGCTCCTCTGCCCCATGATATACCTTTTAACCCCCTTTATGCCACTTTGCCTCCAGATATGCCTTTTGACCCCCTATATGTCACTCTGCACCCAGAAATGCCTTATACCCCTATATGCAACTCTGGCATATAGGGGGTTAAAAGGCATATCATGGGACAGAGTGGCATATAGGGGGGTATAAGGCATTTCTGGAGGCAGAGTGGCATATAGGGGGACACACTTACATACACACACATGACGATTTTTTTTGTTTTTAACAAATACAAAAAAACATTATACAGTACAAAAAATACATTATTTTACTCACCTTCTACTTCTCTTGACTTCCTGGTAGCTGCACACTGTTCTCCTCTATGCGGACAGGATGCCACTGACCTGACATCCGGTGCTGCAGCAGTCTGAGTGCGAGGGGGCGGAGCTTCCACCTCACGCTGCTCCCATCACTATGCAGCCATCAGACTGCTGGGAATGTAATCTAAACGGCCGATGCGTGCTGATGCCGCCGGCCGGAGCTACTTTAACACTTTTTTTTTATTTATATGGTAAACTGGATCGGCTTGCCATATAAAGTAAAAAAAAAGTATTAAAGCAGAGGCGGCCGGCGGCATCAGCACGCAGCGGCCGTTCAGATTACATTCCCAGCAATCTGATGGCCGCATAGTGATGGGAGCAGCGTGAGGGGTGAAAGGTCAGTGCGAGGGGGCGGAGCTTTCACCCCTCACACTGCTCCCATCACTAGACGGCCGTCGCACACGACTGCTGGGTGCTGATGCCGGCCGGCCGCATCAGCACGCAGCGGCCGCTTTGATTAGATTTCGGGCAGCCTGGGGGGCAATTGCCCCCCTGCCCAGCCCGCCCCTGGCACCGAGGGAGGCGTTCAATGCCATTTGCAGCCGCTCAGCAGCTGTCTTCATTGTTAGTCTGCTGGCCGCCCAGCCCACGAACCTTCCGGCCCACCGGGAAATTTCCCGGTATCCCGGTGGGCCAGTCCTGCCCTGGCCTTAGACTAGTGATGATGAACGTTTTTGGGCCTGAGTCCCTATTCTGCCTCACTAACAAAGCTGTGAGATATGGGTTCCTGAGACCAACTGCTAAGTCTGTATTGGCCAGTACTTACACAATGAAAGTTCAGCAGACCGTGCCAGCTCAGCAAAACTGACATGTAAAGTTTTAATCTTCAGGCTGACAATCCTTGTAAATATGTACAGATATGCAGGTGAAAAGACAGTAGTTCTTGCTAACAAATCACATAAAAATGGCTGCTAACAGACAATATAATGAACAGCACCAGAATGAACCGGAAAGGGGAGGGGTTAGCTGAATACAACCTGACTAAGGCAGCCCTGCAGGGACAAATAACATAATAGCCAGTAGCAAACAGCATATAAATCAAATTGCAAAATAAACCATGAGTCATGAGACATGACAGTCCCCAATTTTCTGCATGCAATCAAGCTGCACACCTCAAAAACACACAAAAGCAGTTAGAAAAAAATATACACACTCCTCTATGCAGGTCGGCTTCAACTTGGGGTTTTCACGCTCCGTTAAATGGTTTTTTTTTTACCACAATATGATATTGGCTTTTAGCTTCTTTAGGTGGAACATAAGTGAATGTGGTTTGACTGGGTCATGTAAGTCTTTAACCCCTTCGCGACCTTTGCCGGTTCAGAACCGTCATAAAATTAAATAAGCTTAGAAAGTGATCAACGATCACTTTCTTCGCTTAAACGGCGTTACTGTAATGCCTCGATGTCGAGGCATTCAGTAACGCCGAGATCGGCATCGGGGGCCATGTCTGGCCCCTCCCCGGGGCGTCAACAGCCGCCATACATTGTATGGCGGCGGACGCCCGTTTTAAAAGCGTTTAGGAGGCGATCGACGATCGCCTCCTAAACTTAAATGGTGTCGCTGGAATGCCTCGATCAGGAGGCATCCAGCGACACCAAACACTTACCTTTGGATAGGCTGTGACCGCTCCGGAGAGCGGTCACAGCCGCAGCTGCCGGTGATCTTCGCCATCAAGCAAGATGGCGGCGGCCCGGGAAAATAAACAATAAAGATGATAGAGTTAGCTAGACGGTCTCCAGACCCTCTAGAGAACTCTGGCTCCACTTGCAGGTTGAATACAGGTACTGCATTCAACCATGCAAGTCAATGGAACCCAGCTTTCTAATCACTATGTGATTAGTAAAATATTCAAAAAAAAAAATAAAAAAAAATAAAAAATGGAAAAAAAATTAAAAAAAAATGTGCTAACATTTAAAAATAATTATGCAGTGATGTCACTAGATGAACCATCCAGTACATTGCAAAATGTGTAAAAAAAATATAAAAAAAGTATTAAAAAAAATAAAATAAAATAAAAAAATAAAGTTTATTATTTTGAGCAAGTGCTAAAATTTCTCAAAAATCTCAACAAAGAGTTAAAATAAAAGCACTTCAAATACCCAAGGGGTGTCTAATATATAAAAAAAAATGGCTGATGGGGTAAATTGGAGTGGCCAAGCTCAAAGATAGGGCATAGGTACAGACTGACCAAAATGGAGAAAAAAAGTGCACTTCCCAAATGTGGCATTTTAAATCTCAAACAACCCGACAAACCCATGCATGTCGGGTATCACTGCACTCAGGAGATGTTCCTGAACACACATTGGGGTGTTGTTTGACAGTGGCATATACCAGAACCTGTATATCTATAACTAAAGTACAATTTGTGTGGAAAAAAAATAAAAAAAAATACTATTACAAAGTTTGACAAAGTGTAGTTCTATAATTGGTGCATGGAAAGGGTTAAAATAACAGCATTTGGAATACCCTGGGGTGTCTAGTTTTCAAAAATATATGGTTTGAATGGGTTAAATTGAGTTAACCCGCTTCAAAGATATTCCAAAGAGGAGATGGAGGCAGAATGACCAAATGACCACCTGGATTACGCATGCCCCAAAAGTAGCCTTTTACCAGCCAAACAATCTGACAAACCCATGCATGTGGGGTATCGCTGTACTCAGGAGATGTTCCTGAACACATATTGGGGGGTTGTTTTACAGTGATATATATCAGGACCTGTATATCTATAACTAAAGTACAATTTGTGTGAAAAAAAAAAATAAAAAAAATTACTATTACAAAGTTTGACAAAGTGTAGTTCTATAATTGGTGCATGGAAAGGGTTAAAATAACAGCATTTGGAATACCCTGGGGTGTCTAGTTTTCAAAAATATATGGTTTGAATGGGTTAAATTGAGTTAACTGGCTTCAAAGATCTTCCAAAGAGGAGATGGAGGCAGAATGACCAGATTTGTTAAAAAAGATTTGGAAATCATAAAACGCTGCTTGTACTTATTGCCCTATAACTTACAAAAAACAGCAAAAAAACATAAAAACATTGGGTATTTCTAAACTCAGGACAAGTAGTAGAATCTATTTAGCTAGTTTTTTTACTTGCTTTTTTAGGTGAGTAAAAGATTTTTCAAATAAAAGTCATAAAATGTGTTTTTTTTCAATTTTTCACCATGTTTTTTTTATTTTTTTTATAGTAAATAAGATGATATGATCAAAATAATGGTATCCGAAGAAAGCCCATCTTGTCCTGAAAAAAACAATATATAACTTATGTGGGTACACTAAATGGGTGAGGAGAAAATTACAGCTGAACACAAGCACCACAAAAGTGTCAAAACAGCTGCGGTCCCACAGGGTACAAAACGAAAAATGAGCCCGGTCTTTAAGGGGTTAATATTCCAAGGTACTACATTACAGAACAAACATAGGCTAATCTAAGAGCCTTAGGATAACATATAGGACTATGACAGCTTTGAGCTCTGTCCCATAGGCCTATCGCCCTCCACTGGATATATTACTATATAAGATTGCCTATGAATTATGATATACAAGAAAAAAGCAACTGTGTGTGAGATCCAGAAGCTAGAAGACATATCCAAAGCTTCAGCTGAGCAAATAAAAGTTTGTTTTACATCTAAAGGGTACCAAACATTAGGAACTTGTGGTCCAAGAGTCAGTTAACGTGGTCAGTTAGGTAGAGTTTCGATGAGTTGTTTGTCCTCCGCTTTGCATCTAAACACTTGGCAGTGTCCTGGTACTGAATCTGAAGTCTCACTTGGGAAAACTATGCAAATCTGCTCTTCTTGTTGTATAAAGCCGCACAGACAGTTAAGAAGCTACTGCACTTTTCTGTAATGGATGCTGATTAATCTTGGAACAGGAGAAGGGGGTTGATTCCTAAAGCGCAGGGACATTTACATTAATATTGTGCACTGTGCATTGAAGATTGTCCAGGTTGGACTCATAGGTAGATACACGTGAGTTTATCCAGGCAATTGGAGTGAGATACTAACGTTTCCAGGATAGTCTATTGACACTCTCATTACGTCGAATTTGGAGTCAATTCCACTACTTTTTGTGCACAAATGTCCGCATCTGTGCCTTATTAGTTTTGTGGAGACGGAGAGTTTGGCCAGCAGGAGTCTAAATTCTTCACTGGAACATTATCTCTTTTTCTATTTTTTTCTCTTTGAGGTTTGGCGGACATGGTTACCTGTGATTTACGATAGCATATTTCCATAGAACAAGTTCAAGGATCTGCACAGAAAGAGTTAGGGTATGAATTGCGAAATGAAGGGCTTCTGGCCAAACTAACAAAGTTAACAGGGCTTCCTGCCATCTATGTTGGGTGCCAGGCTGCAGAGTTATAAGATATGCTCTATCTGTATAGCTGTTTTAAAAGTTCTGTCAAGTTCTGTCAAGTAGGTGCATGGCTGTTTTTGGTGGCAAAACTTCAAGCATACATGGGAACATTTGGGTCCCGTCTATCTGGAGCCTACCCTTGTGGGACATGCCCAGGACAACCTGCTGACATCAGGGGGTGGTCCATCAGGAAACAGGTGAAATAGGCTGGTAGTGGGTGTGTCAGGACCCCGTTCCCACGACATGGAGCATTTGGGTATCGATCCAGGGAAATGATAAAGTGGGCACTTCTTCCAGAGTCTCCCGTTTTTGCCAGGTATGATCTTAAGGATGTAGATGATCAACGTGGTTGGTCAAGCTTTTTGAAAGTATGGTCAACAAGGTGCAAAAATATTTCCCCTTTGTGTACTGAAAGGGAGGTATCTATTGATGCTTATGGCAATTGTATGTCCTTGTCACATTTATCAGCAAGGACACTTCAAGTATTATGTGTACAACATGGCTGATCAAGCCCAGTGTAAAGCACATACCACACAGCCACAGCCTGTCCCCGTATGTCACTCTAGAAGGGGAGAGGCAGGCGTGCAGCAGGGTGCTGTTTCTCCCACATCTGCCTTCAGTCACCACCTCCGACATCTAATTATTTGCTCCCCATCATGGGGAGCAGAGTTCCCAAAGAGGAGCAGGGCAGGCTTACAGTCAAGCATGCTGCACCATCCATTGATAACGGTATCCAACATGAAGTTCAAGGTGGTGGAGCCTGCAGCAACCGCAATGAGGTTGCTCATGGTCCCCTGCATATGGCACTCAGTTATTCAGATGCGCCTGGTGTGTTACTTGCTCTGGGCTCCTGGGCTGGTATGGTAAATATCAGAATTTCAAATTTTGGGCTGGTCTGGGAGAAGAGATGAGAGTCTATTTTCTAACATTTTCGAGTACAATTTAATATCATTGTTCAAGTGAAGTTGGCCTAAAGTTTGGGCAACAGGCTAGTTTCCTGCCTGACTTAAAAAGTGTCAGAATTCTGTCCTCCAACATTTCTTTTTTCAAACCTGGAAATGAATACTTACAGGTAGGGTATTTCCTTTTGGAAAGATTTATTTAATATAACATTATAAGGATGCCAATTAGCCCAGCCATCCAATAGAATGTACATCCAGGGATACAACTGTCCAATTAGATGTTTTTCTGTGTGATATGGTGCTATACGCCAACATAAGTATTTGTCAATGGGACAAAAGACTAAAGTCGAGATATGAGCTTTGAGTTTTTTATTGTATCTGGCTTCTTCACACTCCTACTTGTTGTTTAATAGATGTGTCAAGAAATTCATGACTCAAGATTTTGTGCCACTACCTGAATTTGTTTTACCATGTTTTTATGTGCAATATCACATATAGTCACCAGAGTGCCTAAAGTAACGAAAGAATTAGATATTCTCTATATGTCTTTTTTGAGCTTTCAATCAATTTAATGTTATATAATGTGATTTCGCACAGTTGTGGATAGTGTGTATTGAGTACTTGCTTTGCGTAATGTGCTTAAGGCTACTTTATTATTTGGTCACTTATATAGTAACCTAGCAATTCAATAGGTTACATGCTTAGGCACAAAGCTTCCTTTTTGTTTTGAGTGTTTCAATCTTTGCGGCTTGGGGGATAATAATCTGCAGTGTTTTAAAGCTCTTGACACCTAGCTAATGCAAAATCCCTGAGGTTTAGAAGTAGTACTGCCACTCTTGCTAAAGGATGACCTCTTCCCCCTACCACTTTGACCTCATATCCTTCCACTGCACGTCTATATCCCTTACACAAGGTTTTATTTTAAGGATGGGTGTCCGTGGTCTTTGAACCTTTAAACTTAAAACTAGCAGTTAAGGGACTGTATAGTTACATCTTATAGTACTCACTGTCATATTACCTTATATCTAAACTTGTCATACTCAATAAATAGGTTCCAATGCTGGGCAACCATAAGTAAGAACTTATTCCACTAGTGTTTAGTTATACAAACTGGGTCAGAAACTACTTTCAGACTCAAGTCACCAAAGATTAACTTGCCAAGTGGGATACAGTCCAAGTTAAAAAAACAGACAAAAACCATCTGTTCCTTAAAAATGTTTCTGTTTCTGTTCCAGGGGTTCCTGGAATTTCACAAGCTGGCTTCCAAATGCATTCTTATAAGATTTCTGCGTCAAGAATTAAGTTTCTATTAGGCCTAATTTTTAAGATGAAAAAGACACCACATTGAATAAAATTTATGTTTCTATAAGAGTCCAAATGTCATCAGTTTTCCACTGCTTAAAGTAAAAATAGAGCCAAAATAGTAGACTTATGCAATCAGATTTGTACAACGCTTAATTTGAACAAAATCTGTCAAGTTGAGTAATTCACACAAATGTCCAAAAATTAGGAGGGACCCCCAACAAATGTAAATCAAGAAGAAAGCCCGAATTGGCATTTTATAGTTTTTTTTCACTCTCATTCACTCTTTCAAGCTCTTTCTTAACATCTCCCCACCTTCTCTGCTGAATGCTTTTGTATCCGTGTCTCCTTTTCCTTCTCCCACTTCTCCCCTTGCCTCTTAGTTTTCTGTCTCTTGTGAATTTTTTCTTTGTATTCCAAGAGGCAAGAATAATGCAGACAGATTCATGGAGATAGAAAGGTACAGAAAAGAATGGAAAAAGCCCCCCGAATAAACATACATTGTCCGAAAACAAATGGACCAAAAATGAAATAAAAAAATTAATCAGTGTGAAAATAATCCCATAAATAATGTTCTAGAATATTTTAAACAATATCTTAGAAACAAGTTTTCTACTTCTCTAAATAAAGCCGATGAGAAGCACAAACTATTTTTGTTTAAAGGTGGAAGTTATTCTAATTTGGCAACCTATATCTCAAAACAAACCAGGACTTGTGTGTGTGTGTGCTTTTATCACAATTTTGGTTTGGAGACTTTTGTATTATTTTACTATTCTTTTTTCCATTTCTGGTCATGTTATGGTAAATATCAGGATTTCTATTTTTGGGGGGGGCAGTACTCAAGTTTGTGTTTTATATTAGTTTTAGCTAGTTGTTAACTTTTGTGCCATGAAACAACATGGGCTATAATAACGAAGAGGCATCTGTTGCATATATGTTGCATGGGGCAAGTAAATTAAAAATTTGATTTGGAATACCTTATAAAAAAAATTCTTCAACATGTCTTGAAGACGTACCAATTGCAGATTAAGGGATTATGTAGAAGTATTCCATTAGGTATATATTATATATATCGACTAGCTCGAGCAATATCACCAAAAATAGTCTAAAAAAGAAGTTAACTTTTTATCCCATCTAGTTATTTTATTATTACGAATGGGAAACAAATGTAAAAAAGAAACAGAAACAAATACAACCGTATAAATAATTAAATTGAACAAATCTGTAACATATTGATCTCATTATTTAATAATATCATAATACTATAACATGGTTACATTTGGTAATTTCATTTTGGCTACATTATATGTGCGTTTGTTGCCACTACAGTTTCATCAATCTCTATAATTGCAGTTTCAAAAAGATACCTAAACTGTTTTTGACACTTTTCTGTCAAGTATTAGGGTAGAAGAGCATGATCTTGGCATGCTTAAGATAAGCAGCACAATCTGATCTTGGCCCAGACCCCAGCCTTGACTAACCCCGAGGAAAACTGAATTTCCTTGCACTGTAAGAATAATCCAAATAATTAGCTTCCACTGATATAAGAAACAAGGTACTTGATTTTACTGCTATCGTCAAAAACAAAATGTCGATAATAGTTGCCAAATGTCAGTTTGCCGCACAAACTATTGCCAGTTCCGAACCTAGATCTACATCCATGGAAGCCATAGAGAAGACAAAGTGCATGTGCTATTCTATTCCAATACCTAACGTCTAACGTCTAGATGTAACACAGGCTCTGGCTTCCTTTCCATCACATTTGTTGAGCCTTCTTAAAGCCTATGCTGCCTTGTCCAGCTATATATTTAGCACCTAGTCATTTAAGTACCAAAATGATGCACCATACATTACTTAGATACAATATTATTTGTCTATGTAGTTTTGGTAAGAGTGCTAAAATAAAACAAAGCAATTAGTACTTGTTATCAGTATTCCTTAAAAGTAAAGGATGACTGGAAAAAGTCTGGCAAAATAATGCACCATTATTAAAATCTAAATATAAAGGAGAAAACCTTCTAAAGAAGATCTCTATAATTCACACTCTTAATATTTGTACACAAATACTGAAAACAGCACAACTAGAGCACAAATAGCTCCAAGGAAAAATGCCATTCCCATAGATTTAGATTCATGTTGTTTCACGGTTCGAGTTTTCATTGGTTTTATGATGCGATCCCAGGTGGTCATGATCTGCTTCCTGGCTTGTGGCCATTTCCCAGGTCCAACAAGACGGTACTGTGCTGGTGTGCAGGGTCCAAACAAGACTGCAAGGGCTAAAAATGGGTCTGTGGGGAAAAGCTGTAAAATATTAGGTTTGACCTCCATGTCAGTTGCTAGTTCATCCAGGTATTCAATGTAATCCAGCTGTAAACCACTCTCCCTTGATGTGCCAAACCTGTAATGAATAATAATAAATAGTACAATGCCTTCATTTCATTATATAATGTTTGGAGATACATGTTTTAATAACTACAAGAAAGCAGTATATACATGGGTGGATGACAGGTTCACATTCTTCTTATAGACCAAATGAAATTAAGATGCATTATTAATCGAGGCTGAATGTTTTACACAAGAACACACGTGTACTATATAGGAGTGATAATCTCTAAGATATAACGCTCTACTGGGAGCTGCATACGGATATCAATACTGATGTACCACGGTCTAATACAAGCCAAGAAAAGAGTGAACTATCAGAAGAATGCACCAAATCACCATGCCAAGTATATAAACTTTTAGTCCATTATGTTATGCTCAACAATAATCACATTTTGCTGAGCAAATATTTGGGGCGCTCTGTCCCTTTTTCAATGTGATAGCTCTAAATCTCCCTTAATTGTGACCTAATGCATTTAAAAAGAGCCAGATCACCCAGGAACAACAATAATAGTTTCTATACTTATTCTGTGGTGTATGTGTCGAATATTTAACTTTTATTGAAAGCACACATACATTTTATACACTTGGAAGTTTTTGATGTGAAAATTCCAATTTGCCGGATTCAGAGTAGATTTCATTGTGCTCCATTCATAACTTCCTATATAATCTTATTTCTGTTTTATCTCTGCGTTAAAAAATACAATTACAAATGTTTATTAAAGGCCATATTACCCTCTTAAAAATGATTGGATTTGATGCATGATCCAGCTATATGCTACACACCGTCTATGTTTTTTGTTATTCCTCAGGCAGAGCCATTAAACGTCAAGAGTCTTATGAGTATGACATTTCATTTTCATTATAAGTGCTTGAGTAGGAATGCAAGTTTAATAAAAGGAAACATAGAATTACTTTTTTTTGGTAATCTGCTTTTTCTTTTCGATATCAGCCATCACCTCTTTGAAAGATGGAAATTTACACAAACCTATAAGGAAAAATAAAATCATTGGTATATACTATTTTTGGCTATAAATTCCTAAATGTGGACATAAACATGTATTTCTGTTAAAATATATCTTTGCAAAATATGTAATAAAAAATAATGATTTTATAGGAATCTTACCTTTAAAGACTCTGGTGACCCATCTAGCTTGGATCTCTGCAGTGGACATAATAGGACCAAGGGGCTGGATAAGCCCAATAACACCCAGAGTGGGCTTCTCCAAGCTTGCTGGAAAAATGCTTCTATACAAAGATGTTTTATTGTTTTCAACTTTTATAATAGACTCATCCAAAAAGGGAAATGAGAAGTTATACCCCGTGGCAAATATGATAACATCAATGTTTTCTGTAGTTCCATCATCAAATTTGACTGAATTCTCAGTGAATTCTATCACCTCTGGCTTCACCAACACAAATCCACATGTTATCCGACTTGGCAGTTCATCGTTTAGCAAGGGCTCTTTAAACTGAGTTCTGCACAAAAATGTTTTTGATTAGTACGCATGGATTATACTACTTCTTGTTCAGACAAATGTAGGTGAATGCAACAATTTTGTTGCTTTGTATTTCTAAAAAAAAACCTAAAAACCATACAATGTGGCAACACATAAGGAGCTATTTGGCCTGTCTTATCAGCTTCATCCTCCATTTGTGACTGGACTTTGTGACAGGACTTCTTTTATGTCAGGGAGACTTATCAAAAGTGTGCTTTAAGTCTCTCGTATTAACTTCTTTCATTTATAGACAACTATTCTGCTTATCCAAAACACTAAACAAACTTTTATTGTTATTATTATTTGGGAGAGGGGCTTGGTGACTCGGAAGTCAAAATGAGCTTTGTCAGAAACACTTGAATATTTTGACTTTAAGTCCAGTAGAGCAGTGTGATAAACTCATATTCACCAAACATTTTCCCAGAAAAAGGTAACTTTAGGGGAGAAAAGAAAGACAGAGGGATGTGTCTTGAAGAGGAACTTTCAATCCTAAAACACAGACATTTATGGGCATGCATTGCCACGCAAAATGTTATTATAATACAGAAGGTATCCTATGGACATTTACTGTTTTAGCTGATGCTAAGAGGCAACATTATGCACCCTGGAAAAAAGTATGCCAGCAAGCAGGATTAAATACAGACAAAAAGACATAGGAGTTCATGAATACTTTCAGAAATCTCGATCAACCTTTATATGTTGGAGTAAAGACAAAAGCTGGTTGCAGGGCAAGATATGGTATTTTTAAGCTGGAGGATCACAGGCTTAGATTTATTGTGAGGATTTTTATTTCAATGAACAAATGATGGGCAATAGACTTTCGACAGGTGCATTATAGTTCAATATAGCGTGGGGCTTTAATATTTTATAGAACAATAAGGTTTGAGGTTCCATAGCATGCAGAAGAATGGTCTTCATGCCTGAACTCCAACCAGCCTTGCAACTCCAGTTGATATTTTTTTTTAAATCTCACAATTACCTGTCATAGGGCTGAAGGCCATAGTTGGCATGGTCAAACCATCCATTCACTTTCCTGTCAATTAACCAGCTAACAACAGATACAGGAAGTATATTACGGAACCAATTTTGAAACCGTGCTCAACCTTGCTCAAAAACACGACTCATTACCCAGGATCCTCTTCTTGTGCTAAGAAACACCTGAAAAACATCTAGGTTACCTTTGATATATTTAGCTAATACTTTATATACTTATATTAGCATTTTATATTAATCAAGTTACATGAGAAATCATCATACCAACCAACAAAGAACCTAGTCCTAGCAAAATATTGCAAACAAAAAGGAACATATATTATTAAAATAACATTTTATTTACACAACAATGCAACAAACAACAGATTTGTGTCTTAACAATTTTTATTTTATGTACCCTTTTAGCATACGTGTCATGAATGAATTAATAATTCTAAACTGAGCCTTCAATACAGTATTATCACTGATACCCAGAATGGTAATTGATTGAATGATTGTAGCAGGATCTCAAGATAGCATAGTCAAAGAATATGTCACATTGTGGATAACATAAAGCATGTTACCTGAGAAGCAGTTCGGCTGAGTTCAACAGCAATATCGCACCCTGTATTTCCCATTCCTACTATGAGAACCCGTTTCCCTTTGAATCCTTCAGCAGTCTTGTATTCTCGGCTGTGGAAGTATTTACCTTTAAAAACTTTTATACCTGCGAATCAGTGAGAGAAATATTGTTAATCCAAAATGAGTGCGTACCTGAACATCATAACGTTTCATAAACAGATCATTCTGGTTGTCCAAGAATACTGTGTTCTGTTCATTCAACAATTTGTAGGAATTGAAAACTTTTAATGCTTCAAGATGTTCTTTGGTAGGAAGCTGTGACAAGCATGGAACGAAATGGATTGAGGGTGCAGAGGTTTAGTGGACCATTGATGTGGTTTTGGTGTGTGAGGGGACCAATGTAGAGTAGGAATGTGTGCATTATTTGGCTAGCTAAACAGCATTCATTTTTTTTGCACATTTTACTGTTTTACTTGGAATTGCTCATATATATACTGTATAGATTTATATAAAATGGTATATTGGAAATGTATAGGTAAATACATTTTTGACTGTATAACATGCCAGAGGAAAGACATTATCTTGAAACAGGGCCGGCCGAAGACTTAACGCGGCCTGGGGCGAAGTTTAAAATGATGACGCCCCCCCGGTACTTATCTTTAAAGAGTCCTAGGCGAATCTCCCTGCTCTGCCACGGTGCCGGCTTGTAATGCTGAGCGCCGGAAATTGACGCCACTTCCGGCGCTCAGCATTACAAGCCGGCACCGAGAGACCGAACAGGGAGACTCGCCTCAGAGGAGAGAGAGGGGCGCCGAGCGGGTAAGCGAAAACCACTCGGCGCCCCTCTCTCTCTCTTCCGCTTCAAAAAAAAAAACGCTTGGGGCGGCAAAGTGCCGCCTGGGGCAATTGCCCCAGTCGGCCCCATTGTAGGGCCGGCCCTGTCTTGAAAACTAGCAAACGTAATCTACCTGGCCTATAGAATAATCATGTTTAACAAATGTGTTCTTTCCATGCCTCATGCAGTGCAATTGTATCGCTTTATTAGTGGATAGCAACTAACGGGACTAATGGGAAAAAAAACATTAAGATACAAAAGCAACTATTTTTGTAGAAGCATAACTAGTTTCGTGTTTGGGCAGTGAAAAACACTGAGATATTTTTAAATATGTTAATTAATAAGGTTTGTTGTTGCAAATATAAAACAATTTTAAATAATCTCTATGAAAACATACATTTTCATTACTCACCTGGAAAAGCCTCCAGTGGATAATTTGGTTCAGTGTGGTGACCAGAGCAAACCATGACAGCATCAAAGATGGCTGTCTCTTGCTTTCCATCTTTTTCTGTAGTCACTTCCCACTGGCCTGTACTCGAGAAGTCAGGGGTTTTCTTCACACTCCGAATGAGTGTCTGAAAGAAAACCCGCATAGCAAACACATAAACATAACTATCCATTATACATAATTATCTTAATATGTTTAATATTTGTTTTATTAAATAAAAAAAAGCTTATTCAAGTTTCACTTTTCAATAATATAGTGATTATAAAGTGATCTTAATTTTTCAGACAGATGATGATTGTCGTGAGATTAATTTCTGATCAATGAATGACATTTCCTTTTTACCCTGAACTTGATATATTTCAGTAGTCCAAATGCTTCTGCATAATTCCGATAATAGTCCAGCATTCTAGTATTGTGGAGGAAGTTGGGGGTGTTATCTGGGTGTGGAAAATCACTGTAACACATCAGTTCTTTACTGGTATTGCTGACAACGGACTGGTAGATACTGGCTCTTCCATTTTCCACATTTGGCTAAAAACAAAACGTGAAGTGATACATTAATATAAGAGTTAGAGGCTTTTTTTAACCAGAGTGGTGTCCTTATACAGATACAGTTATTGTTATTATTTATCTTTGTCACTTAAAAATTTAGTTTAATGTAATAAAGCTAAGTGTATTATACACTGCTGCCATGTGCTTTAATGTATATCACCTTATAGCCTACATTTCCAGGAGGTCTAATAAGACTTCTGTGAGTAAGAAGCACTCCAACTGATTTCCCTGAGCAATCTTTCTATGCTGCAGGTCTGGAGTTGTAGCATCTTCAGTAGGTAAATATTTTTTGGGCGAGGTAGGTATAGAATAAATATGAAAGAACTTATTAATTTACCCCATCGTGAAGCTGTCTGGGACAGTAGACTCTCCATTTATTTATTTATTTTGCCTTTGTTAAAATGCAAGGTTGTTCACATATGAAGCAACAATCAGTTTACTACACCCTATAATATAATTATAACGTGTTCCTAAATTGTAGAAATACCCATGATACTCAGAGACTAAGACATGCCCTTGACTCTCTATCTATACCATACTTTAAAGGTGCTGCCCCCCTTATTCTGCCTTCTGCCTTCTCGGGATAAAAAATCAAGTGAAATTTTCCATCATTTATAATTTCTGTGAATAAAACTTCATTGTAGTGTCACACAAAAGTAGGCACTGTTAGGCTGTTGCCATAGAAATGGAAAAATGCTTCATAAAAGCGTGGCTATGTTGTTTTCCATGATCGGTAGTTATTTGAGGAAAGACTAAAATGATAGATCTGGTAACATCTTAACTAAGGAAGGTCAGTGACTTTACTTACAGTGTACCTCCAAATCCCACCAATATCATCACTTCTTTCAAAGCAGGTAGGCTCCAAACCCTCATCGAGACAGCATTTCAGAGATGTCAGACCACTGGCTCCTGCTCCAATAATTGCAACCCTCATTTTCACCATTGCATAAGAGTACTAGAAGACCGACATAGATATAGTGATACACATTATTTACAAAAAATAAGCTCGCTTCCACCAAAATTAAATAGGCAACTTCAGTTTTGTGAACCCAGAGTTAAGTCATATAGCGATGTTGTAAAGTACCGTATATGTGCCTGGGTTTACCATGAACTCTAATACTATATCCAATGAACACTTATATTTTGTGTTATATTTTTGTGCTAATGTTAAGATGTTGGTAGAGTAATTTATATATCAATAAATTGATGTCCCATAATAAACCAAAAAGCACGAAGAGAAACCAAAATAAAGTGGGGACCGACAAACAATGATGAAAGTTCGGTAGACTGCCCAACACGTGTTCCACCTTAACGGCTTCATCAGGGACTCAGAAACATGTCGAGTTGTCCCCGAACTCTCTCTTTCTCTCACCTTACTCTCACCTCACTCTCTGTTGTGTTAATCCTACTAAATATAACATTTAAGTATTGATTGGTGAATATTTACTTTACTGGAAGATCATTCATTTGAAGCTCTTCTAGAACCTTAACATTTTGTTACAGCTCCATCAAATATATTAGTAATCAATCAAATAGTAGCTATATCCTAAACATACCAAGAAGGTAAACACGTTATCCAAAACAGGAAAGTATTCATTCTACAAATACTTTGTGGTTTTATTTAAGAGTTATTAGTTATTGTGGTCACACTTATACCTTTTTCTAGGTAATATTATTTTGAAAAATATCAAGACCAAAAACAAAAGACTACTCAAAGAAAAAAGAAGAATGAGTGATTGAGAAAACTGAACCAAAGATTGGCTCAGATTTAATATAAAGAATTTTTTTCACCTAAGAATGCCAGATACCTGGAATAACCAAGGCACTAGGTAGGTAACTAAAAAATATGAAATGTTTAATCTTCATTATTTTATAACACAAATTATACTTAAAGGATAGTTTTCTATATACTGGTTTCCTCTTTGAAGCAGACAGTTAACGAGTATTTCCAGACCTGGACATATATTCCAGAAGCCGTTAGATATAAACCTACATATGTAACAAACAAAATAAAAAAGCAAGAGTGCCCAGTATCTGCCCAGTGCCAGATATTTTCCTCTAAAAAACTTTATAGAAAAACAGCACTATGCATCACAGCTTTGTTGATTTTTCTAGAAAATAGTTCTGTGCTATTTTTATTGATTTATGCCAACCCTGTAACTGCTTGTTATAGCGCATGTAACTAATATATTAAGTTTATACTTACGCTTTTTGGTGAATAAGACTGGTGCTTCCTTGATGGTGCCAAAGAAGTTGTGTCACCGATAAGTCTGTAACTTTCTTTTTGAAATCAGCCTCAAAGAGTGCTCCTCCTACATAATGAAGTCATTAAAAATTAGTGTACTGAAGGAGGATGGCAACAATAGTAAGCACTCGGTGAACTAATATGACCCTTCATTTAAAAAAACTATAATGATTTCAATTTCATTTTTTAGATTTGTTTTCTAACATTCTCTGAATATCTCTTAAGTTTTAGTAGTGGCTGGGAGTACCCAACAACAAAAAATGTAACTGGTTCATAAATATTTGTACAGTAAGAGGACCATGTTGACCATTTTCTTAAGGACACAGACATATTGTGATGTGCTGCCCTGCACCATGTGAGATGTATAAACTCAAAGAAGGGAATCGGTAACCTGCTGGGTAGGACTGCACAGAGATTCATAATAAATGTATATGTGTTGGAGAAAAATTGGTCGGTGCTGATACCCATACCTGGGAGCTTCTCGGCTCCAGCTACCCGGAGCTTTCCCACTGCACATTATTTCTGACGTTGGAGACGTTCCCGCTGATGGCATGCGGAAACACCACCATTTCAAGGAAAAAAATGGGAAAATGAGAGTTCCCAGGTATTCTGATACCGTAATGTACAGATGCTTACAAATTATCCAAATTTTTATATTATTTACATCTTAATTTATCCTTTATAAATCCAATTGTTAATTTGCAGATAAATATTGAAAACTGACATATCTATATCTTCTACAGAGCACAAACACTGCTTTTAATGTAAGCTTTATTTGCTTTTGCAGGATAATATTCCCTTTACAATGTACATTTGTCCACTGTACACAAATGTAAATTCACACTAATCCAATATAAATACAAAATCAACTGTGCCTAGAATTGCAAGATCATTTTTGGGTGTTCCACTGCACACACCATGTATTAAGAAGGGAAGGTCCAGGTATCATGCTGACTTTATATTCCGTCATGCCACTTACAGCTGGTACATGTTAACTATTTGCTGTATGGGGTGAGAGAGATCTAATTGATATATAATTCTACGTTCTGTATTTCAGTCTGATGGAATGAGAGTGGTGTCGGAAATGGGATATATTTAGGAAAAGGGGATTCCAGGTGCCGACACACCTTCGTCTAGGGGTAAATAGCTTAAATCCATGTAGCTCGAATAATCAGAAGAAAATACTTCTTTGATAGGAAAATGGAGGGGCTAATGCTGTGCTGAAGTCTATGAAAGGCACACAGTTCTTATAGGGACAATGACATCACGTTTACAATGTAAGATCAAAAGCCTAAACAAAACCAAACACACTAAACAAAAGCTTCAGGTTTTTTTTACAAATCTTATCACACATTATTTACAAACAGACCCTACAGACAATGCAATACACGATTTACAATTTCCCTTTGATGTGGGCTTTAGGGGGTTACATTTGCACTTAAATAAGTCTCTGTCCTTTCTGTGAGCATGTGATTTCAACTGGCCAAATATTGTTTAGTTAAGTCAGATCACTTTAACTCCTTTTACACCTATAATGACTGTAATTTATATTTTTAATGTAAATATGTTATAATGCTCCTAAGGTGTCTGACATAGTCTGCATGCTACCTCCACAAGTGGTTTATCATTAAAGGTTGTGATTCAGAATATGTGCTCAAACCCTTCTTCAAAGTAGAATGTATATGTTATTTGTTCATGTCAGTTTTGTTTCATGACTATTTTCCCCCAAAACACCATGGTTTCCCATGCTTGGCCGGTGAGTCTGGCTTTGCTTTTTACATTCCGGAATACTACATTCCCCCTGCATGATATCGTATTCTAAAGCTAAAAAGTTAGAGAGGTCAAAAAATAATTTTGCAGTTTATTAACCCCTTAAGAACACAAATATTTTACACTATTTTACTCTTGAGCATGCTAGGGTTTTCAGCATTTTTGCTATGGCTCCTGCCCTCTTGTTTATTTTATTATTTTATATTTTTCAGGACAACTAGAGGTTTTTTTATATGAAACCGTTCCCATTTATACAGTATATGCTATAGCTGAGAAAACAAAATATGTGGGCAAAAAAAGGAAAATTATTTATATTACAGAATATTACAGAATATGTGCAAATACAGAAAAAAATATAGATGTGTATTCAACATTTTCTGGATATGCCATGTTGTTTTGGATGGAATGGGGTCCAAATTGGAATATGCAGATTTCCATTTTTCAACCATTTTTAGCAATCAATTTACAGGGCCCATGTCTCATCTGGGGCAGTATGATGGTTGCATATTACATCTTAACTCAAGAAAACAATATATTTGTCAAGGATGTGTCGGGGTCGGAGCACAGCGCAGAGAGACACTGTGTACAACGAAGTCATGAAAGAGTAAATCGTATTATCAAAGTCCAGTAAGCCAGCCAAGGGTCAAAATCCGTGAAATCCAATATAGCAAGGTACAGCAGCAAGTGTTAATCCAATAATCAAAGTCCCGAAAGCCAGCCAAGGGTCAAAATCTGTGTAATCCAAATTAGAAACGTTCAGCAGCAAGGGTATGGGATACAGCAAGGTACTTGAACAACCAAGTACTGAATGTACAGGGTTGCAGGTTTAAATAGCCCGCCAAGCTGCAACACCTCCCAAAACCCCTCCTTCCCCCTCCAGTACTGTGACTGTCCGTCACCCCCTAACTCCGCCCCCCCTGGCTGCCCACAGCGGTGTCGGACCGCAGGACACGCCCCCGTCATTCCACTCGCCCCGGAGCTTGCCGCCGCAACAGAGGCCGGGGATGTGGCTTGCGGGTCGTGGAGGCAGTCCATGACCACGTGGTACACGACCGAAGATGTGGGTGCCGCGTGGAGTCCCCCCCGGGCGAAGACCTCTCACAGTGTGCATTCAGCAACATCATCTGAGTCAATCAATGTCCCGTATGCTTAGGTTTGGCATGGTTATAGGACATTAGACAAAACTGGAACATGCGCATTTCATTGAGGATGGAAAATATGCATCCTCATTGGTAACTAAGGGACTATCTATCTATCTATCTATCTATCTATATATACTGGAACGAGGATGCCCATATTGCCATTAGTGTTAAAGGTTAATGAATAAATAACTACTCAAACAAAGGGAGGGGAAATAGAAGCTTAAATAAACAATGCCCATAATTACAGAACCTTTTTGGGCGTTACTCTGCATGCACTTTATATTAGGAAGGGAAGGTTCTGGTATTAAGGTAGAGTTGATATTTCAAGGTATAAATAAGTTACTGCAGCTACACCTTAGGTATAGGTGTAGCATGTAAAATTCATGGGTATTCTGCATTTCTGCATTTTAGTCAGAGAGTCAGGTGGGGACATCACAGCCCATGGACTGTAGCTTGAGTGCCAGCCAAGCTGGATTGCTGTTGCAGTTAGAGGTCAATTGTTTTCAGAAACTTGTAGTTATTTATTATTCAGTGTAGAGTGCAGGAATCTAGTGATCTTTGTGCCGCAGAATAATCTGGAAAATCCACCTAGAATCACTTATTCAAATCTCTTTGATATGCTTTATCCCTCTGCAATTGCAGATTTGGCATGCTGTCCACCAGAAGTTCATTGAATTTGTACCTATATGCTATTAAGGGAATCCATTCATTACAGCAGGAGTCTCATAGGACCCAGATTAGATTATTTGTTTCCCTTAGATTAAATTTGCTGCATTCTGGAGTCGTGTCGGCATCGGCTACGGGTGCAACACCTCGCATCGGGGTGATGGCAGGGTCGATTGTGTTGGACGCTGGGTTGGCTACGCTGGTTGTGTAGGATACCTTAGCAGCGGTAGCTGACATTTCTCTTGGTGCGACTTACATGTGTTGGTTGGGCTCCCTGGGCCTGCATCTTAAACAGAAGACATATGGAAAGGAGATTATTTTTAAATCTTCTCCCTTCTTCACCTTGAGGGGGCCCCTTTCCGGCAAAGGAGGGTGCAGATAAGGACAAGGAGGAGAAAAGGAAAAAATATTGGTATAGGAGGATTCCCAAAGCCTTCAAGAATTGGATGATGGCTTTCTATATTTTCAAAAAGTAAATAACAAGCCCTTAAATAAAAACAATCGATCTACTGAGCAGCACCAAACAGCCTTGCTTAAGTCTAATCCCTCCCCTCAGGTTAGGACATCCTGGAAGTATTGAATCTCATGGCTGGGGTCCAGTGGTTTGGTGCAAGAGGAATGCACTGGGTTCTCCCTGAGTTTGTTCAGCTCTTCAGGCTTCTGGGTTCCCCGCTGGTGTTAGTTATTCACCTAGGGGGGCATGACCTGGGTTCAGTTACAATCTGGACTTTTGGAGGTATTACTAAGCATGACCTGGCACAGGTTTTAATTATTTTTCCTGATGTAGAGATCATTTGATCTGAAGTGGTCCCTCTGAATTTTTGGCAGCACGTGAAAAGTCAGTGGGCTCTTAAATGTTCCCCTATCAAGTTAAATAATAGGATATCTAAGTTTGTTGTAGGGGTTAATATCATTCCAGTGCAGCACCGGGTCTTTAAACGTAATGCTGCAAACGTAATTTGCGGCCACAGGGGGTTTATTTAACTGAGGTTGGCCTTGACCTCTTCAATTTCGCCATTATGGAGGCGATTGTGCAGGCCACGGCTCTTCAGTGTGATATTGACGGGTGGCATATCTTTGCCAGTCAGGGAAACAAGTGTTGTAGATGGCAAGTTGAGTCTCAACCCAATGGACGTGTCCATCGAGCTTTCAGGATGGCTTGTGATCAGCACTTTGAGTGGAAGGTATTTGAAGGTATGTGAAGGTTAATGGACAAGGGAGGAGGTGAGTACCTTTAAGGTGAATTTCTATTGGCTGACTAGCAAGTACTATTTAGATTCCAATACTGTATTATGCTACACGTTAGAACATATGTTTTTGTTAATAATCGGTGTTACTTACAGTGAATTGTGGATGCTTACGGGTTTTATAATTGGATAAAACAATATTCTAAGCAATTTTGAAGAATGCTATGGCCTAATGTCATCCATACATTGATGTCTATGGTTATTCGGGGCAGAGGTCTATATGGTGGGGTGGTATATTTTGAAGTAGTCCGGCCCCCACAACATTCATACATTTCTGATTTGGCCCTATGCAGAGTAGTAATATGTGCTAGGAAACCAACGATTATTTACATTAGGCTATAATATACTATTGTAGCTAAAATGAAGCAGTTTATAAACATAGGTGATTTTTAGAACAAGAACTGGAGTTGAACACGTTTAATAAACATAGTTATTATCTAACAAACACTGCAGTTCAATCGCAGTTTATCCCTTTGAGCAAGCATGTGATTCCGGGAGATAACATTGCCT